>NW_027526203.1:437282754-437623440 GCF_048455015.1 Haemaphysalis longicornis | reverse complement strand
GAGGTGAGGGCCCGGCTAACCTGAATTCGGCCCACACCGTCTCAGTGTTACAAAGGCCGCCGCGCTCAAGGACAAGCGCCACGCTAGCTTCCGTTGTTCAATGCCTTAAGTAACAGCAGCTGTCGCAGACCGGCCACCAGTTGAATGCGCGAATTTTCCTACTAGGATAACGTTTTTCGTTCGGAATGCGGGAGCACTCAGTTCTTGTCCCTTTCAAGACGGCGTTGATTGAGCCCGCCCAACGGCCTTTCAAGGAGGGGAGGGAGGGGATAACGGGAACGAGGTAGGTGGTGGGCGTAGAGAGATATTTCTATGGGTGCGTGATAGAGCGCGTATGAGGCAGACACCGCACACACGGCACGTATGAGGCACACACGGTGTACAGTGCGGTTCATGTGCCTTTATTAGACAGGGTGGTATAGCAATGTTCGGGCGTATTAGCTTATATGTATACGATCCTTTATGTGTGAATGTATTCCGTGGTGCCTTTGAATGTGGAGTGTACTTTTTTGTCAACACCAAATTGGCTTTTTTCTGAAACTGCCTTTGGCCTGGTGCCCATTTTATTTATTTTGAATTGGGTTAAACCTGCGATAGCTTTGTTGGTGCGAGTTTTGTCCTCGAATTATTTTCTTAAAATATTTTAATGTATAGATCAGAGGACAGGGATTAAATGGGATGAAATGGGGTGGGGTGTTCGTAAGCGCCCATGCATTAAAAGCACTGTGCTATGTTCTACTATCTCCTATCATTAAAATGCCTTGGTAGCCATCGTGTTGCGCTGGCACTGGAACCCTATCGAACCTCGAAAAGAAAAACAGAAACTCAGGAATTCTATGTATGTACAAAAAGGCGATATTCTGTTCGCAGTCAGATGCGTACCGCAGGAGCACCATTTTGTATTGACTTCTCTGTGATTTCCCTTCTATTTCGTCGTGGTGGCAAGAGCCGGGTATCATATTCGTTGTCACTTCTACTTCCTACCTCCTCAACGTCAGAAAAGATCTGTTTTACGTTCCAAGTCTATTCCCGGGTGTTGAGGCGCGTAGTAGTGGAGGGCTCCACATGGGGATTTTCAACATGCGTACAAATCTCGATACGCGGGGAAAGGGAGGAATAAACATTTATCTTCTAAATTTGGAGCAGTGGCCGCCTTAGTGCAGGTAGCCGCGTGCTTTCGCTGCTTGACTGGTGTTTTCATTTTTCGCCTCCATTAGACTCCAACCGAAAAATGGGCTCCGTGGTCAGATTCGCACCCGCGTCTTCATGCTCTGAAGCGCAACCTCTTATAGACTTTTTTTGGCGTACAGATTTCTGAAATAGGCAGGTTTAGTGTGCGATCTGCTTAGTGTCTCTTTTTTTTTAACTAAGATAATTTAGATAACAGGCATGCAGTTTTTTTTGTGTGCGTGTTGGTGTCATGGCGGCGCGAAAGCAAGAAGAGGAATAATCATGGCGATACTATGTTTAACTAAAAATAACCGACTTTTTATATAGCAAAGCTTTGGTCATGTAGTTCCCAATGAAGTAAATTAAGCACGTATTATTAGGACGCGTGCCCTTCCGCTGCCTCCCGCGCCATTTAATTCCACTGAAAAAAGGACAGTTAAACTCCGGCTGTACTTTAAAAAAAAAAAGTCGTGACATTTATTAACAGAACACTAACCAGTTACTTGTCCCAGTATAAACTAGGTGCTTAGTGGATTTTACTAACTGGTCATGCATAACCTAGTAAAAATTTACGCGTGACACTGTAGATCGGCTGACCGTGCAGCGCGACATGTTGAATGTATACATTGAACAAGCACATATCACACTTAGACAACCAACAAATAAACTGAGCAAGAAAACCAAAAGAATGCACTAGGAGAGCGAGTACAACTTAGTTACCTTGTAAATACATCTGCTCTTCTTGCTTTTATAGCCAGGAGCGGAAAGTCATTTGATCGAGTCGGTGGGCTTGTCGCAACAATCAAATATTTTAGCGATAATTTTAGAATTATACATTTTAATGTGAGCATATACAAGTCTGCATGGGCGTTTGCAAAAACTTTTTAATCATGATTTGCAGTGGAAAAAGTGCTGTAGTTATTATGTTCAATAATTCATAGAGTTTTGTTACTGTCAGGGAATGTTAGTATCAAACAAGCAGCAGTTATTAAGTGCACGGTCTACACTAGTAACGGTTCCACACTTAGGGGCCGGACCTACGTACCGTTCTGGGGGGTAGTAAAGTTCGTAAGGAGTTAGTAAATACAGCCGTTACCACCCTTTTACGAGCTTTTTTTTTTTTTTTTTTTTGTTAAGAGGGTGGGTATGAGTGAAAATGTGAGCCTCTTGGCCACGGTGAGCGCTTTGGTGCAAGCTTGCTGAACACCGAGCCAATACGGTGGCTTTGTCGCTTCCTTCCTTACCTTTCATGCGTCGGCAACGAGAGAACTGCTAGAACGACGAACGCTTTCTTGAAGTTGAACGATGGCAACGTATACATATGAGCAAATTTTACTAAGCCGTACAACGTGCGACCATCCAGAAACGTATTATCGATTAACCAGTGGCCTTGGCTTTTTTAGCAAAACGGCCTTGTCATCAAGTCCACGTTGACTCGCCACCGCATTGGCCGGCGCCCTAACATTGCGCTTGCTGTTTTGAAAAAGTTTGTTTACTCGATCAATGCACGGCGAGAGACGCAGGCCATGCACTGCAGCTTGCAGCAACTGCCCGGAACCAGGGTCTTTATTCTCTCCGTTGTATTCCGTGAAAAGGTGCCATCTTAAATGTCCTTTTTATATCCTAGTATTCCATTTCTCTCAACACCCAGCGAGAACGACTTTCGCCTACGCTGTAACTTTTATTGCTAACCGCAACTGTAAACCTACTCTTTTTGAAGTTCGTTGCAGTCGACAAAAAACATTTTTTATGATCGCGAATCCCACTGTACCAAATCTGAAGGTCACAGGAAACTTAACAGACGACCGCAAAAGAAGCCTGCTACACCTAAACTAGACGCAAATTTGCTGTTATTTCCTCCAGGTTACCAAGCATACAGTCCCAGTCCCACCCTGAGTGACCAAAAAATCTAACTAGTATTAGGGGATAATACCGTTGAAACAACGAGTCTAGTTTCAAAACTGTGTTTCAAGTTTGATGCGTTAGGAGGTAATGTACACAACGTGCATACTTGTTTTTTTATGCCCTTTCTGTAAAGCTTCCAGTACTACTCAGCATTGTGGGTCATACTGCGCGATTTTTCACCCTTGCTTCTGGCAGTTGTCTGTCTGCTCTGACAACATCGCACGAGCAAAGTTCCCGGTGACTAAATATACATCCTCGTGCACCCCTACTATTGCGCTTCATTTGGAAAGCTCAATTCGCAGCGCATGCAGAGCTGTATTTGCGCACGACGAGTCAGAACAAAAACGAAACCTTTGAGGTACAGGATCAAAGGGCAGCTCTCGGGACCCGCACGCGCGGCGACAGTTTTTTTTCGCGCGATCGATTTCAATCTGCGCACTTTTTATTCGGGTCATGGCTCCGCGTGGGCCCGACCTTCAATCTTGCACGATCATCGCCGAGGGTAGTGATAAAAGCGAGACTAGCGGTTCCCCGTATCGCCCGCATCGACGGCGTGCAGGAAGAAAGTCGTTTATTTTCTCCCCCGCCATGTCGCGGTTCTCACCAGATGCAGGGAGAACCACCTCCGAGAGTTCTTTTTTTTTTTTTTTTTTTTTTTTTCGCCCGCACTACTGGGGTCGACTCAGGGTGAATCGTACTTGAAACGCCGCGCCGCAGATAACTGAGTGGTCGAGAAAAAAAAAATGTGCGTCACTTTTCGTATTCTACGCGGGAGTGAGGAAACATTTTATTCGAATTATTTATGCCCTTGAATGCAATCCAGCGAAGTAGCTGCACGCCGATTTATATAATTTGAGACGAGTACGTTCATCAAGATGCTCAGTCTCTTCCTTTCTCTTGCTTCCTCTTCAGATATACGCGTATACCATCGGGTGCAGGGTAAAATATTTTCGCAGTAGATTTTCTCGATTCATTGATTGTGGGGTTTAACGCGCCGACGCAACGCAGGCGATGAGGCGCGCCGTAGGGGAGGACTCCGGATTAATTTTGACCACCTGGGGATCTTAAACGTACGCCGAAATCTCGTACACACGGGCGTTTTTGCTTTTCGCCTCCATCAGAAAAGCGGCCGCCGCGGCCGGGAATCGAGCCCGCGACCTCGTGCTCAGCAGCGCAACGCCTTAGCCACTGAGCCACCACCCTGTTATACGTATTGCTCTGATTAATTATTTTCAGCGTGTGGGTGTGTATGGGCGGGCGCGTGCCGGCATGCTCGATAGAGGCAGTGGAGGTACCAGAATTTTAAACTCCGTGTGCATACTTCTGGCCGCTTTCTTTTGTTCTTCAAGGCGAAAGCCTTAAGTGCCTCATTCGGCGAAAAACCATAGTCGTCGTCGTTGTTGCTGTTCGGTAAAGGTTAAATAAAAACACGTGGGATCGGATGGGATTTGAACCCGGGTTCCCGCACCAGCACTTCAATGCTTTACCACTGTGTCATCTCCATACGTTTGGAAGGGGAAAGCCGACATTAAGAAAATCGGTGTAAGCTTGGTCTTTGTTAGCTGGCTTTCCCACATTGTTTGTTGCACAGTGCAGCTTATTCTTAGAGAAAAATGCGGTGCGAACGGGTACCGATCACAGCGACGCGATTATAGTCATCGAAGGCGTGCCGACGTTAATGCGACATCCCACGAGCGTGCCCACGGGACGACAGACTGCGGTTCGATAACGACTTGGCATCAGACGCGAAGGTCCGACATACTCGCCGGAAAACACGGCGTTGACACCCGCCAACACCCACAGTTTCGCTGGACAACCACATTGACAGGGCGGAATGGCCCATGAATTTTTAATTTTAGTACTGTATTCACTCGCTTAAGCGAGTTGTCATCCTGTCGCCTGCACTTTGTTAATCATATAACGGGTGGTCACGGCGAGGGCTGCTGCGGTCACCGGTACGCCGGTCACCACGCCCCCCTAAGGGGCCTTTAAAGGCTCAATAAAATGTTTGTCCTCCTCCTCCTTCATTCTCATTTTCCGTACAATCCGAGAAAATACTCATGCGTCCGTTTCGCCACGAAGCAACTGACTGGCTAATCGTCGCCGCCAGAAAGGCAAATTAGCCACTGCCAAGGTCCATCACGTAATTCTAATCGAGAAAGTGTCGTCGGCATACACAACGGCAGACATAACATTCTGCATTGCGGGACGTAAACACACGACACACTTTTTGTTAAATGTTATGTCTGACCCCGCTGTTCGTGAAATGTGCCCCGTTGGACGCAGTGACTCGCCATTCAGGTGCATTGGGGCGAAGAAGACCTCCGGTAGCATTTGTTACCTTCTAAAAGCTCACAGGTTTTCTTCGCCGAAGTTCATCTGAATGGTCAGCCGCTGCGTGTAATGGAGAAATTAGAAAGCTTGAGCTTTAAGTTTCGACCAGTTCTACTTTGCGTGGGATACAGTAACTGCGAGCGTCCTCATGGCTAAACCATCCGGTGTGAGCGTGCGCACACTACTAATACGTGCGTACGGCGCCAGCAAAAGCCGAGAGCGGTCGCGAAAAGACGGAATTTTTAAACCTTCTCGCCGATCTGGAGTTGTTGCAAGAACTGTGCCATATCGTTCTATGCGCGAGCCGAAACATTTGGCACCGTTTTTGTTTTATCCGTGAGGAAT
The DNA here is from genome assembly GCF_048455015.1 of Haemaphysalis longicornis. Taxonomy (NCBI): domain Eukaryota; kingdom Metazoa; phylum Arthropoda; class Arachnida; order Ixodida; family Ixodidae; genus Haemaphysalis; species Haemaphysalis longicornis. The sequence continues at coordinate 437,617,686 of NW_027526203.1, read as the reverse complement.
AGATGAACATGTGGGCAACTTCTCGCCGTCGATCCGTCCACAAAGTGACACGACAGAGAACAAAAGAACGCGTGGCTTCGGCGACGCTGCCTTCGCTCCGCTGTCGACGTTGCTGAGGAGACGGCAAGTTGAAGCGCGGCTCGCCCCCTGCCTCTGTCGATGCACTGGTCACACGTCGTCTCGACGAGTCCCGTGGCTCCCCCCGCCGCTTGTAGGCATTGTAAAATGGAGTGTGCAGTCAGTGCAAAGTGACAAAAGAGGACGGATTGGAATGACAGCGACTTCCGATACTGGTGGACAACAAAATGAGCGACAGGCAGCCGAGGCCGCTCCTAAAGCGAGCAAACGCGACCATGGGATGGTTAGAGCGCTAATCACGGTTGGCACGGTGTACAAGAGGCGTGCGAGAAACGCCGTGTTGTCGACTTGTAAAGGCGGAGCAAGCAGGCTCATCGGCCCGAGTCTTAAAGTTACCCTGCAACACTGCCAATAAACGCTTTCAATCTATCCTTCGAGCCTATGAGCACCGCGAAAGCTGGAGTTATCGCCAACACAGAGCGATACACTGCATGGTTTGCTCGTCGCAACATTTGCTTTGCTTTTGCTGCAGCTTTTTTTTTTTTTTTTGGCCGTCGAATTCTTTTGCTGCTGCAACTGAGAGAATAGAGGGTATACAGGCCAATAGCCGTGACATCGCTCGAATTGCGGGAACAACCCCAAGAGCGGGAAAGAGAGAAAAAAATTAAAGCCGTTCCACTCAATGTGAAGCAGTCCGTAGTGCAGAGCAGTGATTCGCCATAACGGGCTGCAGCGCCATTATCCGCTCACTGCTGCCACCCAATGCATTTCAAATTTCCCGCCTTCGCAGTGCTCGCGCGCCCCCGCCTGAAACTGCGTCATCTGGAGTTCTGTTCTTTTTGTGCTTGCTTTAATTTCGTATGCTGGAGCTGTTTTTCGTCATTTCGAACGCGTAATTTTTTTCTTGAGCGGCCGCGTCTTCCGCTTCTTCCGCTTACTACTGTAAAAACAAACCCAACGAGTGTTCCTAACTAAATGAACGCGGGGGATGCCGGTTATATACACAGATTTTGCCTCAAATGTACCTGCAGTTTTCTTTGCGCTAAATAACGGGGATATGTATGACAATGGGCCAGCGGTTCACGAGGTTTGAACGGTTTGAACTATTAAACCGCGTGGTTTCCGAAGCCTCAGCGTGACTCCCTGACGCTGGGACAGAATGCTCTACTTGGGTCCGTTATCTCGCTGCGCCGCCTGATTCCGGCAGTCGCATCGACCGTTAGCGAGCTGAGACGACAAGGCGAGCCCATAAAGTGCTCTGCACTTCAAATCTCTTCAGCAAGTTTGTGGGGTGTCTGAAGGGCTTAGAGCAGCAATTTTTGGCTGAGGTACTTTCTGACCTCCTATTCTAAATACTGGGTGCCTTTCTTGACTACGCTATGAAAGCATTTTCGATTTATAAATAAAAAGGTGTTGCGGGAACCCTTCAACTTCGCAAGAGAGAGGGGCGAAATGCTCATGCATTCTTGAAGATCCACCAATAGACTTTGAATTAATTTTTTGGTTTCGCACACGCGAAATTTAAAATAACGCTCAACTCTCCACCTCAATATAGACACGTCTATTTTTTCTAACGCATCGAACGGGATTCACTCATTCCTTTATTGCAACGAGCTCAAAGTTTAAGGACTAAGTTAGTGGTTAGGTTTCCTTAGTCAGCTCATTAGTATAACGATTACTTTTGTATGTAATGACCATGTACATATACCTTAACAGTGCATAAAATGGCGTACATCGCGTTCTTTTATTTCTCAATTAAATCTCCTGCAAATTACCAAATGCAACTCATGAAGTGTAGTTTATCAGCCAAGAAACATTGTAAAAACTGGCTTAACTTAATTCTGCGAAAGACAGAATATGCTACGTCCTTTGAAAACTACCGAGGCAGCCCGTCCTATTGTCTGCCTTTAAAGCTGCTCTAAGCGGTCCAAACAGGAAGAAAAGGACGCCCATCCACTTACAGGCGACTTGTAGTATCTCTTATTCATCCCAGCTCAGCGTATATAATGATGCAACACTACATTGGTAAAAGCGGAAGAGAGGACGAAACTGCGAAACTGCGAGGACGAAAAGTGTGAAAGGCATCAAAGTAGAAACATGGGGTTACTTCCCTTGCTTTTTTTTACCTAAATAAATGGCATCCCCACTTAGAGAAAAACGTCATGGCGAGGCGCACAGAACTATTCGAATGTATACGAACTGTTTGCAACTACAGTCAAACCCGATTATAACAAACCCGGATTGAGCGAATTATGTTATATATCGAACAAAAGCAAATCCGTTACGAAAATGCGTGGGTGCTTATAACAAAATTCGCATCGATATATCGAACTCGGCGCGCCTACAATTTCCACCGAAATGCGTGTTCTCGTAGCGGCGATTAAGATGCTGATTGGCCACGATTGAGATGTTGAGCCACGCATGGAGCGACGTGACGCCTGACACCTTCCATAACTGTTTCCGACGCACGGGATTCGCGGCGGAGCACAACCAATCAGCGAGTCCGGACCAAGACGGCATCATTGGCGAACTGCGCGTTCCAGATGCTGTACCGAAGCGTTCCAGATGCTGACTGTCCAGATTTCCTGACTGTCAACGACGACTTTGCCGTCACTGTGAGCTCCTCAGGCACAGACAGCGTCACTGATGTCATGGCAGCTGGTGCTGCTGAAAGCACCGAAGAGACTGAAAATGTCACAAGGGACATCCTCAGTCTCTTCGGTGCTTTAATGAAGGTTAATGAAGCGCTTTCGCCAGTCGGTGTGCTCTGCCGGTATTACTTCGATACTGAAGGACACGGACCTGAACTGGCGCAAACAACTTCTCCGCCAAAATGAAAGTGAAAACAAAAATCACCGCTCTTTTGTGAAATAGGCAGTTAAGGCGGAAGTAGCTTTAGTGCATGCAATAAATGGATTGTTTTGTGTAAGGTAATGGCATAATTTATGCGTTTGTTTCTCTACGTGGAAACGGGAGGGGGGGGGGAGGGTCCCGCGTATTGCGAACTCGTAACAAAAAAAATTGTTATAGACGGGTTCGGCTATATCGAACTATTGGATATATCGAACTAATCGCGGTGCATATTACAGTTCGCTATAACCGGGTTTGACTGTATTAGGTGTCTTATCTCACATCGCGTATTCTTTTTTTTTTAGGGGGGGGGGGGGGGGAGTGTTTTGGAGGCACAGTGGGCGGTGGCATTAGTGGACCATGGCTCCTTACGACTTAAGCAGTTCGGGATTCTGATCGTAGTACGTACTTACGCGAAATAAATAGAGCCCGGTCTGTCGCGCTTAGCTACTAGTGCTACAGTCGAACCTCGTTATAACGAAGTAGTATCGGGACAGCAAATTAGTTCGTTATATCCGATATTCGTTGTAACAGTAGAGGTAAAAATCGGCTGTAACAAATCGACGATCTGGCTCGCGCAAAAATACTCGATACAAAAACGCATGTTTAGGCTTCTAATTCTCTATACACAAGGAAACCCTTACCTTTCTTCTTGTTCCTTTTCAAGCTGAATGAGCCGGAACATGAGTACGTGAAATTACAACAAAACAAGGTCCACTTAACAAAACATGCCTGCGTCTTTATTTGTGTGATGAATGATGTGATTTTCACCAGGTGGCTACTCACAGCACTTAGTAGTATGGAGTTTTCCACAGTGTCCACGAACAAAAGGGCATTTGTACTTCTGCAGTTTCGGATGCCGGAGGGTTTTTCCAAGTAGCTTCTCAACCTCCTGGTCAAATATGTCTTCGTTATATCCGATATCGCGCGTGGCTCACGGTTTCAGTTTCGTTGTAAAAGAATAAGTGCCATTGAAATAAAGCGTGACCAACCAAAGATCGTATTTAGTTCGCTATAGCCGATAATTCGCTGTATCAGTGTTCGTTATAATGAGGTTCAACTGCATTACATCATCGATCCAAGTCAGAGTTCCGGGTTTTTCAGACAACTTCTTTGTTTTTTATTTGGTGTACTTATTACCTGCTTCGTATACAAGCGCACTAAACACAAACGGCTTCCTCTACATACATCGTACCACATCCGCTTCAACATACATACCGGAAGGGCTTCGTTTAAATTCTCAGCTGTCATATTACAAAGGCTCCGCTTTAAAGAAAACATTGAGTACCTTCCTCATGGACCAATGGCATACAAGATTGCTTCTAGACTCTTCCCTCGTCGAAGGAAGATGTGTTGAGCTGTAGGCGTCAGCAGTGGGTTCAGCTCGAATCAGTCGGGATCGAACCAGGTGGGATCGAAAATGAAAATTTGAACACCGAATCGAATATAATTGGTCAGTGTCGTAGTCTCGTGAATGCCGAGCTGGGTAAGGTTGTATGCGCGTCGTAGAAGCGTCGTATCACGACTATAGTTGCAGTTTACAGTCCAGTGCGGAGCGATCCTGTCGAACGCGTCGAGTCTTGACAGTTCATTTTGAAGCACAGGTTCACTCGCATAGTTGATTTTTTACTACATAAACCTTGTGTCGCCATGCCAATACAGGGCCTTTATAAGAAGGTTATTTTAAATTTAAGGATACTTACGCACAGAAAATACGCGAGGTAATCATTTAATAAAACGTGGTATTTGTGCTACCGCCGACTGCTTCGGTCGCAATTACAAAGACCACATCGGAGCGCATGTACAGCCTTTGTCAAAATTTTGTGGGCCAAGCCGGAAATGCTCAGGCTACAAAAAAATTCAATGTGCAAGCTTACGTCCCCAGCGAGGCTGAAACTTTTTATGCTGGAAAGCTAGTGAAAACACCTTTCTGTCTTACTGCCTTAAAATATTTTTGTCACATTTAAGGCAAAGCCGATTCTTTGAATTCTTTGGGGTCTTGACTGACAAAATTTTTACAAAGGATGTACATTCATGGGTCCGCTTCCCCACGTTTATCTATATTGTCGCTTGCTGTGAGCAAGAAAAAAAAAAGTATAGGTCAATGATGAGGTACAGCATATGATTTGACTCGAATAGCGTTGTTCTTGCTGCGACATACCGCAATAAAAACATGACTTTTGAAGCGAAGCTTCTGATGCCTCACCGATGTGGACGGTCCCGTCATTAAACGCATTGCAGGAAAGCCAACTTTTCTCAATGGTTTCACAAAACGATGATGATAAGCGAAGGTACTCAAACACCTCAAGAAAAAAAAAAACGCTTCCCATGGCCCGAATCGAAGCTGGGTCCCTCGCGTTAGCAAGCCGAGGTCTATCAGATTGTAAGCCATTCCAACACGACAGAAGCAGTTTGAATTTTGACTTAGGTTGCAAGAGATATAGCTTCGCGTTTTAACCGTCCTTCTCTTAAGAAAGGGGCTTTGATATTTTGTATTAGTCAAGTCGTATGTCTCGCCTTATGTTCGCATAATGTGCTCGCTTGGAAGTAGCAATTAGTGATTCAGGTGCACTGCGGCGAAGCAGACGTAAGGCATCATTTTGCAGTGAGGAACTTGTGTTTCATAGGAGAACTAAAACTGGAACACTTGGTTGAAACGGAAACTAAAAAAATGTCCCCTGCAACACTACCGACAAATGCTTCCACTTTTTTATTCGTACCTGGAAACACTTTGATATTTTTCACTAGCCATTGTAGTCTGTGCTTTGCTTTTGTTGCGATTTTTTTAAGTCGCTATCGAAAGCGTTTATTGGTGCAGCTGCCAGGGTGCCTGCCAATAGCCGCAATATAAATTGAGGGACGTGTCTGAAAACCCCAAGCAAGGCATGAGAAAGAGATAAAAATATTTTCAGCGAGTTTCTTTGCTAACTGTGCGTGCAGCAGTAATATCTGGCTGGGTACTCGTGGGGCCCTGATATAAGAAGTGCACGCGCTTGGTTACTACGTTCGGAATCCATTTCAGATTTTGAAAAAAAGTTGAAAAAAGTGTCGCACGGGGCCTTTAATGTGCGAACAAATTAGGTTTGTTTAGGCCGGTGCTTTATTTTAGGAAACGCCTCAATACAAATGTTTTCGTGTTTTTAGGGGAAGGGGGATTGATGAATGAATTTAAAAGGACCTCACTTGATCTTTTGACGTCTAGATTACTTCCTAGTTTAAAGAGACACACCATTGTTGAACCTAATATGTTAGCATGTATATTTTTTTTAATTAGCGTGAATATTTTTCTCGGTTTGCCTGGGACATGCATCTTGAAGTTCTGACAATAAAAAATAAGCCTTACTACAAAAACATATCGTTAAACTGCGTTTGCTGCCCGGTCTCAAACTTTAGGTCTCGAAGGTGTATGTGAGAACTGTTACGATATAAACAGCACTCTTAAGCGAATACACACTTCACCACACGACTCAATATTAGATGTTTCGGAGTAGTTATATATTTGAATACAATACATTCGTAGCTCAGCCTATATTATTTGGACAGTCAAGGCTCACTTTTTTTCGATTACAAGACTAATATTCACGTCTGTTGACATCACTGAATGCAATATTCCAGAGTAGTTGTCTTTCCCATCAAATGTCATTCGCTTCCCACTTCTCGCCATCTTACTCACGCGGTTCGTAACAAAATTTTCTTTCTTTTTCTTGCCCTTCATTTAAATCCCCGCCTAGCTCTTGCCCTTTTATTACAAGATCAAAACTATTTTCCGCGCAATAAGGTTCTATTCCCCGCAGTAAATAAGGCTTCCCGCGATATGGTTTCTCCGCAGTAAGGTGTAATCTCTGACAGTCCAAGGACTACGCGAAACGATGTAGCCGGCAACTCCAGCGTGATGAATCTATGTTGCGGTTTTTTTTTTTTTAACCTGCAGCACTTTCTTTTGCGTGCTTCGTCACAAGTCACCTGCATCGCCGAGTGAAAGGGAATAAATATTTTGATTCTTAGGATAGAAAAATTTCACGGATAATGAGGCGAGATATACGATTTAAATATCATCTACGCTGCGACGTCAATCAATGCTAAATATCCAGCCTGCAATGTGTGCATGTATATTGTCACCGCGCTGAACTCATTTTCCGAGCCAGAACGTACCCCGGGCCCCGTCATTAACCTACTTTGCCCTTTTCATTGCATGAACTGGCCATTCGTTGCTTTGTGGTGAAGCGGACCCACGGGCGTTTATAATCGTGCCTTGTGAAATATTAATGTTTTTTTTTTTTTTTTTGCAGCGAAGCTGTCATGCGCTAGGTTCCGACTAAACCGTGCGCGTCTATCGGGTCACGTTGACAAAGAATCGCACACGCTCGTTCCAGAGCTTGTGTAAAATGCTCTGTAGCTATCAATCTGATATAAGTATCTTGAAATATATATATATATATATATATATATATATATATATATATATATATATATATATATATATATATATATATATATATATATATATATATATATATATATATATATATATATATATATATATATATATATATATATATATATACAGAAGCCGACCATTTTTCCGGACTCCGGAAATTCGGACTTGCTGGACATTTCCGACTTTCCCGCGGAACCGCCAGTTGTCCCATAGGAGTAATGACTCCCGTTTTTTTCGGACTGCTCTTTTTATTCGGACTATTTTTCGTTCCCCTCCAGGTCCGGAAAATCGGTCAGCATTGTATACTGAAATTGGCCGCTAAGACCACTCTATCGTTACCATTACGCCTAGTTACATTTACTTGTCGTAGTTTGTTCACAGGGAAGTTGCAAATGACGCAGAATTCCCGTCTGCTGTCAGTGCATGGCCGTCTACGGGTGGAGTATGGATGCAGACGACAGCTGTAACTCTTGTTATATCGAAACTATTCCGAAACAAATTATAATACGAAAAAAATTATTTTGGAATTTATTCTTGCAAAGTTATGTGTCCTTATTCGATCAATATAGCAGGTCAACATACGTAGTTACCTACCAATACAGCTTCGCTGGTCTTTCATCTTCAGAGCAGTGGAAGGGCTCTAACTTTTTTTGAGGCAAGCTCTGACGGTTTCTTCTGACGGGATCAAACGTCACGCACGCAGGAAAAAAATACGCTATAAAAAGCTCCTCATCCTTGTGAGTAACACGGCCGCGCAAGGCTTGAACCGTTACGCGGGGTCATGGCGCCCCTTGACGCAGGGATCATAGGTGGTTTATCCATGGTCCCGATACGGGATAGTGACGCTTAATCCGTCACTTGCGTTGCTGTCGGAGTGAATAGCGACCTCGCTGCCAATTCAGGATGAACCCGCGCAGGTCAACGTGCTGACCGTTCTCCCCAGTAATGCCTCCAGCATTAATAAAAGGGCAACCTATGTCCCGACGGTGTATGAATGTCTAGGAAGATTAAGAATGGCGCTCAGTGTCGCTACGTAACATTTACCCAATGCGAGCGGCGTCATTGAGTAAATGCGCGCAGTGCAGCAAGTTGTTACCCGTTTGCACCGTGCCCGTGGCCGGCCGGCCTTTCCGGTAGCGGCGCACGACGAGGACGCGGGGGGAAGGCGGAAAGGTGCGCGGCGGCGGCGCGCTACGCGCCGCTGGTCGCTGCGCGGCGACCGTGAGCCCGGCCGAGGTTGCGGCCTTCCCCGCCATCCCAAGTTTCAGCGTCGTCTCGAGCAGTTGGCGCGCGCGCGCTCCGTCCCAGCAGTCCCAGTACTACACGACGCTTCGCGCTGACGGCCCCTTCGATTTTCCATTACGGCTCGTCGCGGGTGCGCCTTTGTCGCAGGTGAGTGCGCGCGCGCGGCCCTACGGCAATCAACCGAGTGTCCGTCGTCTGCTAGTTTGTTGTGATCCCACCGGATGGGGGCGGCATACACTTCGCTCTCCTTGCAGCGGGCGAGGAGAGAACGTGCCGCTTCCCGAGATTAGAAGACGCGACGCTGTTTTTGTGCTCGGAATATCGACGCGTCTCGCACAAAGTGGCTGGGGCGTTCGCACCGCGAGTTTGGGGTTTTCTTTTGGCGGACGACACCCCGTCAACCACCCATAGATCATCCTACGCTGCACTCTGAAGCAGCGGCGCATTGAGCCGCAAATCATGGGTTGTCAGCGTGCGAAATAAATCCCGTCACGGGGTCTGCCTTGTTCAGCGACACAAAAGTGCGTGCGTACTTCTTCGCTTCCCTTGAGTTCGCTCCTATAGAAATGTCGAGCTTACCGAACACGTCTGTCACGTTTTGTGTTTCGGTTCAATTGTTTTGCGTTGACGTGTTGGTGTCGGGACGCGCGAGACACGCTGGAAAACGACCGACACTTTCAGTTCGTGTTCAACGTTGCTCCTCGCGATGGATACAAAACGTCAAATTGGCCCCAAGGAATAGGACCTTAGAATGGGTGTCGACACAGCGTCAGATGGGTTTATCTTTCGATAAGCTGGATAGGCCCATTTGTCGTCGTTCGACGTGCCTAAAATGTGTCTTTTGGTAAGAAGAATAATTTCACACGACCCCCCTGCCGCAAAAGATTCAACACCCACTGCACCCCTACTTGTGATGGCTTAACTAGTTCACCGTCCTCTTAAATTCCATACTTTGCAATTGTGAACCCAATAACGTGATATTTCGAACATACATGTGCAATGTAGCGAACTGAAAAACATTTTTTTTTTCCGCAGAATTGGGGTGCAGAAACGCATACTGTTGCCACGCCGCCAGTGGAGGAATTCTTTTGGAGACCGTTGCGTTGCCGTACACAGTCTACAGTCGCGGTTTCTTTCAGAGCGTGTGTTGATCATTGCCCGTGCAGGCATGCTCGAGCCGTGCTCGAGCGTGGCCGCCTAATGGCGTACACGGTGTAACGGGCCCACTCGCGAACGCAATAACCCGTCGTATATACCGCTGTCTCCGTCAAAAAAAAAAAAAAAAAGGTCACTGTGAAACAAGGTTAGTTTGAAGCTATCTGCATGCCTTCATGCACCATAGCAGTTATGCTTCAAGTGCGTCTGAGTCTAATTAGGTGCGGTGTTATCTTGTATTGCTTGCTTTCCCGACTTCATTCAACGTGAAGGAAACAAACCCAGCAGTCAACACCGGCCAACGAAAAATTGATTGTTAAGCAGAAGGAGGACACGTCTTTCGGCGGGTATATATCGTTCGAATACTGTTTTCAGTATTCGACGCGACCTCGCGTCCATTTTTAATGTACTATGCCGTTAGGTCATGACGGGCGGCTGTCATTAAGTTGCGTATTCATGACGGGGTGGTCTATTACCTGTGCCAATAAACTGTGCTCATTTTCCTTCCCATCCCTACGGGATTAAATAAGCTATGACAGCCAAACAGAAATGGTGCATGTGACGTCAATTTGCACCGGTCGTAACTTAAGGCCGAGATTTTTCCAGTAGTTATGACTTCAGCTTCCTTCCGCAGCGCTTCAACTCGGACGGTCTCGTATATAAATATACGCACACTCAGTGGCATTGTTTGCCGCATGGAGATTTTGCGTTGTGCAGCCAAAGGGCCAGCCCGACTCCCTTCTCTTTTGCGTCACATTGTTTGCAAGCCCTGGGGGACGCACTGCAGTGTCCACGCTTGCGGTTAGACGTCGTCCGTGAGGCAACTCTGCTGCCGTATGCGCTTGGCTGGGGTCCAAGAGGGCCCAGATACATCTAAATATATGCGCTACCATGAAACCCGGGCCTCGATTGGGACACGTCTGCCTAGCCGCAACTTCGTTTCCCTTGGCTGCTAAAAGAGGAAAGCAGTACAAAAAGCTTAGCGTATGGTAGAAGCAAAAGAGTGAAAACAGCGTGTGTGCGTGTGTGTGCGGGTGTGTGTGCGTGTGTGTGTGCGCGTGTGCGTGCGTGTATGCGTGTGTGCGTGCGCGTGCGCATGGGGGTTCGAGCACTTGGAAAGGATGATAAAGTCGTAAATCTCACTGGGTTACAATTCACTGCCTGCTACGGTATAAGTTGTTTACATTTTTCAGTTATTGCATGCAAAAATATGCCAAATCGCCTTCCTGACGCGACTAAATAATCGTTATTCAAAAGCTACTTTTAAACTTTTGTGAATCTTATATTTGAACCCTTATTGACACACTTGTCTTATGCTTTTTATTTTTATTACACGTTGCGCTATTACGTGTACTTTGTTCGTTTTTTGCACGAATTGCGCGTTGAAAGAGAAGGATGGCAAATTTACTCGTTAGCTAGTGAGCACTCTATTATCTCACGCATGCAGTTCAAAATATTGGGTAATGATGAGCCTAATACTCCTGTTTGCTCTTGCTGTACGTTTTTTTACTCCAACTTTTTATTCCAGCGTTGTTTACTCCAACTTGCCTTCGAACATGTTGGGGTGTTATCCCGTAATATATGATACCTATATTTTTTGTCTAAGTTTCAGTTATTCCGTGTTATTCGGTGTTATTCGGATTTGATCTTTCTCGTTCCACCCAGATAACCTCCAGTTAAAGTTAGTTTGGGATCCGCATTAGCTACTACAATGTTTGCGTGCTCTGTGGGACATTTAGCTGGTTTCCCTAATTCATAAAAGTTGCATGCGTCATATATGCGCCTTGTAACAGCCTGAGGTTCCCGGTGCAATTTTGAACATAAGATCCTAACGTCCCCATAGGACGTCTTCACCACAATGCTCCAGAATGACCAATCGAACTGGCTTAGTGTGCAAATTCGACGAATGACGTGGCCGAGCGCATTTCATTTAAATGAAAGGGGCTCCTGCGCAGCCACATTGCTCAATGCAAAACGCCATTCACGCCTTGCGTGTTGTCTCTGCGCACATGCACTTTTTTTAGTCAAATCATGTGTTGACCTTCGTCATTCGCCAAATTTGCACACTGGGTTCCTTCAGTCGGTCAATCTGGAGCGCTGTGCTGAGGGCGACCTACGGGGACTTCTTAGATGTATATATTTCACCGATAACTTTCGTGTTTTACTTACGCAGTATACGCTCATTCAGCGATTAGTTTATTGATTGATCGTAGGCGTGCGACTGTCATGCTGAATTAAAAAAAAAAGGTGTATGCTGCTAAATATGCGCGCACTCTCAGGCGATTCCGTGGTTCAGCTTGACCACGGTGCACTCGACTGACCAATATATGCAGCCAGCAACGAAATTTCGGCGAATGGCGATGTCGAGCATATGATGTGACACAAAACTGCGCTCTCACTGCGGCATTAGAAAATGAAAGGAGGACGTTCTGCATTGCACGGTGCCAAGCGCAAATCACAATTTTGTGTCAAAAGTATGCGCGTTGCTACCATTCGCCGCATTCTCTTTGTTGGCTGCATAGATTGGTCGGTTGAGTCCATCGTGGTCAAGCTGAACCACAGGATCGCCTGAGAGTGTTGTCAGTGTTGCAACTTCTACTAAAATTCTGCCTTCTATGCTTATATTGGTGTCGGGCTCCATTATTACTCATGTCTAGGGCGTCTCAAAATTTCTTCGCCTAAACTGGAGTTCGAAGTAACGATCCTCCATTTATCTTTCACCGGCCTATAATCATTCAGTTAATGAAGCATAATTACGGCCCATTGTATGAGTGCGCGTACGCAATTAACAGTTCGAAATTGTAACACGGAGAGGAAAGCATTTTGGCACGCAAGTGGGAACTTCTGGACCACAACTAATAGGCAGCAGATGGCGCCAATTGCAAAACGAAGCACCCATATCCTAAGAATATAGCTTGCACAAAGACACATCAAAACATATTAAAACAGTTCACGTTGGTGGTGCTTTATGCGTTGAAGCGACTGCTGGGTGCTGTTGAAGCGTCGTACTGGAGGGTTACGGACTATTTTGGACCGCCTAGGAATCTCTGACTTGCTACGAAATCCCCACACATAGCACATGCAAGCATCGGCTGGGAGCAAGATTTATCGCGCGCCCAAACTGCCAAGCCGACTCGCGCCGATGTCTGTGCTCCGCAATAGTTTCGTAATCGTCGTTGGGATAGTGCCTGAACAAAAGGTAGCCTGTGAAAATTGGGATATCGCGTTCGATAAACCAGCGTGCGTTTTTGCGCATCGAATTGGCTGGAGGTTTTACGCGTATAAATGTTTCTCTCTTAGATGGAGCCAGTGGGCTCGTAAAATTGTTAGTTCACTTGCATTGCATTACTTAGAATTAACAAATTCGACCGATCTGCAGTTCAGATGGAGGTAGAATAACAGAAAAGAAATTTCAGTGGTCATAATTTGTCCAGAATTATATCAATTTGTTCAGGCAGCTCATCAATACTCCAAGGGAATGCTTTATTCGTCACGCCAAACGTAATGCATTGCAGTGGAAGTTGACACTGACCTCTCAAGCGATTCAAAAAACACATGCGACTTTTAAAAATTCAAAGGTGGCGTTTAGTAATGGTGGAAAGGGACTCTCGAGATCAGCTTTCTGTTATTTGAGAATTGACGTTAAAAGCCTGAAACAGCGAAAAACCTTTGTTGTTCATTTTAGCATTACAGTTAATCCTGGATGAAACGAACCTATATGTAACAAATTCCCATGGATTCAACGAAGTTTTTTTATTCCCCGTTACCAGCCCTACCGAAACCCATGTGTTTGCGACCTCTAATGTAACGAAGGCGTTGCGACTGTTAACCTTGATATAACGAATTCGCTGCCCTGCTGAGCCATTACTTTTTCCTCTTTTTTAAAAAATCGCCTGGAGAAGTGCACTAGTTTAGCGAATTTCGTGTGAACGTGGTGTCGGTTAGGTGCTAGACCTTCTCCTGCTGGCGTGTAGTCGCGCGTCTCCACTGCTATATGTGGTGTCGGTTTGTAATTGATGAGTTCTGCTGCCCAAAAATGAAAAGTTTTGTCTTTTCCAGACAAACTCACAATTTTAAATGCCGTCTCCGCCGGCAAGAAATAAGAACGTCGCCGCCCGGGAAAGTATCCCAGCTAGCCCCCTCTCACCAATTTTGAGTGCGGAACAGAGCAGAAAGTTCGCGAAAAGGCGACCTTTCGGCATACGTTCAGTCCTTGAAGCGCGTTAAGGCACCGAAAAGTGTCAAAGCGCAAGAGTGATACTTAAGTTCCGTTCGTGAAAACGGAGGTAAGTGACCTTAATTGCTTCTTTGGAGTGCCGTGTAGTGACTAAGTTCGTGAAAAAGCAGCAGGCGCAAATCACGCTGTTTTTCACTGTGAAATGAATCCTTGAAGGGTTAGTTCACCGTCACTGATGTCGAGACATTTTGCTTTCGTTTCTGCTTCATTCACGCGAGCCTTATAGCTCGGAACCTGCATGTAATGAAAACCTCCATGTAACGAAAACTTTCGATTTTTTGTCAAGTTCGTTGTATCCATGTTTAACTGTATAATACCTAGATACCCCGAAGTAACTCAGTTATTAGAAACTTTAGATAGGAACATTTAGAAACGACGATAACCACTAGAAACAACAAAAACTGTTATTTTTTCCTCGCCTTCACGCTGTTCTTCGTCAAAACGTTGCAATAGAACCACTAACTCAGGTTAAAACCTTATCTGAATGAGATAAAACTGGCCACTGTTACATCTGCCTTTTGGCTGAGTAATTTGTTGTGTTTTGTTTTAATATGCGTGCATAGAAAGAGGCCAGGCCAAATGATATGGGAGTCGTTCTCGTTGGCAGCCACATTTGAGCCGGGTACAGTGATTATGGACCTCAACCTGTCTTGGAGCCTTGGGAAATGGTAGTGTGCATTAAGTCGCAGAGGGAAGAACGCTTTCAGATAGCAGAAGGCCCTTGAGCATGCATGGTTGGTGGAGGAATGGCCGCAGATGGTCAAAACAAGATCAGATACGTGCCTTCATTGTTTTAGTGTCACATGGGCTTTCACACATTATGTTTATGCCTAAATTCCTGTTACATCGTAAGCATTGTCACATGGTTATTGTTTTCTTAAATTTTAGTTCCAGAAGGCTCTGTAACTTTCGTTATTAAAGTGGTCGAATGTCTATCTCAACGGCAACATTCCTTGAAGATTTGGGCGCATATAAGCTTTCACTCCCGGTACTCGTGGACGTCTGTGCAGTGTTTATGTCGCCCGTTAGTGACCCTTCAGTCCATGCCGATGTGCCATGAGAAGACATGTTCTTCTCCTTCGAAAGGGGAAAAAAAGAAAAGCGGCCAATGGACGAGGCACGAAACACATTGTTCTTTAAAGGCAAACACCAACAAGAGAACATGTCCTCAGCCAAGTTCACTCGTCCATCCCTAGCTCCGCCAGAGTCGCTGACATTCATGCGTCGAAAGCGCATACTTTGCCTAATTTCTGGCGCCGCTTCAGAATACGCATATGAACGGAGCTTCGACTTCGGTGACTCGATTCTTTCTGAAGACACTCTGGCCGCTTTCCAAGATTCCACACCAGTCCCCCGCTGCCTTTAGGGCTTAAGCGGAGAGAATGCAACGAAAACAGCTGCAGACGGTGCATCGCCGCTTCGTCGTGTTCGTCTGCTTGCCCTGGAAAGTGCTGCAAGTGACAGGTTAGCTAACGACCTTGAGTCATTGCGTCATTGCGCAGCACGCAGCCAATTTTCGCTCGTTCCCTTGTCCTCTGGCTATACAGCTTGGTCCGACGTCCGCAAATGTTAATTGGGTTCATTGAAGTCAAACGACAGCTCGATGGGTGAACGCACGGGGGAATGGAGCAGCTCAATATACGGTCTGTCCGTCGGTTTCGATTCTTTGCCCCCGAGCGCAGAACGGCGCTTGGTGACTGCGCACGTCCAAAGGCTCACCCCATCTAAGCCAGAAAGGGTGTCTTTGTCGGCGCATATTCGCAATGGCATCCAGAATAACGGCGCTAATCAGAAACGAAAAGGTGTGGCTTCATGCTTTGTTTCCGATATCCACTATCCACTATTGCGTGCGCAACGTCCGAATCCGCGTCATGCGACAAGGCAGTTTTAGCATATCGTTACCGTGTTTACGTTACCGTTTACCGTATTTGCGGGAGTAGGCTTCGCAGCGCGAGAGTTACCGCGAACGGTAACTTACCGGCACAGGCTTCACCGTCGCCAGCGCTTCCGGTAACACGGTAAACGGTATACCGCAAACACGGTAACGATATGCTAAAACTGCCTAATAACTGCCACGAGCAAATGCAAGCATGCACGGAGTACTGAATAACTCAAGCTAATCTGCCCCCGTAACGCTGATTCGGGAACTTCCCCTTAAGTTCACGTATCAGCGCAGTGCTCTGATCACGGTTGGGTGCGAAGATGTGGAGTGCGGTCGTATTATGTGTTAGCAGGGATAACATGGTAGGATGGCGGTAGAGTTGCAGTTATTGTACCGCGGCTTTCTCCCCATTCAATTTAGTTTTGTTTCGCTCCCCCCTCCTGAGACGTAATACGGAGTTATTGCCTAGCCTGGCACAAGGGACCGTGAAGACAACACGTGAAGCTTTGCGGCTCATCGCAATTCCTTCAGACTTATAATTACTCTGGAGTTATTTGGTGTTTTCTAAACAATTTTTGCACCGCTAATACTGAGGGTGAAAGCTTGCATTTTGCGGAGCTTCAAGTTTTGCACCTAACTCTACTACCTTCGAGAGCCAAGAAAACTACCCATTGAAATACATGGGCGATAACGTTTGACAGAGAGCTACGCGAAAACTATTAAGAGTTCTGGAAAATTTCTTTACAGAGTTCATGCCCAAGTCAACTCTCTCCTTCATGCGAAATATCACTTTCCGGAGATGCTTCCACTAGGCTCCCGAGAATTCGGAATTTCGAGCGAGAAAGCTGGGGAAGTTTCAACTTTGTTTAATTTGAAAGAACTAGTCTTCAGTACCCAGGGGTGAATACAGGCTTTTTTCTGAGAAGGGGATCAGCTTATATCAGTGATGATGATGATGGTGAGAAGGAGGAGGAGTAGCCTTTTTTATTCGCCGATATTTCGGAAAAGCAAAAATTTAAGAAATAGAAAAAAAAAATCAACAGCCATGAGAACAGGTCGGTTTCAGGAAAGGTTTCCCAACTTTAGACCATATTCACGCTATCAACCAGGAAATCGAAAAGTGTTCCGAGTATAACGCGCCGCTGCATTTTGCATTCATAGATTACGAAAAATCATTTGACTCACTGCCCACTCCAGCAGTAATAAAGGCGTTACGGGATCACGGCGTTGACGGGGTATACATTGCGCTCTTCAAAGATATATATGAAGGATGCACGGGAACCATACGGCTTCATCGCAGAACTTGTGAATTTCCCATAAAAAAGGGTGTCCGGCAAGGGAACAGAATATCGCCACAGTTATTTACAGCATGTCTGGAGGGTGTGTTCCGAAAGCTTAAGTGGAGGAACACCGTGTTGCGAATCAATGGGGAATATTTGAGTCACCTAAGGCTTGCAGAGGACATTGTCCTGTTCAGTCAAAGCAACTAGGATTTGCAGTGCATGTTTTGCCAGTTTTGTTCCGAGAGTGTGACTGCAGGCTTGAAAATAAACACGAAAAAAATCAAAGCTAATGTCGAATCAGCACGCCAAGAAACACGACTTTCAGGTAGGTAATGAACCCTTGGAAACCATAGCCGAATACGTATACGTATCTTGGGCAAGTCATAGCTGCTGATCCAAACCATGAACGGGAAATTACCCGCAGAATCAGGCATGGCGTGGGTTGCGTTTGGCAAGAATTCGGATGTCCTGACTAGTAAGCTGCCTCTATTGCTCAAAATGCTTGTATTTAAAGGGACACTGAAGTGAATTTGTCAAGCTCCCGTTTTTGCTTGCACTGTGTAGACTGGCTCAAATTAGCACACTTTTCATCGTTTTTACGATTGACAAATCGGTAATTATTTTACAAAGCGCGAAAGAAGAAAAACTACCATGCGCGGTTTGCGGCGGCCGCACCAACTAAAGCTGTGACGTTAGGAGGAGCGGGCGCCGTGATTGGACGATGCCCAAGGTGAGCAACCAAACAAGTTTCGGTTTCGGTTTCGGTTCTGTAAAACACAACCGGTGGTGTTGTTGGATGGGCATTCTCAATGACTCAGTAATCATCGTACCGCGCTTCTGCCATGTTGCCAGCTGTAAAAATGCATAAAGATAAGCCTCCTAGGACGGCTTGGAATCGTAGCATTCACTAGCCGAAACCTACGCAGTGCATGAACGCCCTCCGCGTACCCGTAGACGCCCAAATGTCATGCGCTTTTCCCCCATAATTGGAGCTTGCCTCCCTCATGCCTGTATCGTAAAAAGCGTGTTCGCACCAGGCCAAGGGTCTGTTCAGTCTGGCCTGTGCCCACTGCCTGCAAGCAGTCGGTGCTTATGGCAACAGCACGCCAACGAGAACTCGCTAGCGCGCCATGCATGTGCCAGCCTGCGCGCGTTTTGTGAACTAGTTCGTGTAGCCATGAACGTTGCGGCCAAAAAAAAGGTGAACTCAATATAGAAAACATCGGCGGAAAACAAAAAAGTTAACTTACAAAAAAAAAAAAAAAGCACGTACCCGCGGGGATTCGAACTCACGACTTGCAAAACATTTGTCGTGACATAACCAGCGCCTCAGACTACTAAGCCACGGAACGGGACGGGAAAGCCCTGCTAATATAAGGTATATATTGTACAACCGGTTTACACTTTTATTTAGTTTTGGCATTTCAAGCAGCTTAGGTGACTATTTGTTGTACTGCGATCGTGCAGTAGCTCACGTCTAGCTCACGTCTCAGTAGCTCAGTAGCTCACAGTGCAGTAGCTCACAGTAGCTCACGTCTAGCAATTGCATTTCGTAGACGGAAAAGCGTTCGCAGATGCGTAGTCGTGCTGCTGACCGCTGTGCTTGTTCGCCCAGCGCAAAAAAGTGCTTCCCGCGCCCTAGTTTTACGCTGTACGGTAAAAATATCAGTTGATTTTATTTCCTTAGTACCTATATTGACTTCGCTGACTCTTCTCCCGCCTTCAAGAGGCCTTATATTTTCCTACTGGCGTACCAGTCAGCGAAGCGTCGCATGTGCGCTTGTGCAGCACTTGTGTGAAGCGAACTTGACTTGGAGCTAGATACAGTGTACAAACAAACCAAGTAAAGAAAGGCACATTCTTCCATTCACAAACGTGTCCTGGGCCCGTTTGCCCGTACGCATAAGTTCCCGATTAAGTTCCCACTTACGAATAAGACGCCAATAAGTCGAAGTCAGCCACGGAAACAAAGCTGGTTGCCAGAAAACTCGACGGAAACGGTACCTTAACCGAGCGTTTGTATCACTTTCGGGCCAACGACTTATTACATAGACAGCGCTAAAGTCGTAGTTGAGAACTTATTCCCACACTTATCGCGTTCGGGCAAACGGGCGCTGGCTTCGTTTCAACTAAGCGAACGAATTGCGACCAAGCAATTTTTTTTTTTAACCTCCTTGATTGCGACGACCTGCCGGCGGCCGGCGGACGAAACGCTGGGCCGACTGACTCTGTCGGCCGGGGAGCCGTGCAGTAGCGCAGCCGTGGCGCAGCCAATTGCCAGCTCATCCCCTCCTGACGTCACACGAAAACGCCACAGAAAATGGGCGAGCGTAAAGAGAGGAGGACAGCATTTTCGAATTAGTTTTTCTACTAAATAAAATCGCGTAAACGCGCCTAGAGTGGTCGAAACATGGCCTGGGGACTCCGGACTACAATTTGCGCTAGTAATCCCGCAATGTTTACATATCACTTCAGTGTCCCTTTAATAAATGCATTCTTCCAGTAATCACTTACCGGGTAGAAACTTGGGGTCTCACCAAACGAGGGAAACTTCGATCGGCCCAAAGGTGCCATGGAGCGGAGAATGCTACGGTTCACGCTGAGGGATAGAAAAACAGCCGTATGGATTAGGGAACAGACGAATTAGGGATGGATTGGGGAACAGACGAACAGGGGGATCATCCACTTAACAGAGTAGCTGCCAATACACCGCAAACTCGATGGAGAGATGACCTACGAAAATTTGGGGGGAAAGCATGGACTCAGCTAGCACTCGATATGCGTGGCTGGAGATCTTTGGGAGAGGCTTTCGTCCTGCAGTGGACACAACCAGGCTTATGATAGTGATTATTATTATTATTATTATTATTATTATTATTATTATTATTATTATTATTATTATTATTATTATTATTATTATGAGGAGCAGGAGGAGGAGGAGGAGGAGGCTTTTTTTACTATTTGAGGGGTCATCTTCTTGGGGGTGTGAATTCAAAAATTAAAGGAGGGGTCAGGACATCCGGACCCCCCTCTGGATCTGACAATGTCAGTACCTCATTCAGCTCCATTCCAGCTACGAAATACGTTTTTTAACCGAAAAAACGCAAGAAGTATTAAAAAACTTTCAAATTTCGCGCTACAGTGACGTGTTTTGGGCCAGCACTAAAACATAATTTTC
Source organism: Haemaphysalis longicornis (assembly GCF_048455015.1). Taxonomy (NCBI): domain Eukaryota; kingdom Metazoa; phylum Arthropoda; class Arachnida; order Ixodida; family Ixodidae; genus Haemaphysalis; species Haemaphysalis longicornis. Next base: position 437,597,340 of record NW_027526203.1, on the reverse strand, counting down.
AGTGCGTTAATTGCCCGTTAGCATTCAGGTGATGCGATAAAACGAAACTAGAGGCCCCACTGCAATAGTCTAGTCGTATGTCTTAGCGATAGTTTAGTTCGACAGCCGTCAATCGCACATACAAGATTATGTGACGTCATAGAAAAGTTGCCGGAAAGTGACTAGGGAGTCGCTACTGCTCCGCATGCTTTCTTTAATATCTCCAGTATTTGTTCGAAGTTTACGATTAAACTGGTGTCGTTGTTATCGGGAAAAAGCAGTCTTTCTAATGAATCAAACTTGTATTTTGTCTTCATGGCCCCTTTAAAATGAGGAATATTTTTGAGAAAGACAGTTATAAAATAATGCATAACCTTCGGAAAATTTGACACCTTTTTTTTCTTCTTCTAGGATACTGCCAGAAACGCAAAATCATTGTTCGTATGAAATTCGTATACATACGGAGTATACGCAAAACATAGAGCCTGATTTCGCCCTTTGCTCAAGATAGATACACGAAAACTAGGCCAAACGTGCCTATTGTGAGGAATCAATTGATTCCAGTGTTTTTGGAAAGAAAATCTGCTTTAGTTACTTCTCGGTGCAATATAATCCGTATGAACTCTGTATTCCCTTATATAGGGAACGTTTCAGTAGGACCCTTACTAAACCAGCGCCCGTGATCTATACTGCTCCGCCGCAATCTCCGATTCCCAGAGAGCTGTCGACTTCCGTTAATTCACTGGACGGATTACAGAAATTCGGTCGAGATAAGCGTAAAATCTAATTGCCGATGTCGAAATACATCGCTTTGTACACCCAAATAAGTCATTTAAACCTGTCGAATTGCGAGGTGAAATTTAATTAATGAAGGTCGAATTCACAGAAATCAACTGTAATTCGTAGTAGAAGCGTCTTACATTAGAACGTCTTACGTAGTAGAAGCGTCTTGGCGCTTTACATTGAGTGTAATGAATTGGGCCAGCAAAAAACGCTTTTGACCAGACAGAATCGCGGTGGTCACATCTTCAGCTGACGCATTTTCGTCCTCCTAATTGCAATTGAGAACTTCGCCTCGTCATTTGTGATGCCATCTCCTGGGCGTGACACATAAAGTTCTGACTGTCGCAGGTGATCCAGACTAACTAGAAATGATCGTAGCCACGAATGCGGCAGCACCGCGATAGAAAATACAGTGTCATTTCATCTCGTGAAAATAATTAAATGCAAACGTGTCGAATGTCTTCAACATGGTTTAGTTAAACGATTCGGCTGCACCTGTCACGGAATATCGTACGAAAGCAACGTAGGTTCCTTCTTGTAAAGCGTTGGTTAATACCCCACGACGGATGGGTCCTATAGTGCGTGCATGTGTGTGTGTGTGTGTGAGAGAGAGAGAGAGAGAGAGAGAGAGAGAGAGAGAGAGAGAGAGGGGAGGGAGGGAGGGAGGGAGGGAGGGAGGGAGGGAGGGAGGGAGAGGGGGAGAGGGGGAGAGGGGGGGGGAGACTTTTTTAGGCTTCAGAGAACGCAACCAGAACTTAAAGGGCGGGCAGCAGATTTCTCGCGGTCGGCGCCTCTAGCGTCTGCGCTTTTCCAAAAGCGTCTCCAATTACCCAGTGCGGGCATGCCCAACTCTGTGGTTACGTATCTGTTTCCTGCAATCCCAGCAGCGACTCTCGAGTATGCGCCGAAGAGCCGGACCTTAGGCTTAACGTTTTGCTCTGGGATCTTGCGACTACAATGGGTACCCGCAGCTGTAAGCCTGTTGAGTAGAATGGGTACTTTTTTTTCTAATAGTGCCGGTTTACGACGTTAGACCTCGAACCATGACGTTAGGCTTAACGTCCCACGCTTAGGTAAACATCAGGTAACCTTTAAGATATGCCAAGGTAACCTTTCAGGTTACCTTGAAATCAGGTAACCTTTCAGGTAACCTTTCAGATAACCTTCAGATATCAGGTAACCTTTCTGATATGCCAAGCAACGTCATACTCATTGCACATCGAGCGGGTACCGACTCACGACGTTACACCTCAAAGTGTTAACGTCCTATGTTTGGGTTAAGGGTCAGGTAACGTTCAAGTTGAACCTTTTCTGGAGGTCCTGTAGGCTGTGCTGCCTTGCCTCACCCATTTCGCATTGTCAGAAGCCTGCTATAGCTCGTTCATTTGGGTCCTTTGGGCCCACCTATCCCGATCATGTTCACAGCATTGATCAGCTTGGGCCAGGCGCAGGGTGACCACTTCGGTGTTGGTGGACTCTCACTCGGCGTGCCGCCGCTAGCGTTGCTGCTCCGTCATTTTCGCTCGGCGCTCGGCCTCTCGATCACCAGATGTACCCGGTGCATCCATAGCCTCCAGGGCACGCGAGCAATCGTCTTCCGCCGACCTTGGTCAGTTCGTTCTTTCAGCGTTCGAACCAGTATTCTCTGCACGTTCCGTGGCTAACCCCACAGTGTTCACCTCTCACGCTGTGTGTTTAGGACAACGTTAGGTACATATAGCTAGCCCTTGCGCTGTTATGATCAGTTGACTGTTTCGTTGATTGCTTGGTGCAAGCCGCACTAGCGTTTGTTGTAACTTTCGCTACAGCAGCGAACATTCGGGTTTGTAAAGCGTTGTCCCATACCCCACTGTTGCAACTGTGTGAGTATCGCCTTGCTAGTTTAACAGCAGCAACTGTCGGGTATGTACGAAGGAATAAGTTCGCGCAAAAGACGAGAACGAAGATAGAGAGGACAAGACGAGCGCTCGTCTTATTCATAACTAAGTTTCCTTTTACGGCCTCTTTCCAGAAATAATTTAGTATTTTGCGGTCCCCACGTATTTCAACAACCTATTTAGCCCTGGCCAATCCCCCCTTGTGGGTACGTGCCAAAATCTTTTAGGACATCATCATCGTCGTCTTCGTCGTCGTGTTCTCTATCTTCGCCCCTCTTTTTTTTTTCTTTTTTTTGCGCAAACTTATTCCTTCGTACGTCATGAACCAACTAGCCAGCTATCAAGTCCTACTAAGTCGGGTATGCGTCGGAGCACCGGAGCCTGCAGCCCCGCGGTACGCTTGGAAATTTTACTACGTCAAGCGGTACCGCAGCTGCAGGTGCGCTGTGCACGATGAGTACACTTTCAAATAAGCACCGGTTTGTTAACTGTGGTGTTTTGGCGTGTATTATTGTCGCTAAATGTTTTCAATAAAAAAAAGATGTGGGGCAAAACTTAAAATCTTAAAAGCATACTTCTGGAGATGCACAATGCACCTCTTCATTCGTGCTTCTGTCGCGGTGGACAGGAAATGACCATTACCTGCGCGTAGATCCTCGCGTTCACTCCAAGGACACCGCTACAGACCAAGGTATTGCAGCGTTCTCAATAAGCTCCCCTAGTTCACATTCTTTGCTTCCTACTCATGGCGGATACGCGGTGCACCGTGGTCGCACCGTATGTCTCTCGAACGCTATCGCTTTTGGACGTGTTTGCTTGCGAAGCCCGCTTGGGACTATGCATTCTTTGGGTGGGCAACTTTTATGGTGTCTGCTATAGAGCTCACAGCTACCTTTATCACTATTGCGTCGTTTTTTTATTTGGCACAAACAATGGGCTTTATGTTAAGCTAGCAAAAATTTGCCGTCATTTCTTTACTTATTTATCCGCAGGGGATCCCTAGGATCCCTACCAAGGAGGGTTAGGGAAAGGAGAGCCGCTAATACCTGGGCTTAGTTGAACTCCTTTTCTGGCATTATCCTCATATTAGCGGGCATGTCGATAGCCCTAAGCACGAATACATTGTTCGGAATAAATATCGTTCATGTATACGATCTGTTGCGTAGCACCAATTAAAATGAAGCTTAGCATCAGTACAATTCAAACGGCCCGTAGGGAAGGCTCGCTTCCCTGAAATTTCCGTCATGCTGTCTAGAAGCAAAAGGAATCAAGTAAGATATCTTGCAAAACTTTTATGAGCTTTGGCTGCTTGATTGTTTTTTTTTGTTCCATGCATATGTCTGTCTGTCTGTCTGGCTGTCTGTCTCTCTCTCTCTCTCTCTCTCTCTCTCTCTCTCTCTCTCTCTCTCTCTCTCTCTCTCTCTCCTCTCTCTCTCTCTCTCTCTCTCTCTCTCTCTTCTCTCTCTCTCTCTCTCTCTCTCTCTCTCTCTCTCTCTCTCTCTCTCTCTCTCTATTTGCCACGCTCATTATTTTGGTCTATCCACAGGAGGAATGAAAGCCAATAGTCTGACGATGAAGCCAAACGTTGCACTTATCCTTCAACAAGGCGACGAGCACAGGGCAGGCTACTTCCTTCACTCCAAAAGTACATAAAAGCGCGCGACGAAAATTTTTTCCCGTTAATTTATGCATGAGCGACGACCCGTGTAATATACAGCCCTGCCGCGAAGGACGAGCGTAAAACTGGTACGTGCCTCGTGTGCTAATTTTTTTTTTCAATTAAAATCATTTCTCATTGAGCCCAATATGGCGTTTCGCGGGTGATTACGAGAAAGTTCCTCCAACATAAATTTTCCGCTTAACTAATGTTCTTTCGACTAAGGTTTTCCACGGTCCGTGGTAAATGATAGAATTTAAGAATGTTGGCAAAGCCGCATGCCGACCTCTCTGAAGCCAGTAACTGTGAAGATGGAGAGAAAAGCCACACAAAATGAGATTATAGAGAAGGAAAGGCGGCATAATTTCTGCGTAGCTGTAAAGGCAACTAAATAAGACTAAAAGAACCCAGAAAAATATAAACGTTGTTGAAGTGGTGATGCGAAAAAATCAAGCGCACCATAATAAAATATTACCCCATACAAGTCAACATGACGTACGCGTTACGGCACAAACTATACATTAGGAGCAACGCGGCGTAAAAATAACACTGCTTCATTCGCATGCCGATATTCAGCTTGTTAGGATTTCTGCAAAATAAATGCCCCACTTAGTTGTTATGTGCGAGCAAGCGGCTTGCAAAAGCAGAGGCAACCCGCCAATTATTCGGCAAAAAGGGAGCCCTTCTAGTGCTCTCGTCTGTAAACGCGTATAGTGACAAATTAGACAGGGCTCGCTTTGCCATGCCAGCCTCGTTAACACTATGTGTATTTACGATAATTTTTACCGGTATTTCTTTGATCGTACGCTCTCACCCTTTTCTTGCCTGCCGCAAAGGTGTTCTTATTTTTATTCTTCTTATTTTTCATTTTATGAGGCAAAACTGCCGACTCGCAGATTTGCAGGCTCGTGTGAACACCAACGGCCGACCTTCGCACTCCTTCCGTCCGGAATAAGAGATGAAGCAGCCCTGCCTAATCTCATACGCGTGGCGTTTCCGGGATGCCTTCATTATACGGGGCACACGAACAGAATGTATCTCTTCCCCAAAAGAGCACCCACTTCAATCGTTAGAACAAAGGCTCACATCTGCCGCGACCCATGTCGCGCGCCATTTTTTTAAATCTTAGCGCCAGTAGGGCCCAAACATAATCAGTTGGTTATCTTCACTCCTCAAAAATCATCATACGCCTCGCGCGCCCTGAAAGCCACCTAAGCCTTTGCATAAAGACTGTTCATTGACGTATCAAGTCAGTTGCCTTTTTCTCCTAACTACGCCTTACGATAATTGGCAATTTTTGTCAATCAAGTTCAGCCGCGCACCATACAGCGCGCTTCATGTTGTTTTCTAATATTCTTAATCTGATATGCACCAGCTATCCGGATCCTCAACGCTGCTTCAGCTTCCATTTGGAACATGCGCGTATACGTGCATGCTCCCAAATGTGCATTTGTTTGCTCGGGTGGTTTTAAATTGCGAGCGGTCTTTCGTAAACGCAACTCGCCCTTTCTATCACAGTGTATCTTTTAAGGAGGAAATTAAACCAGGGACACGATGGTATGGTGTCTTTGTTCCTCGGGCCCGATATGAAGCACAAGTTAACTCGTAAAACTTGACCCGCCACTGCGGATCGACGTCTAAGGCGTCCAAAAACACGGGTTCGATTCCTTGTCACGGCGACTGTGCATTTACAAAGGCGGCAAAGTATAAAAACACCCGCGTGGCGCGAGATTTGCGCGCACGGTAGGGAACCCCAGGTAGCGTAAATTATGTCTCATCCCGCAACTACGGCGCCCCTCAAGGCACAACTGGGAATGAAGAGTGAAAAATAACTCTCCCTAGCACGATTTCGGCAAGTAAAACACCAATTCGATCTCTCGCGAGACACTAAGTAGTTGTATTAGACCATACTGAGAAATATTGAACTTACCATGACCTTCTTTATTTATTAGACAAATATGCATTGATGATAACGGTTGACTTAAAAAAAGTGACGCTTATAATTATAGGCTATGATCGCGGAGGAATGTGCTGGGTTGGAATATTAAAATAAAGTGACAGTTACGGTAATAAATTTTTATTTAATATTCTGTTCGAAGACTGCGATGTTAGAAGGGGATGAAATAATGACAAAGCAAGGGAAAGTTCATTTGTGAAACAGCGGTCTTGTCTGAAAATACAGATTTACTGAAAACTTTCTTGAAAGAAAAATCAACTTGCCGCCCTTTTTCTTCCCTGAACAAAAATTAACAAGCTTTTCACTCTGATAGAACGACCTTGTTGTCGTTTTCGTGACCTTAAAGAAACCCAATCCAGAACATTTTATTACTGCCATGAGGGTTGTTTCCGGGTGCAAAACTAGAGCGAGTGAGCGAGTGAGTGGGTGGGATCGAACAAGGGTACCTATAGACTTGCAAGATGTGCCGAAATTCGATCCAGTCACAAAAGTTTCGGTTCTCTAAAAACTGGAGGACTAGACGCAAAATGTCTCACCTACAGGATTGCAGTGTTCGCTTGGGAATAGGACGTCCTGCAGGAAAGAGGCATGCGGGGCGGACTTCTGTCGAAGTTTTTTTAACAAAGCTGACCGCTCCATCGAATGTTCTCGGCAGTTAACAAAAAAATGTCTGACGCCACTCGGTACGGTACACCATACTTTGAGTGCAGGGGCGATAAGGTAAGTTTCAGCTTGCCTAACCGATGTTTGTGCTTAATTAATGTAATACGAAATAATGTAATACTACGTAATAATGTACGCTTCCTTTTTGCGTTTAAATTTTGTTCTCATGAAGATCTCGCATTGTGTATGTCGCTGCACGGGCCTTATCGTTATGATTGCTTAAACCGAGGCGAAGGCCTCTTGCTACTCTTGTCGAACTATGTGTGAATGATCATGTATGTTGTTGACCTTTCACTACTGCACCCTTTCATGCCAAAGCCTTTATTGGGCTAGCAGTATGTGCAAAAATAAAATAAAATAAATAAATACATCAGCCCGGTTTGTTTAGTAACATAAGGTTGGTCGACCACCGTTAAGAGCAAAACATTTTCGGGCGAAGGACGTGACACACGATGACAAGCACTATCTTATAGTTTTCCAACTTCCATCTGCAAATTTTTCGCGCTAACGGTGGCCGACCATGGAGTACGAACTAGCTCGAACTCATGCGGGTTGATAACGCGGACGCAAATGGAACCCAAAACATCAGGTAATGGTCCGTTTTAAAATGCTTCGTTCGTCTGGTACCACTTTCAACAAGCGAGTGCATGAAAGCTCTTCTCGAGCCAACTTTTCCGCGGCTTGGTTTCGTAGTACTTGTAAGGGTGGAGGGAGCCACTGGAAGTTAACACTATACGGCCGTTTTCTTTGAGCTGCTGTGCGAGACGTATGGAGCAATGGCATGTTCTGTCTATGGGAACTTCATTCTTTAACGCCACGTCAATCGCAACCCATTCCGTCGTTGTGGATGACTTCATATATGGTCGATACGAGCAGCCCTGGAAGCATTCATGGCGGGGATCACAAAAACGCGGCGCTGGTCTTTAGTCGTCTGTCGGCAGAGCCGTTCGTAATTGTGTGAACAAGGTCTCCATACATATGATCCAAGTGCTTAAGTACTCGCGCCCTCGCTTCGGTTACCGGGGCAAATTGCTCAGAGCAAATGCCGGGGGTGACTAGTGCGCAATGCAAACTTCGAAAAGATTAATTCCGTTCCGAATGTGGCCGTTTATTCTGCCATCGTGGGTAAACAGTGCTCAGAGTATTTCGGAGCAAGGCTTGACCGGCGTCAGACTCTCCCAAACGGCCAAGTTTCAAGAGTAGCCTCTATGACTCCGTCAAGCGGGAAGGTGGAAACTGCGGCTCACCGAGTACCTTGTATTTTACGTCGCTTGGGAAACTCTGAGGGATATTTTAAATTCCTTTCTGGGAAGCATACTTCCATGCGATAATACTGGTAATAAATACGGTATAAATACGAGTATAAATACGGTATATAAGTACGGTATAAGTACGGTATAAATACGACGTTGAAAGAGAAAATAAGGGTTGTTTATATACACGACTCAGGATGAGCAGGGGTGGTGGTGGTGGTGGTGGTTGTAGTAGTAGTAGTAGTAGTAGTAGTAGTAGTAGTAATGGTAGTGGTAGTAGTAGTAGTAGCAGTAATTTTCCTAGTCCGGCAATCCAAGTGTTGACCGGGCGACCGATGCCCTAGATGCCAGAGTTGCTATACCCTGGTCGCTGGTAATCAGGTTCTCCCACAGCTCAGTGAGAAGGAGGGGTAAAGGAAAGGGTGGGACGTCGGGGTTTTGTAGGCTGGGGGTAGGGGTTATGTGCGCACTCTAATAAAATGTGGGCTAGTGTGCCAGGCTAGGAGCAGAAAGTGCAGGGAGGGAAATTGAGTGGTAAATATGTGGTGTAAGTGAATTGGATGAACGAAGGCATTCGTTTGGATGCGACGGAGAGTTGTTTCTTCTGATTTGTACAGCTTGGAGTGAGGTTGAGGGAAATATTGTCTGTCGAGTCGATATTACCGTGTGATTTCGTGAAACGTTTGCAATAATGTGTACTCCGCTTGTTCTTCTGGGGCCTGGGAGGAGAGTGCGCAGACTTGCTGGCGAGCAAAATTATTGCTCGTCCATGTGGGCGGGTGTCCAGACGAGGGCGACGTTCCTTTGGGGCTGACGTTGCGAGAGGGGGCGGGAAGTTGATTGGGCCAGCTTCTCCGCCAAGAAGCTCCGACAGGCAGCTTGGGATTCGGTTAAGACTACCGAGCTCTTGGTGTGGATGAGTACGAGCGCAATCGCCAGTTCTTCAGCAATCTGCGTGGATGTTGCGGGAATCGAAGCACAGGTTATCAGGGCTGATTTGAGTGGAGCCGATGCATAGGGGTGGCTCCCCAGCGTGTTCCGGCAATCCTTTGAAGCACATTTAAGCGGCGTAAATTGGGCGTGATTCAATGGCCTGTCGCCAGAATAGCCTGCAGTCAGTTGGTGGTGATGCCGAGAAACTTGATACGAGTAGCCTGACGGATTGGCACACCACCCTAAAATTAACTTGAGCCGTGAAACTTTCCGTTCATTTTGTATCTACATCGGTCGTCAAAACTATACCGCCAACCGACGACCAGAATCTTTTTGTGGTCATTGAAGGTCCTAATTTCGGCCGGATCACAAATGTCTCAAAGCCTGTGACCGATGATTCCAAGTTGTTTTTTTCTGACAATTGTCGCATGGCATAAAGAACAGCAAACAACACTGCCATGACGCAATTTTATTTAAAGAGGGGAGGGGCTAGGACAGCGTTTCTTACGGGGACAAGCATGCAGTGCTAAGCACCCCTTCGAAGTCCGACTTCAGTTCCCGCAAGTATTGAGGAGTAACGTTTAGGTTCGGCGCTAGTGAGTGACATGGAAGCCAGGATTTGTCAATAAAAGCAAGTGCCGGGAGGGGGAGTGGGGCGGACAATAAAATATTCGCGATGTTCTAACCTCTGAATGGTAAAGCCACCATTGTGCTTTCTGTAATTATTATGTTTTTTTGTAATTATTGCCTCTGTATTAACTCATCGAGGGTCCCGGTACAGTCGCAGACTTTGGGACCCTTGTCTGTAGGGCTTTTACTTATGTACTTTCCTTACGCACTTAGATAGACCTCTTCTTCTTCTTCTTCTTCTTCTTCTTCTTCTTCTTCTTCTTCTTCTTCTTCAAAAAACAATGCGGACAAAAAAGGTACTCCTATTATAAATGGCGGCAAGTGTACAAAAGCGCACGGTGTATATATATATATGGCCTTTGGACTATGTTCTGCGCCCATCAGTTTTGAAAGCTGATGATCATGACGGCCTTCTCACGCGAACCCCCCCCCCCCCCCCCCCCCCCCCCCCCCGTCCTTTTGGCTCATACCCAACAAAAGTTTTTTAATCAGCGCTCCATGGAAAACATTTTGAGCCGGAAACTGTAACTGCAACTAACCAATTCACGGCAAACAAACAAAGCTCAATGTTGAGCGAAGAAACACAATAAAAACGAAGAAAAAGAACGTGGTGATAATGATGTTTAAAGACGCAGAAACATCACATTCTTCTTTTTCGCTCGTTGTCGTCGAATCTCTTTCTTTCACCTACACAAGCTCTACAACATGTACATGTTCTTGTTTTCTTTGTGAGCATTTCTGCGTCAAAAATGCCTAAACGTCCATTTTCACACGTAAAACAGAGGTCCGCTGACGTATGGGACCAGCACTTCAATGTCTTTGTTTGCTCATCTTTCTAATCCTGGCAACCGTGACCCCGGCGGCCAGCTTGGTCAATTTGAAGCCAGAAGACGACGAAATCGTGACGCCTTGCAATTTACGTTCTCCTTTGTTTCAAAGCCGGCTAAGTCGCCGTTTTGGCTAAAAGTGGTCGTACATCAGAAAATGCGCGCTGCATCATTTGCCGATCCGAGTAAGGTGGCGATGCAAAGTTTGTGCCAGCTGGTGGAAGCAAGGAGGAGGACAAGAAAGTGCCCGTGAGCGTTGCGTGCTGCGTGACAGGCTGCACCCGCCGCTGGTGCATGCAATCGTGCTGGGTGACGAGCGAGGAAGAAGAGCAGTCCAGCGCAGTTCCCGGGACGATGCAGTCAGGTGATCAGAGTGCTGGTGCCCGTCCTAAGAACCGTGCCTTGCTGCCGACCCCAGCTGCGGGGGAGGCGGCTGGGGATGACCGCGAGGCGCCTCGCCATGAGCAAAAGAGCAGCCTGAAGCGAAGCTGGGACAGCGTGGAGTTTCCGGAGCCGTCACAGCCTTCTTCTTCGGGCTTGCAGGTAAGAGTCCCCCCAGACATTGCCTTTGTGAGGAAGCTCGGTGATGAGGAGCCGCGTATTGTCGCGCACAAAGTCTACGCTCCCGCACGGGATGTCCAAGAGCAAGAGCCCGCGTTCAGTTCTTAGCACCCGCGACCCAACGTTGTCGCAGCGCGTGCTAGCAACAGCGCGTCGTGGAACGTGATTCGGCCGGTGGTAGCTGTGGCACCCACGGCGCGTGCCGGTGTCGAATAAGGTCGCGCCGCGGCAGGATGCCTGAACGGCGCTGCAATCGTACCTGTCGATGCGCACTGGACGCCACAAATTTTCAAAATTTTAACGCGCGTCTTTTTTTTTTTTTTTTGTAGTGTCTATTATCACGGCAACCGTAAGAATTACCAGCAGAAATATCTCACGGCAGTCGCCTCTCATTGGCTAAGCACGCTACCCGGAGATTCTATGGGATAAATATTCCCTAAAAAGTCGTGTTTGTAGCTTCCCCTGCAGCGCTGTGGTATAGTACTTGGTTTGAAACCGGAAAAGGGTCAGGTTCGAATCTGACCATGCGATGTGTTTTTTTTTTTTTTTTAGCTTTCGGAATGTTTCGGTCACCGTAATTTTGTTAATGCTTTATTTTACTCTGTTTTTTACTATATCAAGAGATCGACGCACAGAACTTCTAGAAGGGGTTGGATCACTTTTAATATAGGTTGTGTTCTGTGTCGTTGGGCTGGGTTAGATTAGATTTGTTGCAGTTGGGCTTGATTTTGGTAGGTTATGATGCGTTCAGTTCGGTTACGTAACGTTCATTGAGGTTATGTTATGGTAGGTTACGTTGGGACGTATTATTATTCAGCGAATTTTAAGCCAGCCAGCTTTTATGGAAACTGCCGTGAGAATTTCCCGGAGGTAATTCTCGCGGCTGCCGTGAGATAGACGCAGCTTTCTTTTTCTTTCTTTCTTTTTTTTTTTTGTGAGGCTCTGATCATTCTGCCGGCTAACAGAATCAACGCAGTCGACACTGCCTGAAATCGCAAAGCCCTATTGTGCGGTCTGTGGTGCACCCATTTCACATACCCGCACATTTCGATTTTTTTAGGGAGGGGGGCATATGCTTTTCAAGTTTATGAGGCTGTCGCGCGGGCAAGCACGGGAAAATTTCCGTTATGATGAAATCGGAAGCACCTTGTTTTAAAACGCGCATGCTCAAAGTTCCTTATCATTGCCTTTTGAGGACAAGAGCGGTGTTCCATAACGAGCTTGTGGCTTAGTCACTGCATGCGCTCCGTTTCAGGGGAGGAGTGGGCTGCTTGGCCGTATCGCCAACACTTTTGATTGCCAGTTCGGCGGTGAGTCAACAAATCTGTTTGGCTGTTTTATTCGAATATAGAGTGGTGCTCACGTGAAATAAAGCTTCAGATGCGTGCGTGCGTGCGTCGGCAGCACTAAAAGGCCCGTAGAAACGCAACGCAAACGGCCGCTCACTGACTTGAATGCGAACTTTCAGCGCATACCTTCTATACTTGCAGCTGGCGACCCAACAGCTGCAAACGGCCCTGGCGGAGCAGGAGACTGCGTCCCAGAAGAGACGGGAGGTTCTGTTGACGGCTTGCGCCAGTATGATAACGACAACCTCATTGAAGAGCCTTTCTTTGACGGCATCCCAGACGAGTCGAGGGGCTATGTCGATGGTTTGGGCTATGGTGATGGCGTAACCAAACCCCCTGGAGGAGCGTCCTGGAACAACGCCCTAGACAAGCCACGACGTTGTGCTGACGTCTTCAGCCAGTTTGACAGAAACGAAAGCCACACTGAAGAACCTCCTTCGGAATCCATGGAGGTTTGCGCCAGTGCGCTTCTCCAGCTTCGTTATGGAAACAACGATGACTGGAACCCAGCCGGGGGAGACGGGCCACGGGGCGGAGGCGGGCCCCATCATGAAGACGGGCTCAATCAAGCAGCTCGGGCCCAACATGCAGGCAGGCCTCGTCGCCGAGCAATCAGGATCCTTAAGGGGGGTAGGCCTCGTCAACTGGAACCGCCCATTCATGAATACGGGCCCAGTCGTGAAAAGCAGTTTGAGGACGGACACGGGGTCGAGCCCCATTTTAAAGGCGTGCCCCGCCCTGATAATCCGCTTGAGAGTGGAAACCATGATGAGAACAGTCCTCGTATGGACGTCGAACTGTGCCTTGAGGAAGACCCTATTTTTGAAGACGAGGATTGGTATGGCGACGACTTTTGGTACGATGGCGGGTCCGAAGACGAGGCTGATGAGGAGGACAACGGGGATGGGCTACGTGACGAAGAATCAACCTCAGATGACTCGGAGGGCACAATGACTGCTTCTCCTACAAACTTCATCCAGGTTCCATTCAATTCACCAGAGCTAAGCTCCAGTCCTATCATGTGCGACGTTGAGACCATGCACATGACGAGCGAGCCAATTCCTATAGGCGGACCGGAACACCGCGGCAATAGCTACGGCGACGAAGCTTGGGGTTTTGCCGGCAGCAGCGGAGGCTACCGTCGACCGCTGGTGAGCTCATCTGACGAGGACGACGATGGGAGCGACAGCCCTGAGAAACTCGCTTCCCTGCTTTCTCCCCGTGCTGGTCCCTCTGGTGTGGGGACTCCAAGACCGGCGGCCCCCAACAGTCCGTCCTTTGAAGAAAAAAGCGAGCTCCTTGGGGAACTCCTTCGGGCCCTCTTGGATGGAAGGGAGAGCCCAGAGGAGGAATAGCAACCTGCGGTCATGGCCAGAGACTTCTCATGAGACTTGTGGACGGTTGTTTTTGTTTTGAAAGCTGTTCCTCTTGGCTAACTCAATAAAAGTGGGCCCGTCTCCTTGAGACACTGGATGTGTGTTGTCATTCATAACGGCTGTGCAGAATCACTATCTGCAGAGTACATAGTCGGCGTATACGTAAAAAAAGAAGTTGCCGTCAGTGGTGTAGCTCCATCCGTGACATGCGAGTTTGCCTGCTAGTTCTAGCTGCTCCATACAGTTGTACTCAGCCGCCGGTGACCGTGAGTACGCAAAAGACCTTTATTTCTGTAACTTACAAGAGTTCAACACACTGGAACTTACTAAAAATACGTTGTCACACAGATAAAAGCGCATATATGCTTTGTGTGTCAATGATACCGCTAAATGCTGTAATTGTTACAATATTTTCAGCTGACGATGAGGCTACATTACACATAGAGGAATGCTGACAGTCGAGTGAGACACGAGTGACCTCCGCCAGCGCTAAACATCAGATTTTTCTCTGTGAGACCGGCGATAATGAGGCGCGCCTGGGCGAGGCGTATCAATTTAATCGGCGCACAAGCAGCCAAGGAGTATGTACAGGGAGCCCCGGAGCCGAGTTCAGGTTTCAAATCATCTTTCCATCATTCTCGTTCCGGCTTCCAAGTCCTCCTTGGATGAGCTTCCCAGATAATGCATCTGAAAGAAATAAACGGGAACGATTGCTTTCCTGCCCGAGTGGCGCTGAAACGTGTCCAAGATAGTGCCGTACATTAATTCGTGAGACGACGCAGCGAGTAGCGTGTTCTAAGCTTTAGAATACTGGCATCGCGTCTCATGCGTCTTGCCGCAGTTCCCAGCGTCTGACCCGACTCCTGCATCCTGTAAACGCAGCCTTGCGCCCCATGTAACGAGTTTTTTTTTTTTCTTAATCGTACTTAGCCTTGGCGAACTCTGCGTACGCAGTGACCCATATTTTTCTTTTTCATTTCCCCGCAATTTCATTTTTTTTTTCATTTCCCTTAGATAGCCTGAATGCTTCATTTTGTGATTTACACCTTTACTCGATCGCATTGTCAGCGCAGCGACAGACTGAGGTATATTAAAAAGGAAGGTATATATGGTTCTGGGCGCAAGATTCACTACTATTAATTGCTATTGTGCGTCAGTTCATGAAACGGCATTGTACAATGACCATGCACAGTGCAGGTTCTACCAGAGGAGTCAACGATAGGGTTTTTACAGACTCGAGACAGAGAATTGCATGCAGCAGCAACAATGCTCTGTTAAAAGGGGTTTACTGCCTACGACCTAAAAGCAGGGTGAATGGGTTACTGCACGGGATGTGGAGTTACTGCGCCAAGCATCCAAGTCGCATATTCTAGGCAGGCAGCGTGTAATATAAATCACCAAGCGCCATCGTATATATTCGGAATCACGCTGGAGGTTTCTTTTCCTTCCTTGCTTTCTTCCTTTTTTGGTGCGAAAGCACTCCTCTACCGGTTTCGAGGGAAATTTCTGGAGCCGGTTTCGCGAAGCCTCCCGTATTCTCACTTCCGCTAGGTTGATGTGCAGGATAGAGCCAACGGGCGTTAGGCCTGCCACGCCATGCTCTGAAGCCGACGTCGTCAACCGGTGGTAGCCCGCAGCTCGACGTACACGTCGCAGGATCAACTTGAACACAACCTAAGGCTGAGTCGAGACATTAGGCCTAACGTCACAATTTCACGTGTAATTTCGTGGACCGGTACCCATTGGAAAAATCATCCCTTGTACGTCAAGTTACGGGTGCGGTTTGACGTCGTAAGACCTCAAAGCCGAACGTTAGGCCTATAATGCATACCTGACAGTTGCTGTGGTTATTCTAGCGACGTGATACGTACCCACAGGGAAGCCATTCAAGACCCGCTGCGGGGGATTGGCCATGGTGCTTTAAAAGCTTGGTGCATGCTCGCGCACGCACAAAGCAATCAGTGAACAAGTCAATCAATAACTTGGAGCGCAAGCGCCAGTTTGGTCGACCATAAGAACTGTGTGCCCGCACTCCGAATCATGTATGCGTTACTCTGACGCATAACAAAGTGTTACATAGCCACAGAGTAGAACGTACGTAGCCGCTTCGGGTATTGACCAACGCTTTTTATAAGCAGGAGCGTGTGCTCCTTTTGTATTTTATTCCGCTGTAGACGCGGCCAAACAGTCTGTCTTTTTATCTCTTCTTTCTACCTTTTTCCTTCATTCTTTCTCTCTCATTTTGCCTGCTTGCTTGAACTGTGTTTTTTCCAATTTGAAAAGATTTTCAAGTCGCTTGTACACTGCATAAAAATGACTGACAGAAGGCCGCCTCCCCCTCCACGGCCGGACGGTGCTTGAACATTCCTGCTGTGCTTCTCCGCTCCTGTGCGAGAAATTAAAAGACAAGAATTCTCCCATTCCCTCAAGAAAATGGGGCGTATTGCATTAGGCTGACATTTTTGCTCGTCACGACACAGCTGGCAGACTGTCTATTGTCGTTCCAGTTGTCGACGCAAATGGGGGAGGGGGGGGGGTTAAAAATTATGCGTCTGGGGCGAAGTGGGTCAACAAGTTGCCGAGACTCTTCAGCACACTCATCAGTCACCGACGCCAACAGCAGCCGGGCTTCTTGCCTTGAGTAGTCGGACTTTGGCGGTTCTAGAAACCCGCAGCTTTCTCGTTCACGCTGTAGGTCGGTAATGGGGAACCGACGTGTATGAATCTCGGCTTACGGTCGTCCTTTTCGTGCGACGAAATCAAGGCAGCGTTCGTTGGCAGCTCCTCGCCACTTGGTTTCCTTGCTACAAAAGAGGGACACTAGCTACACGCGTCACGTATCGAGGAGGATCGGCTTCCAATCTGGAATTGTGTAGTTACTACAAGTTGGGGCACGCTTTGTTGTCGTGTGATACGCTTCATCCACTGCACAACGGGAAGGATTAGCCATGATTCAGGTTTAAAGGTCAGTAAATTCGGGTAAGTTTTTGAGAGGCGTTTGGCAAGTCGTCAATACACTGCGCAAGCCGGCCGTTTGAGTGGCCCGCACTTGCGTCGATTGGCCAACGCTTGTGATGGCCAACATAACTTAAAAAGTGGTTGTGGGGAAGCCCCGATCTGCAGGGCAGCACCGTTCAAAAATTTGCTTCCCGTCAAGAAAAAGAAAGACACCGGCAAAACAAATGAAGGTGTTTTATAAGCGCACGCTTAAGTCCTTCGCTGTACCTTTTGTCACCTGGCGTGCAGAACGCACTCAGCTGCTTCATGCGAGCAACTGGCACAAAGCAGCAGAGAAAGGCAAGATGGCAGCAGAGAGGTTTACTGGGACAGGGAAGCACTCCTCCTGGCAGAACGGGCGCTGGGCGGCGCGAGAGTGAGGCAAACCAATACCTGGGCCGCTAGTACGTGCTCACTTTGACATCTTTGGGCTGCTGACCGCTGTCGTAGTCACGCGCGTGAGCCTGCGAGTAGCCGCTCTCTTCGTCTCGGTAGTTCGAGTAGTAGCCGAACGCCATGAAGACGCAGCCGCCGATGAGCAGGAAGCCGCCCAGGCAGAGCATCAGGGGGCCGAGCACCCGGCGAAGGTCGGCGCCCCGGTACCTGCACAGTTTGCACGGCCGACGCCGCCGGTTGTCGTTCTGGCGATCGAAGGAGCAGGACTGCGCCGATAAGCGCCTGATTGGCGTGGGAATGCACCGTTCCTGCCGCTGATAAACCGTAGGGAACAGATACGGGACGCCCTCGGGACAGAAGACTGACTTCTTGTGTTTCGTTGAAAGCGGGGACTATCTTTCTCGCCCTGCGCTGCAGTTGCACTCGTGAGAAGCTTCGAGTTAAGCGAGAACTCGAATAAGGCGATTTAATTATAACGATGTTTTACTGAATTTTGTAAAGAAAAACAGGACCGGCACCACACACGTCTTGATCGCGAATGAAAAGGCAACGAAACCAAAGAAAGGTCCTACCGTCGCGTGACTGGGCCGTCATGATATCCCCTTAGCGCATGAATAAAGCGAAGCCCTTATAATTAACAATTATTTAATGTCGTCATTTTTCACGAACACCGAGATCGGGCCGTTTGTGTTACGCTGTCGAGTGGGCAGGTTCGTGACGCACCGATCTCTCGTTAAACGCGTACACCTCCTGCTTATGCCTCCCAAAAAAACATGTATGAGATTTTAAGACGTTCGAACTGCCAGTTTGGGCGATATTCTTCAAGAGGTAGCTCTTCCGGTTTCTGTTCTGGAACTGGTACGTGGCTTTCTAGAGACGCTACAA
This sequence comes from Haemaphysalis longicornis, assembly GCF_048455015.1. NCBI lineage: Eukaryota > Metazoa > Arthropoda > Arachnida > Ixodida > Ixodidae > Haemaphysalis > Haemaphysalis longicornis. Next base: position 437,579,217 of record NW_027526203.1, on the reverse strand, counting down.
ATGATAACGAGCACTCATGAGTCACGCCCTTTATCCGCTTATCTGACACGCACGCAACGTGAGTCAGCACTGGAGTGGACTGGTCACTGATGTCTCACTCACAAGCGGATGTGATATTACAGTTGCGAAATAGGTTTATTGCGTTTTCTTCTGAGACATGCGCCTTATGACGAATAGCTAAATACCGCTGCTTCACTTCATGCCTAATGTTGTTACCAGGTCGGCCTTCAGGATACTTTCGGCGAGGTACGAGCTATGTTCCTGTTATTCATTTCGGCTAAAGTCGCAAGAAAATATCTAAATACTTAGATGGCCGCTCTTACCAAAGTGTGATACACATTTGTTCAACGTGTGGGATTAATCCATATAGACAAACTTGGAGTCAGGCGATGTACAAAGATATGAATTCTGCCGTTATTTGCTCAAGGGCAAATTTGTTTTCAGTTTTGCCTTGGCAGTGACTGTCTCAGATATTATACCCATGTCCTTCGCAAGCAAGGACATAACCATGTCCTTAAGCCGCCGCAGCATAAAAAAATGTAAACAACTGTAATACCTGATGTAGCATAATTGCGGCTGTAGTTATGAGTAGTGGTAAAAGAAATGTCCGGATTTGCTGGAATTTCATTGCTGTCATTGTCATTACTGCCGTCATATATTACTGTCGAGCATGATGACACTAACGTAACCTATGCGATATATTGCTCGCAATTCGTATCAACTAGTATGTTTTCTGTCAAAAGACGCGTTAATTTTAAAAGACACTTTGATTCCTGATTGATTTTCTGCCGTCCACAGAAAGCCTGATTTATAAAAAAAACTATGCTGGTAATAAAATTAAAAATCATACATCAAAGCATAGAACGCCACAAATGAGCCTATTGTGCGGCCGAACCGAAATTGGTTGGACACGGCTAGTCATTCCCACCGGCATATATTTTTTTCGCCTGATTTCAAAGACGCGGATGGCTCAAATTATTATACACCAACGATTCTTGCATATTAACTGGCCGTATTTCCTTAGAGCACTCCCTACCTTTGATATTCCGAATGGAATGCTCTTCCGCCCTCAAGTGACGTCACGTCACGGCCTTTTCCCACCTGTTGCAAGTATCTTTTTCAGTAAATATGGTAGTGACAACCTTGTCAGTGTGCTATCTGGACCTTTTAACCCCATTGCCAGCAATTACCAGCTGTCAGTAAAACCCTTTTCCAGCCGCAGCACATCAACGACAGCAAACATCTCGTCAAGAAGAAACATTACGATTTAATTAACGGAAAAGGGTGGGCCTTACAGCCGTTCAGATTTATGGTCACGTGAATGAACAACACAATTCTGAAGTCCTTAAAAGCAATTAAGGACTCTGACAGTGCCGAGAGGGCCACCCCGCGGTTATTATCGATCGAATCCAGCGAGATGAAAGAAAACTATAGCACCAAAAGTCTACGCAGAAACAAGGCTATAAAAGTTCGTATCTCAGAAGGCAAAGATTTAGCGGCACGTCCTTTATCGACGCCGACTGGGAAAGAATCCGTCCAGCGTGAGCCTTAGGGTTGCGGCCGAGTCCCGATCTCCCTTATCTGCACCCCTTTGAGCAACGCACGCACTCGATGCAAGACGCCAGAGAGACAGACGTTCTTTGTTTCGACAATTAATCCAATCGCACCATGGCTTACCGAGGGCTCGTTCATTCTCGGGCAACTGCACCCACATTTAGGCGGGGGCACAAGCGGTCGGTGCACGCAAGCGCTGTTGTGAGTGAGCCGGCCGCGGTCAAGCGTTCAGGCCGCAACTGCACAAGCATGCCCGAAGGAGAGTGTTTACCTGTCGTAGTTCTCGTCGGCGGTAGGCGGCCGCACCTCGGTGTAGACGATGCCGGTGACCACGGCGCCAGAGATGAGCAGCAGAAGACCGACGCCGACGAGGCACATGGTGCACAGCGTCACCGCCGTCATGTTGCCCACGCGGAACGCTCGGAACTCGGCGTGCGTCATCTGTGCAAAGCAATAATGAGAGCAAGGTCACTGGTATGGACGACTATGGTTTGACGCATCCGGATAACGATGGACGTGACCCTACTTCACCATGTAAGCTTTCATCAGTAGGTGATGGCACCACGCATCGAAGCACAAGGTCGCGAACGCAATCACCATTTCCTCGAGAGAGAGAGAGAGAGAGAGAGAGAGAGAGAGAGAGAGAGAGAGAGAGAGAGAGAGAGAGAGAGAGAGAGAGAGAGAGAGAGAGAGAGAGAGAGAGAGAGGAATAAACTTTGATAATATCGAAAAAAAGTTTCAGAGAGGCGTCCTCATTCCAGGATGTCTTGAGCTCGGTCCACGTCGACATCCCTTTCTATCAAGCGCAGCTGATCTTCGAGGCCGGAGCTGGCCAAGGCTCTCTCTCCCAAAGCTATATGGAAAGGTAGAGGTCGGGGGGCAGAAGGTCTTGATCAAGAATGCTCGTGAATGGAAATTGGGTGCATATTTTTTAAACACACCAAGCAGCCGGGATAGATTTTGGGTAGTAGTACCTTACAGCATCCTAATTGTGACCTGGGTGTCTAACGGTCCGCAAAATCTCGTGGAAGTTTCACTAATGGCGCCTTTAAATTAACTATAGGAGGGGCCAATAACTTTCCCCGTGACGTAGGGCGCATGCGCTCCTGATTGGGTACGGTCGAGGGGCTGCCCTCGGGAACAAGTTTTGCGCTACTGGTCACCCCCTTGAAAGTGCCATAAGAAACAATACCCTTGCCTTTGCGTGTTTTGCTGAAAATCTAAAATCGTAGTGTTAAATAAACATGGACGTACGGTGCACACAGCACGCAACGACGGCGTATGAGCGCTGTTTTGTGGGACGGCCCGTTGAGCACCGCCTTCCGCCAATCTATATCTAAGCCAGCGCGCCACTACACAGTGGCCGAAAGTCCCCTAGATGTCCTAAATCGTTTCTGCTTCCTTTCCACTGACCACAAACGTCCCATCATTTCCGGTATGCTTTCCCACAAAGCTCTTCATTCTTAAGCAACCAGCTCTATCCTCAAAAAAGCAAAAGGCGGTTCTTGGAGTTATCGTAAAGATTTTCCTTCCTGATATCAAATTTATCTGCCCTGTTCTCTTCTAACGACGTTTTATTTTCATTTTTTTCCCTCCATTTATTCATTTCTGTCTCATTCGCCTCTGTTTGGGTTATGTTTGCTGTCTTTGCTTCGGCACCGTCCTTTCACAAAGTTTATCCTTCGCCTTCTAGTCTCTCCTAGCCCCCGCGTGCCCCCGCTTTCTTCGCGTAGAGGTACCTAAATACGTTAGCTGTTCACTTGTTCCTTAGCCTCTCCTCAAAGCATATTTCACTCCGAGCTTCTCTAACTTCAAATTATGGCAAGACAACATCTTCCGGCACTGTTTCGGTAGTTGTTTTACTATGCGCGCCTAAAGCGAAACGGCCCGCAGTTCTCTGGCTGGTTTGCTTCTAGGCGTGATGGCACGTCTGATTTTAAGCACAGTACTGCATTCGCAAATTTGAGACCAAGAACCCAAGAACCGTTACGCCTTTCCGAATTCCTCGCCACACTACTCCGCATTTGTTATGTGCTTCATTATAACTGAGTCTTGCTTTCCTTTAATTTTAAGTTGTTCTTCGTCAATTCTTAAATATTTTTTTTTCTTCGTTTATCCGCACTCCCAAGTGTTTGCATTCTTTGACTCTGGGTTTTTCGCCATGCTTAAACGACACTGCGTCAATGTCACGGTCGTTAAAAGGACTGTAAAGGGTACAAGCAAGTTGGCCTGTATGGGTAAATTGGAGCACTATGAATACAAATATAGCATTCACAGCAGCAGCAGTTCCTTAACGACGCAGAAAATGCCAGAAGCGTGGAAAAGGCTACCGTAACCCCATACACGTTCCTGCACTACATTTTGTGACATCAGGAATCTTGAATGGTGGACGCGTTTGGTGGAGCATTTTTATGAAACAAACACTGAGACACAGGGAGATGTAAATGTTTAAATCCATGCTAGAACGTTTGCTTGACATGTGTTTTTTTAAAAGACACAAACTTTAGCTAGCAAACAAATAAAATAGGAAACCTCTGCCCAGATGTAGGCTTTGTTTCAGCTTCGATTTCGTATATTTTGCCCTGCGTACAGGCGCAATAAAAAATTGCATGCATCCGGGGGAATGCGACAGCATACCATGCATATATTAACCACTAGACGTATAAATGCAACAGCCAGTTGCAAAATCAGATATTATTAGCGCAATAAGCTTGAAAGAGGCAACTAAAGCGCCAAGTTGGGTGAGTTGGTTACTAACTAATACCCCTGTCACACGGGCACTTTCAATCGCGATTGAGTCGATCCGGATCGAGCTCAATCCGGATCGGACACCTGCTACACGGCAGTTTCAATCGCGATCGAGTTCGATCCCGCTCGAACTCAATCCTGGTTTCTCAAGCGCGATCGAGGCTTCCAAGCGCGATCGAACGAAAGCGGCGATACTCTCGTCCCCGCTCAGTAATGGCACCGAATGTGACAACTTCAACTAACACCACAAATTGTGTCAAATAACTTGACTCAAATAAGCGTGAGGTAATATTTACATAGTTACGTATACCTACGACCGCGCGAAGTTACCAGACGCCGGCCGCAAGTACATGGTTAGCGCCATCTGGCGAACACAAGCGCAACCCGTGCAACTTCTCAATCGCGCTTGAAACGTGCCGTGTAGCAGCGGCAGTACGCCGAGCGCGCTCGAAAACTCGATCGCGATTCACTCCAATCGCGATTGAAAGTGCCCGTGTGACAGGGGTATAAGAAATTCATCGTACTAGCGAACATTAACACAGGGACAAAACTATGTTTCGTTTCCTCTTTAGCTTTGTTCCTCGCTAGTACGATGGATTTCTTACTTGAAAGAGGTGGCCGACAACTGGATTCAGGGATCGCATGTGTATTTTCTACACCTTCTTTCAGGCAGAAGCACCTGCTTAGACGATTTAACCACGGGTGGTGTAGTGGGGCGGGGCGTGAGGGTTAACTATGCCTTTCGCAGCCCCCTGCGAAATTTCCGGGTTCGCGGGAGGGGGATGGGACAACGAGGGCACTGACTCGGCTTTTAACACAATTAAGACAATTAAAAAATTATTGTTCGTTCGCAAGTGACAACCCAACAAACTCGCGCAAATTGGATGTCGGCTCTCAATTCGGTAAGCCATTTTGCGATGCCGTTAAGAATAAAAATAATTTATTACGCATTCGCCTGTAGTGTACCCCCAGTGAATGCCGCAGTTTTTATTAATTTTAGTTGGTTTTTGCGCTGTGTTTCTTTTTACTTTTCTCCGTCCTTTTTTCGGTATTCCGGCCCCCTCAGAAACGAAATTCTCCGTACGCCATTGAATTGAACTTTTACTGACTTTCATCCCGTTTCGTTTTTCACCTTCTCCCGTAAATATGTTGGCTTGCTCTGCCGCAAGGCGTACTTAGCTGACGTGCACGAAAAAATTCCGGGACCGATCCACATACATCTTCATTTTCAAATGCCGGGGACCTAGGCGCATACAGTTTCGGTGTAAAAGAGCGCCAACTTTTTATTCGGGGACCTTTTTCCGCATTACCACGTGCATCAGAAATATTAGAGATCCCAAAGGTGCCGTAACCCCTGCAGTACTGTCACTTTATGAGTAGGCGTCAAGGGTTGTTTTCCGACATAGGTATGGACAACTTGGGTGAAATAAACATTCGATACGACCACCATGAATACACTACTCACGTTTCGGCAAGGGAACTTACCTTCATCAGAAAAAATGCAGACTCAGCAGAGTATACTACTCTGGTGAAGGCAAGTCCACTTGTTGAAATGGAAGTAGAATAGTAAACACCGTTGTGATTGTGTATCACGTGGGTTCAACTAATATATATATATATATATATATATATATATATATATATATATATATATATTTATATATATATATATATATTTTTTTTTTCAAACAGCTGTGGAAACGAATTCATCAACCGCGGTGTGCTATCGCCTCCAGACATCATTGTGAAACAATGGGTACGATTCCGCTATGTGAGCGGTAAAATGCTGACAAAAATAACGCGTTCGGAAAACATGTTGACATGGAGCTGCGTCACATTCAACCGTTAAACTATAGGATGTACTAAACTTTTCTCGGACTTAATGTGTATGTTTGAAAAATTGCGTTTCACTACAAAAACATCTTGCAAGTACTCACAATACGAAAACCCGATTTTACGAATGTCGTGAATTAGCGAACAAATTGGGGTTCGCTCGCCGTTGAACCACAGGCGTAATGGTTCCTTGATTTAACGAAGTTGCTTCATATATATATATATATATATATATATATATATATATATATATATATATATATATATATATATATATAAAATCCAGGGAGTAGTAGAACTTTGAAGATGGTAGAGAACACAAGAGAAGAAAAACTTCGAACAAGGTAAAAGCACGATTGTGGCCTACGTTTCAGCAAAGAGAAAGCAAGTTCTCTTTGCTGAAACGTAGGCCACAATCGTGCTTTTACCTTGTTCGAAGTTTTTCTTCTCTTATATATATATATATATATATATATATATATATATATATATATATATATATATATATATATATATATATATATATATATATATATATATATATATAATCAGAATCGCTTTCCTGGCGGCCTTCAACATCTGTATGTTTGAGCTGCGAGGGAGAGCTGACATTTTTTACTTATAAACTTATAAATAGTAATTTATAGAAAGCTTCGCCTATTAATACACCAAATCCTAGCCGACGTTTTTCAAAAATTTTTTAAATAAATTATTTTTCTTCCAGCAATGAAGATCTCCAGACATGTACGTGTTTCTTAAAGCCACATTGATTTCTAGTTGGCAGCTTTTTATTTTCAAGGAAATCATATATACGCTGGAAAATAACCTTCCTAAGGCCTTTCGAAAATGTTGGCAGTTTGGAAATCGCAATGTAGTTAGTTTTGTCTCCATTTTTGCAAAGCAAAAGAACGTCGTCAAGTTGATTTGTACGGAAATACACCGGTGGACAGAAATATTTTGCACGCGTGTGTTAATACAGGGACCATAATATCAATTGCAATTTTCCAGGTTGCATATGATAACTATTTATATCACATTTCTTGTATTTTATTGCAGAAGATACACCTATCAGTTTTGTTTCAGCGGTACGTGCCAAAAAAATGGTACCAGCACAAGTTTGCGAGACATATTCACATGCATCATTACTTAAAATTGTGTGTTGAGTAAAATGGTCGTTAAAAGCATCAGGCACTAAATTCACAAAAACATACTTTGTAATTTTTCTTAATTTCCAAGTGGCCCGCACCCATCGGTCACTCAAAAAAAGACTGTTTAAATAGGCTAATTTGGCTCTGACAGAAAACATTCTTCACCAGAAATTCGTTTCTCGTCCATCTAGTTGGACGACCTTTCCAACTGCCATCAATGCTTTCCCGGACCATTTTACGATTCCTTCCCATTGAAGTGAGTGCGCACGTACGCACGCGTATTTAGGGCTGAGCGTAAATTAAGCTTTTTAACCCGATTAATACGCAGGGTGTACGACGGTTAAGCGATTTTTTTTTTATCCGCTGCGTTCAGATCTACAAAGAACAAACAGCTCACTTTGCGTTTGACGCTTGTTTTCGCCGGCAGGTCACTGACACGGGGCGTTCATAGGAAACGGTTCCAGTTGGGGAGGCAAGGAATACTGCTCAAAATTGCCCGCGAAAGCAGCAGGTTTCTTTGCTTGCTCACATTCCTCAAGGGTCTGTTTACTCTAAATGGAGACAATGTAGGTGCCTGCGCGCGAATATCAGCGAATTCATAAGTGGCACTATCTCTGGAAGGAGAGTTCTGCACTCACCACCATTACGAGGGAAGCAAATATATAGAAATAAGGCTAGTTTTCGCTGATACACATGTTTTTAGGGCTGTGGACAACCTTCTACTTACGAAAGGAAGACAATGTCCGCCGCCTTCCGGGCTTCCTTTGCTCGGCCGATTCCGTCCTTCCATCCTGAATGTCTAGCCTAATATTATGTTTCGAAGACGTATGTACAAACTGAGGGACAGGAACATGCATACATGCGTGCACGCCCGCACGCACACACTCGAGCGCACACAGTAAACTTTTGTAGCAGACTGTCCCCACGAGAAGCAACGGCTTTTATGAGCCGTGCAAGGTGCCCCTTTGAATCGTGCATGCCGAGGCAACGGCACTTCAGTGCAACGCCCTGTATGCCGGCAGCCACTGTGTGCTTCGCAAGGGCTTTATACCCGTCATCGATCGGGCAGCCCTGGCGACCAACTTGACCATAGGAAGGGAAAGAAATTCGAAAAGGCAGCTCACCTTTGAAAAGGTCCTCGTGTACGGCAGGAAAGGCGACTCGTCTGCTCCTCTGAAGGGTGGCCGGCGCGTCTATCAGGTCGCGGGCAGTGCCTGAGAGGAGCAAATACGAGCAGGTGAGATAATAGAGCCCCTCCCGGAGGTCGCTGCTGGCGGCGCACTTATCTCCCAGGCATTCCAGGGAGCTCGCGTAGGACTCATGCCGCGCCGCGTGTTGGAACGCCTTGTTGACGGGCTACGTCACCCTCGGATACGCGTTGAGCTGTCCGGGGAGCTCCATAAAAACAGCGAAAGGCCCGTCGATCGAGCGTCTTCTTGCTTTTCGCAGTGAATGAAACCGGAGGTTGTAGTATAGTAGTAAGTAGTAGCAGGCGTTGCTCGCCGAGGTGGAGTTTGCCTTTCACGAAACTGCCGGAAATCGCTTCGCCTTTAGAAGCGACACCATATATCGTATCAAAGACACGGAAAGTTCCACAAAAACTTCAGGAGACGACACACGTCTCTTTGTTACAATTCAGTAACCCCAACGAAAATTAACCTGCAACGGACGATCTTTTTTTCGTGACCTCGGAAGCTAAGAGTGTCAAAAGCGGCAATAAAGAAGCCGGGGTTCTCTTTCACCTCCTATAACCAGGTAGCAGTGGTCAAGTCGAATTGTGCACAGGTGAATGTCTCCTGACGTCGCACTGCTACGGTTTAGGCTATCATATGTTCACTGTTAGGATCCAAGCCATTCCATGTTAACACTCAAAAGTTCCAACTAATCAACTACTCTGGTCTAACCCCCCCCCCCCTTTCCAGTACTGCCTGCTGTCACCGAAGCACTCGTTTGCGCGGCAAGTTCGAGCACCTAGAAGGCTACAAGTGGGTTACATAGCAAGTAACGCAAAGCAGACCGCACGCCTGATGCGAGTACACTGGGGCGGTAAAACGGCACTTTATTGGTGTGCACTCGCAGGGCTCAACGATCCCAATATTGCCGTATTGCGCTCTTTGTATGCGTAGGTCAAAGGTTCGATTCAGAACCGAGTTTCAGTACGTTTCCATACTTGAGCGCGAATGTAACGTGGAACGCTGTACACCGGCAACTGCCAAGGGGCATGCCGCGCTGCGAAAAGCGTAGCATTCACTCAGCCCAAATTCTTCTGCTTCTATCCAAGTTTATTGCAGCGGCTCGGGGCCAATAAACATTTTCGTTCTGGTCAACCACCTTGCCGCTTTTTCAGGTCTTCAAATCAATTTAAAGTTTGTGTACGGGAATTATTTATTTTTCAACCTGTAGTCCGAATTTCGTCACAGCTCTAGCGCAAGTCCCACGACGACTGAAATGTTTTATTTTCATTGAACACTGAAACCTTCAGTACTCGTATCTAAAGCGCGCGCCCTATGGACTATATCACGACCGCTCAACATGCGGCCTTCTAAAGCGAGCACAAGGAACAAGGGACACAAATTATCTTACCGTCTGCCGGCATCAACAAAGCAAGACCTGCAACACGGACGAACAAGAAATGGAGAGAATGAAAGAATTTTCAAAAGTCATGCGAAATTTTAATTTCAAGGCACGGTGACTCAGATCGTCAAACATTGAGGATTTAATAATGTAAAGAGCATCGAGATCTGAGAGAGTTCATATGCGCGCATGCTCTCGACAGCGAAGCGGAGCGGGTTCGGCTAAAAAAGAAGTCGCTCGCGCCTTTTTTGGACCTTAGCTTAGCTAGTTTGCAATTAGCGAATAGCTTCTCCAGTTAGTGCAGCGTTCGACCGTAGGTGCAGTCCTTGTCAAAATTTTCTGGTCCATGGCTACAGTGCATAGGCCACAAAAATTTTTACATACAAGCTTACCTCTTGAATGAGGCTTAAAGCGTTTTATGCCTGAAAGCTGGAGAAAACGCGTTTCTTTCTTACTGCCATAAAATAATTTGGTCGCAGTTAAACGTCACGCTTTTGCTTGGGATTATTTGTGGACAAAAAACCTTTGGTGTGTCTTAGAAAATTTTGACAAAGACTGTACTCCCAACGCTACTGCTACACCGAACTCTCAAGGTAGCGTCTTTCAGGCCAGCCATGATGTAAACTTATATTACAAAAAAAAAAAAAACAATGCCCCGGTCATTCAGTTGTGCCGGCGTTGTTCTAGCGTAGACACTCATCGTAGGTAAAGGCAGCCGTCTTGCGCAGCGCCAAAGCTATCCTATATAGCGACGGCGTGCCTGCTATCGCGATGCAGCTCCTAATAGCCGGAGCCCGCGAAGCAGGAAAACAGGAAAACGAGCGGGTATATTAATGAACGCCACAACTCCCACTTCCCTGACTCGGAGCTAAAAAACAAAAGCGAAACAGTAGCCAGATTTATTGCTTCCCGTTGTGCTCGCGCGCAGAGCTGGCCACGAGCTGCAGAGGTATAACTACGCAGGTACGTGCTACACGCACCAGCACCGCGCACTCTTTTTCCGCCACCGGCCGAGGGCTGGACAAAAACACCGCTCGGTTGACAACTCCCCGCGCAACAACCGCAAGCTTGAACGCGTCTGCGCGCAGTCGTTTCTGGTCTCGTTTGCGAGACTTGAAGACATACTTGTCAATATAACCTAGTGGTAACCGATGGACAGGCCGAGGTTTTTACAGCGAAGTTGATGATTTGATTGTGGGGTTTAACGCGCCGACGCAACGCAGGCGATGAGGCGCGCCGTAGTGGAGGGCTCCGGATTAATTTTGACCACCTGGGGATCTTTAACGTGCGCCGAAATCTCGTACACACGGGCGTTTTTGCTTTTCGCCTCCATCAGAAAAGCGGCCGCAGCGGCCGGGAATCGAACCCGCGACCTCGTGCTCAGCAGCGCAACGCCTTAGCCACTGAGCCACCGCGGCGGGTTTTACAGCGAAGTTGTATATGCCTAATCCCCCCGGTTCTCGCGGTGGAGCGCCCGCTTTACCCAGCGGCGTGTGTTCAGCATATGAAAATTCATTTAAAAATAAAGAAATGTCTTAGGGCCTATATATTTGGTGCGATGATATTGGCCCAGAAGAAATGTCTTCCCATCAATGCAGTCGTGTTCAGAGGTGAAGCCGACTTTAAAAAAAAAAAAAACCGGTTCTAGCTTGGTTTTTGTAAGCTGGCTTTCCCACATTGTCGGTTGCGCAGTGAAGCATTGCCATCGACGGGGGGAGTATGGTTACAGCCGCACTTGATACTCCACTCTACCGCTGCCTTCTTTTTGCGAGTCGTGTATACTGCTCGCCACGCGCGGTATCTATCTCCCCTCTGCCATTGCGCAATGCCGCGCGCTCCTCGGCGGCCACCTGTGCGGCTGAGTGGAGCCTGCGCCGTCATTGGCGTAGCCGCGCTATGATAAAGCGCCATTGTCTCTACCCAAGAATCGTGCCTACCCTTAGTTTGGGACGTAGCCACTGTCCTTATAATTCAACATAGCCAACCCCTAATATGGCGAAACCCCAACATGTCAAATTCAACAAGACCTCCAGTTTTGCTGGACTTCGTTCTTGCCACGGTGGAAGGGCTCTGCTTTTTTTTTTCCATTATTTGGGGGGTTAAATTTGGCTATGAGGTGCGCAGTAGTATACTAAATGGCTCCGGGTTAATTTGGGCCACCTGGGATTTTTAACCTGCGCTGAAATATACACACGCGAGCGTTTTCGCTTTTCACCTCCATCTTTGAAAAGCGGCTGCCACGGGTGCCGCGGTCGGGATCGAACGTGCGTCTTTGGGCTCCGCAGTTAAACGCTTTAGTCAGTGAGCCACCTAACAGAGAGAGGCTTACAGACAGGTCGTGTACACGATGAGCGCCCAAGGGCATTCACGCGTGTCAAAGAAAACGCTGCAGTTATAGTGCGCGCACACACACAAGCAGGTGCAATTTATTTATTTATTTATTTATTTATTTATTTATTTATTTATTTATTTATTTATTTATTTATTTATTTATTTATTTATTTATTTATTTATTTATTTATTTATTTATTTATTTATTTATTTATTTATTTATTTATTTATTTATTTATTTATTTATTTATTTATTTATTTATTTATTTATTTATTTATTTATTTATTTATTTATTTATTTATTTATTTATTTATTTATTTATTTATTTATTTATTTATTTATTTATTTATTTATTTATTTATTTATTTATTTATTTATTTATTTATTTATTTATTTATTTATTTATTTATTTATTTATTTATTTATTTATTTATTTATTTATTTATTTATTTATTTATTTATTTATTTATTTATTTATTTATTTATTTATTTATTTATTTATTTATTTATTTATTTATTTATTTATTTATTTATTTATTTATTTATTTATTTATTTATTTATTTATTTATTTATTTATTTATTTATTTATTTATTTATTTATTTATTTATTTATTTATTTATTTATTTATTTATTTATTTATTTATTTATTTATTTATTTATTTATTTATTTATTTATTTATTTATTTATTTATTTATTTATTTATTTATTTATTTATTTATTTATTTATTTATTTATTTATTTATTTATTTATTTATTTATTTATTTATTTATTTATTTATTTATTTATTTATTTATTTATTTATTTATTTATTTATTTATTTATTTATTTATTTATTTATTTATTTATTTATTTATTTATTTATTTATTTATTTATTTATTTATTTATTTATTTATTTATTTATTTATTTATTTATTTATTTATTTATTTATTTCCCTATGGGTACTAAGACTTGTGCGTTTTTATGTAATTGAGCGTAAAATTGTGATTGTGGAAACTACAGCTTCCATTACTTTGTCGCACCGAGTTGGGAGCGATCAATTCGCCGTGGCACCGAAGCGTGACTGTTGTCCCTTTTTCGACATGTGCGGCATAGAGGGAACCCGTGCAGCCATTCCGGGCACACACACGGCCTGAGGCAGTTATTTGTGCTTAGCCAAGCGCGGCCTCGATGCGTGCTACACAGGCGGGCCCCACGTTCTTCGGTAATTAGACGCCACGCAAACGTCATGCGTGACAGGCGTAGTAAATTCAACCCCGCCGCGCCAGTCTCGTGCGTCAGCTGTCAACAGGAGCCCGTTTCGTCCAACGGTCGGCGCTCTGCGAGATACGTTCAGTTACTTGACATCCGCCAGCAGGTGCGGATGGGTGCGACGACTGAGCTGGCCTTTTTTGTCCTATTGTGCTGAAAACTCACTAATAGCGAGTCGTAAGGACTTACTTGATTCGTCGCTATCTTCCCGTCTGCCACGAAGATGATTCATCGAACTTCAGCTTACGCTTGACGAAAGAAATTTTGCTATTTCGCGTGAAAACATGAGTGCATGCCCCAAGCGGCAGGAGCCGTTTGTCGCGTAGCCGTATTAGTGCGATCAACTTAACCTGTAGGAGTATTAATTTAGGTGAGGTTAAGGGTAAGTGTATTCCACTTTATTTGAGTATATCGTTCGGCGTCTGAGCGGCCGAATGCATACTCGCAAGATTAGTCATTTTAGTTTTTTTTTTAATCAACTGATACCTACTAGCTTCAATTTGAGCGCTGGTTCCCGTTATTATAGTAACCACGGACAGCCGTCTACCCAAGAGGAAACGAAGCCCGCTGTTAAAGTGTGGCCGGCGTTTAATTGTGGCCCAGTGCTGCCGGTTTTGCTTCTAAAAAGAACAATTCTGCTCGGAGCAAGAAAGTGCAAAAATTGAAGCTCTCCGTCATGTAATAAAACAAAAATTTGAACACCTTACGCGCCCCCAGCATATATTTCGACCACCCGGAGATAAACTTCAACCCGTAGTTGTTCCCGCTTTTTGCCTCCACGTGAAAAACGTAGACAGCCGAAAACCGGACCCTCGACGAAGTGCTCAGTATATCGCAACGCCTCAGTTACCGGGCCACTGCGGCGGTTCGTGCACGGCGTTTCCCATGTCTTGAGCTTTCACTGAGATGAAACCCCACTTTACTTTCGCGTACAATCCGCAACTATAGTGATACACGAACAAGAAAACATGAGCCTGAGAACGTGAATTACTTCGCAAATACCAGTTCGCGAATTTTCGCGAATACCAGTATAAGCTCGTCGCATTTCGCAAATTAAAAAACCATTCCAAACTTAAGGGATTTTCGCGTCAAAGCTACCCCTGGGCTATGAGACGCGCCGTAGTGGAGGGCTCCGGATGAATTCCGACCACTTGGGGGGATTTTAACAGGCGCCGGAATCTCGACACACGTGCGTTTTTCTTTTCACTTCCGTCTCGTCGCATTTCGCCGATGTACCAGTACGAGGTTGTTTGCTCCAATAAGATATACTTGAGGAATCGTGTCTCCAGCTTCGTGTTACTAGCTTTTAAGTGTGTGGCTTGGACCAACAATAAACTTTCCAGCCTCGAGTTTAATTTGTGACTGACTGCACTTTTGTACTTTGCACAAACGCTGCTGCTTTAAGGGACAATTCGCTGCAGGGCACTGAAGCCTGGTGTCTTCCCCCCCACCCTATCGGGGAAGAAAACTCCAACACAGCCTTCCCGGTGAATGGCGACAGTTGCAGGCACGGTATGCGTGCAGGAGATGGAATAGCGGCGGCATCCGGACAAAATGATTCTGGACAAAATAATCCCGGACAAAATGGTCCCGGACAAAATGGTCCCGGACAAAATGGTCCCGGAAAATATGGTCGAAAGTTAAAACCCGGACGCGTATTCACAAACGCTTCGCTGCACAGAGCACCCACGTGACATGTCTGCTTGCGCGATGCAAACGGTAATTAAAGGTCATTGGCTGCGCCCCAAACCTAAAGCGACCTAAAACATACCAATTCACTATTATTAGCAAAAACAATACGCAGATTTGAGTTTAGAAAAAGAAATTATATTTGGAAAAAAGTTAAACAACGGAAAAAAAAAAACTAAGAAACAGACCTGCTAGTGATCGAACCCAAGCCGTCAGCGCCAGTACGCAATACTCTACATCGAGGCCACAGAGCCCGAACGGTGAAACCCTTTTAGCAGACGCCCAAAAGAATAGTGCACGTAGTGACATCCCATGTCACGTGTGTGCTCTGTGCAGCGAAGCGTTTGGAAACACGCAACCCGGACAATATGGTGCCAAGTGTAAACCCGGACAATATGGTCCCAAGCCAGCGTGCGCAAGGCATTATGGTACAAATTATCGCGGTTAATTAGCCCGCCCACATTAGTTGGTAACTGAGGGCGCGTTTCCTTGTATTCATTGTTATTATTTTTTAATGCTAGCCGCACTAGCCGGGATGCGGCCCGTTCATCACATGCAGTTTTGGCATAGGTCTGTTGGCACAAAGAGGGGAGTGAAAAAAGATAGCGGGAAGCGAGGCAGGTGAGATTACAGAAGAGGGTGTCATATCGCAGAGCAAACGTCCTGGAAGAGGGGCGAGGATTAATCCCCCTCCCCCACCCTGTTTGGGCCGGCTGATTTCCCTCTTGCTCGCACGAAGGAATTCCGGCATTACTTTAGCATTGGAAATGTCGGTGTTCTATAAAGAAGTCATTTTTGAGTGTTATTTTACTATTAATTTTGACTTCGAGTTAATAACAACCAACCGAGCTGGTGCTATGCTTATGCACAGCGGTTATTCCTGCACTCGTATCAATGTTAACGAATAGACGCTGCATTGAGCCTGCAGGCAGAGGGGAGTTAGCAAGACGAAAGTTACAATTTTGACTAAATGAACCTTTTTTTGAAGTGCAATCATTAGCCATTCCCGTTCATGTATGAGAGATGTTCACAGTAATTAACAAGACTGCAGTAGCAGTTATTATTACAAAATGTTTTCCGCAGCAATAGTGTATGCCAGCAGAGTGTATAGCGAAAATGAGGGAAGTCAGCTTGCGGTTTATTGTAGCTCATTGAAGACAGAAGTATGACTTCTGAAAACAAAAGCAGAAGAAATAAACGGGAAATGAACAATGAGGAACTCATCTATTACTAATGATCGTATGTGACCAAATGACCTACTACAAATCGTCCCATTACGAAAGCCATGTGACGAACGGGCCTACAACAGCATGAAAACATTCAGTATGTGCTTAATGAATGCCCTTGTCGTTTTCTGCAGCTGCATTTAACACCTTGAAACTTCAAAAATAATGCTGAAACATCCGCAAGATTCTGCTATTTCCATTACTCACCCAAAAAGTGATCGCTACAGATATCGACGACATTTTACACGGTCGAAGGATCCACTTGGGACCATTTTATCCGTGTTTCCTCTGGGGACCATATTGCCCGGACCATTTTGACCCTTTTGTCCTCAACCATATTGTCCTACGCCCAACAGCGACATCCACGCCGTATCATTGTGAGCCAGTTGCTAGTTGCGATTGTTAAACATTATCGCATGAGCTAACAGGACGGAAGACAGGGCAAGCGCTAGTCGTGTGGGCTTCTTTCGTCCCGTTCTCAGCACACTAATAATATTTCACAACCCACACCGTGCCAGCCATGCATGCATAGCCTATAAAACGAGGCGTGCCGGCTGTATCACATCTTTTTTTGGCACCGACACTATAATGTATCAGACATAGCTCGACCGCGAGAGATATTCTGTTAGCACTGATGGGTATCCCCCCGATATCGAGGTGTTTTTTTTATTCTGTGCTGCATGTTAGTGCGCTAACCAAAGGCCGCACGAAACCACTCGTTTCGTACGAACTTCCTCGCGCGCAGTTCTTGGAAAGGCACTGTTCCGCGGGCGTAACGTCGGCCGTAAGTTAATTAAATAGCCCTGCTTGTCCCAGAGCCCTAAATAATTCAAAAGGGCATTAGGCTAAGTGAGCCCTGCGTGACGTAAGGCACTGTCGCGTATCCATACCAGCTCGATGTAGTATACACACGCGGAAAAAGAAAGGCGAGGCCACTAGGTAACAAACCCGACGACACAGCGCCTGTCGCGCTTGTTTCTTTACGCGCCCGTGTTTTCGCGCTGTACTTAATTAAGTTGAAAAATGCACTAGCCCTATATGCTTTAACCGCGCTGGGCTTGTCCTTGTGCGCTCTCAGGGTGCACTTATAGCACGCGCTGCGTCGACTCCACTCCGATTCTTGAAAAAGAGCGACGGTTGCTTCTGCTGGCTTGTCTGCCTTGTTCGTAATTTTCTTTTTTTTTTTTTCTCTCCTCAAAGCCTCTTAGGCGTCTCCGCTGTTTCTGGGTGGCTTTCTGCTGCCGGGTGCAGCTGGGGAGCTTTACGCTGCCTGGCTCTGCTACGTCCTTCACTATATACACGAGGAAAAACGGACGGAACGCGAGGCCGCCGTCGACGGGGAAGTGTTTGATGGGTACACGTGTACTATCGAACTACCGAGCAGAGCGAACTGTGCATTGTGCTGAGCAATAAGCACGAGCCCTCGGAAGGAGTGCTCGGGTGACTCCTGGAGGGAAGTAATTTATTCTAGCTTGTAATCGAGAGCGCTTTTTCTCCGGTAATTGCAGTTGCTCATCAGTGAACTGTTTTTGCAAATAATTATTATTATTATTATTATTATTATTGTTGTTGTTGTTGTTGTTGTTGTTGTTGACTGAAGATGTTGACAGCAGGGCTACCGTTGACCCCTGAACAACTGAAGAAAAAGAACTGGGTATAAACTTCCTGCTGTGCCCTTTTTTTCGCTAATATTTTACTATTTTGTAATGTTCGGAGAAGTTCAAAGTTCAGGGGGGAGGGAAGGGGAACGTCCTTGCCCCCTTACTCAGCGTCCCCCACTTCTTCCTCTAATTCGCTTTATCCAAACCGTCGCGCGCACGTACATGCTTTCTTCTGCCTGTTACAAAGTTTGTCTTTCTTGTGCCGTATTGGTGCGATTGGCATGTCCCGAATTTTTCCCCCCGTGCTGTTTCACGAATTCGCGTTTCAGCCTTTCGTCATTTCGGGCTCGGTTCTTGCAAAAGCGCCCGCAGTTCTCGCGCAGTGGCCTTGCAAAATTAATCCGGAACCCTCCACTATCTCATAGCCCAGCGGCTGCTCTGGAGCGTTAAACGAAACATTCCATTTCCACAGGAAACCCGCGCAAGCAAAACAGCGCGACATCAATGTACTTCTTGGGAACATATGGAACAATTGCCACAAAGCGCAGCTATCGTCTGCTATGTGGAAGTCCTCTGGTTGTCCTGATCGTCAAGATCTCGCAAATTCGTTGCGTCATGAGTAATTTTGTTTCAGGATTATACTGATTTCTATGATTTCATTTTTTTCTGCAGTCCCCTAAACAGCATTTTTAGGTGCTCGTTTTAGCCTCGTTTCGGGAGCCTCGGAAATATGTGCAGTTACGCGTTCTTTTGCGAACTTGTTTACTTGTGCTCAGACTTACCATTTTTTTGTGCCCTCAAAAAATTACCTTGCTTGCATGCATGAGGTCCTCACTTTTGAGGCAAGCCACTCGTTTTTTGTTTCGTTTTTTTTGCATTTTGTTTGTTGCCCGTTTTTCTTGTTCTAAAAAGCTCAAATCGAGGTGGAAGCACGCACTCGCACCACTACCGTGCACGCATGCATTCGCACCAGTACCACTACTGCCTCGATCGAAAGGCAGTGTAAAAAAAAAAAAAAAACATGTGAGCGTTTAGAGCTGCGCACAGCGCTATCGCCATTAAAAAAAAAAAAAAAGACATCGCGGAGACGTTACATGTACTGTGTAAATACCTCTTATGCAAATAGAGTTCTCAGGGCCCCCTCGTAGAGGTGTGTTCCGCACGTAATGCCGTTCTTCCAACCACGTTCCCATCAACGCTGTCGAGAGGCGGCGGCACGTGACAAAGGATCCGTCCGCGCAAGCGATCTTTCTGCGTCTGCAGAACCGCGCCGACGCACTTGTTTCGCTGGATTCGAAATAGGCGGCTGTACGATTAAAGCCTAGTGATCCTCTCGCGAAGAGCTGATTGAAAAAGCGAGGCTAAATATAATAGACCGTGCGTGGCGAAGCGAATCAGGTACAAAACACTTGAAGCGCCGTGTCGCCAGCGCTGAGAGTAACAAGAGGCGTCTCGTAAGCTGGGGCGTGACTTAAGAGAGCCGGCGAAGATTAAATTCTTCGGTGTAATTTCCTGTCGCAGCCGTTCGCGCCGCGTGCAAGCTCTCAAAGGGGGCGCCAAGGGGCTCACTCCCCACTCGCTCGTTTCCCGAGCCGCCGCAATACGGAGATAGGAAATGGGGACAGGCGGAATATGAGAAGAGGGCTAGCGAAGATCGTACCAGAGTCCTTCAATGCTTTGAAGGGCTCTGATCGTACTAAAAACTTGCGTCCCCGAAAAATCTGCCAGATTTTCCTTATATCCATCTTTTTTGCGTTACATCGCCGGTATGACTATTGAAATCCCTTCGACGCACTGGCACCACGCATATACAAGGCATCACACAATGGCGACGATAGGACAGTATGCGTGCATTCTACCTCGATAAGATATCGGCGAACGCGCTCGCAAACAGGAAAAAGAAAAAGGCTTTAAACCATGTATACAAGGCTGCCGAACAAAGCTCGAGTGTTTAGACAAAGGGACGAAGTACACTCTGCTCCTCTCCGCGCCGTCGTTCCGTGAAGGCAGTGCGCTTTCATCAAGTAACGAAGCAGATTTTCGTCGAAACACGCATTGCGGGGCTTTGATGCTATAGCCGAACGTGTAATTCGCTTCGAGGTCCAGTCAACGGCGAAATAGCGATGCTCTGGCCGGGCGTGGCGACGGTTATGTTGGCGCTCCATGTCAACAGGCTCGGGAGAACGCTTGCTATAAAGAAATGCCAGAGCGGCCCTGTCGCACGGCTGTTTGTCGAAGCCGACGCCCTTCGCGCTGCTTGGCCAGCGGGCGGAAGATCGGTGCGCTTACCGCGTGCAAATACATTAGCAGCGGCCACTGCACGAACTAGGCGGAGGGAGCTACGGGGTGCCGTCCTCGAGACGAAGGCGCACGGACGTTGCTTGCTCCGCTCAGCTCAGAGCCGGACAGAAAAGGAAACAAATACATGCTCGAAACCGCGGTCGACGCCGCAAACCGCACCCACCCCCCCACACACTCTCAAGTATTATAGCATGCACTCACAGCAGCGCGTCGCCCCTCGCTGGCAGATGAAGACTTGTCCAGGGAATGGCCGAATAGAAGTGTCGACTTGTGGCCTCCCGCTAGCTTGGTCTGTGGAGAACGCGGCTCGGGCGTAGGAAACGGCCAGGGTCCGAAGTTCGACTCGCTTCCTAGGCGGCGATAACGCAGAGGACGCCAACGGTTCTCGCCGTGCGTACACAAGCCCTCCTCTCCCTCTCTCTTCTCATTGTTTTAGTGTTTTCTTTTTTTCCTCGCGTCGTCGTTCCTATACGCTGACTTGGTGCGTAGGCAAAAAGATACACATAGCGTATATATCAGGTGAACTGCCGCCCGCCGTGCGTGCCTCGGCCGTATCTCGCGTCGTTGCCATGGCACTGGCAGTTAAACTGGATAGCTAAATGCGTGCGACGTCGCTTTGTAAGGCGCTGGATTCCTTCGTCGTTCTCTTGTCTTCGTGATCGCCAATAAGCAAAAATGAAATTGACACCTTTTAACAGCCCAGAAATAATGGCGCGTACCCACTGGTAACGAAGCCTCCATCACTGTTCATCGGTATGAATACTGGTAATGTCGTTTTGTATGCGCGTCTTCGATGCCGCCGCCGTCGCCGCGGGTGATGGTCCTGGCATAACCGGCAGGTCCGGCATGCTGCGGGAAAACCGATATAAGCAAATACGTGGATGTTCTAACGAACCAGGGGGCTACTATGAAAAGAGGGGCTCAGAGGGAGATGATGTAAAAGAAACCACCTGAGCCTGTTTTCAATTTTCGCCGTCACCTGAGAATGACTCACACTTGCTACGCAAAACAGATTCTCCATCATAAAAAAAAAACACGTGCTAACACTAGCAGTTCGAGATGCACATGTCTGAAGTAACGCAATTATATTCGCTGGCGCTATGGCTAATACATGGGAACACGTCAAGAGCAGTCGCCACTGACTAAATGGGCATTTTTTGTCTCGAATATATAATGACTATGATATATAATTTTAGACGTTATGTTCGCCAACTGCGCATTTTAACATGATCGATTACTCACCGCTTAGAGAATCTGCCAATGTTCTATTTAATTATCACAGCGAGCCAGAGGCCTGGACGAGGGTGTTCAGCTTTGGCTCCATTGAGTTTATACCTGAATTGAATACAGGAGTGGCCAGAAGCAAAATAAATACGTGTACGAACAAAAACTATTACCGGGCACAAGTTAAGAACGGCAACGGAAGCTCCTGTGCCTCAGCACCGTAGCCGGCTGTTCCACCGCCGGTGGCGCAAATAGTGAGTTACAGCGAGTATTTTGAACGTGGCAGGAGTTGTTTCAGTGATTTTTTTTGACTCAATCTGCTTATAAACTACTGCAGCAACCACAAAACAACTACGAGAGAACAAGCAGACGATGGCGCGCATTCATAGCCATCTCCTTTCAAAACGCGCGTGCGATTGACATCCGGGTTTGTTGCTTCGGCAGAGTGATACCGTACGTGAGCTATTGCCGTTTTTAACTTGTATTCAAGCATAGTAGCAAGCTTTATCAAAACATCGCGTCATGGCGAAAAATATGCAGCAACAGTAAACATTAAATTGGGAATGTATTGTCTGGAAAGACGCGCATTGTGATGACGTTCGTACAAACGTGCAGCTCAGCCGATGCGGTCTGTAAGGCTTTACGCAGGGTGACCGTTTAATTTCTGAACTCGCAGAATCAGAAAAAAAAAGTTGCCTATTACGACGTACGAAGGTGATTCAGCGTACGAAAGGAGTGACTTGTCTTACGGTAACACCAAAGACACGCGCTTGCGAGGTACTACAACTAAACCGCAAAAGAAAGTTAGGGGGATGGGGGTGTTGTGTCGTATGTTATGAACTGCAGACGTACGGGCACCTCTAAAATGAGAGAGAGAGAGAGAGAGAGAGAGAGAGAGAGAGAGAGAGAGAGAGAGAGAGAGAGAGAGAGAGAGAGAGAGAGAGAGAGAGAGAGAGAGTAAATATCTTTCATTTCGATACTTATACTCAATGTGACAGCAGTACTTTCGGCGTACCAGAACAAAGACGTAACCTCTAGGGAATGCACCAATCTACGTAGTACGCTTTAAAAATAAAAAATAAACGACTACTTTCAAAATGACGGAGCCATATATACGTACAATATTTTTTTTTGGAACTATTCCATTTAAGAACTCTTCACCAATAAAATCAGACTGCGCTGTTAATGCCTTTATTTAGTTTGTAGTGCAGCGTTACATGGCGTTATCAGCTGCGAATAAAGGCTGCAAGGCTCCTCTAGGTTCCGCCATTGGCGCCTCGTGTGTATATCAGCGCGGAGAAAATAGATGAAGGCGCGGAGGGAAGTGGGGGGGGGGGGGGGGGGGGGGGGAGTATAAAAGACCCAGTTGGATTTGCTGGCGCATCAAGGACTAATAGTGACATATAATGCGGAAGGACGGGATAACGTTTAAGTAGAGGGATTTTACGCCATCGTCACATTTCAAAGGAAAACGCCTTCCTAGTGCAATAAATCAACAAACATCCTGTAAACGATGCCGCCGTCGAACAACCATCCCGCAGGCTTTCTGCTCCTAACGGTCGTGTCCGAAAAATGTAATTAAAAGCGCTGAAGTACCACCGAAATAACCGACGGCCAAAAGGGGGCGCGAGGAGGCTTTTTAAAGCGAACGCTTTCTGTGGGACAGATGGCGTTCTGTCGAAAAACTAACGCATTTCCCCATAGACCGGTTGATCGACCGAAAAGCTCTCAAAAGATCTCTGGACACACGGCGCATGCGTGAAACCGGACTTACACTGTGTCAAAATGGTCACTCGAAAATCGCGAGAAAGGAACGCTTTTAGATGAGGCGATACACGCATCGATCGTGAAGAAGGACCACAATAGTAAACCTTTATCTAAGAAACCACGTATTGGTATACATTTGGATAGATTTGTTTACTTGGGGCGCGAAAAATCGTCGCACGGGTTTGTTCTTCGTTTGCGATTTGGGTATTTGAAGGCTTGAACGATCGAGTGGCCGAACTTTCTTTTGAAGTGAACGAAGCTTTCGCGTTCTCTCAACTATCTTTAGGAAGGGATGGGGAAGTTTCTTTTTCTTTTTTCTATCTCGGGAGTGTTGGCTTGGGGCTCGTGTTCTGATTGATTGATTGGGGGGTTTAACGCGCCGACGCAACGCAGGTGATGAGGCGCGCCGTAGTGGAGGGCTCCGGATTAATTTTGACCACCTGGGGATCTTTAACGTGCGCCGAAATCTCGCACACACGGGCGTTTTTGCTTTTCGCCTCCATCAGAAAAGCGGCCGTCGCGGCCGGGAATCGAACCCGCAACCTCGTGCTCAGCAGCGCAACGCCTTAGCCACTGAGCCACCGCGGCGGGTGGGCTCGTGTTCTGCTCGCTGTTTCCACGGCCCTACAAACATTCTACCTCGATCCCCTATATTCCTCTTCCATCCCCCCCTATATTCCCTTCCTTCGCACTGCATTGTATGCGGGTGTGCACCCCGTGACTGGCTACAATATCCGCAGTGCGCCCTCGATCCTTTCTCATTTTCTTTTCAATTCCAAATAAACAGCAACTGCGGGCACATGCCACTGCTGTCGCTGTCATCGGGTTCCGGTTGAGACAACCCCGCTACGTTCTTTTCCAGCAGACTTCACCGCTAATTTTTGTTTAAAAAAATAATGCAAGAAATTTGTTTTGTGTTTTCGTTCCGCGTCTCCTGTCGTGCTAACGCTAACCCCTCTTTGTTTTCCTCCTTGCGAATGTCACCATCCGCAGCTTGTCGTGACTGCGAACTAGTGAAAAGGGAATGGGTGTTTATTGCTCGAAACGCCCGCAACAAACTGGTTTCTTTGCCTCCTTCCGGAACTGCTTTCCTAGGCTTTATCTTCCCTTCGTTTCTGTAAAACGAATACAGTCGAACACGGATATATCGAACTCCAAGGGGATCGCGAAATAGTTCGATATATGAAAAATTTGATATAAAAAATATGGGCTTTGAGACCTCACCTATGGCGGACGATCACTTACCGATCGTCGCATTCAAGAATGACAACTAATTCCGCACTCACGACGCAACAGGACGCTTTATTTCCGTGAAAAAAAAAATCGCTGATCTTGGCCTGCTTCTTCGTCCTGGAAATGAAATTAAAGACGCTGGTCTCGATCTTCTCGAGGCTGCACAACTAGAAAATTCCAGCAGTACGCTGCGCCTTCGCACACCATGCACAACACGCACGCAAAAGAAGAACAGCGCGCACGTACCACAAGAAATTTGGAGGTAACAATTCCAAGGCTCTCTGACCGGACTCCAACAAAGCGCTCGCGATGGTCATCTCCGAGAGAAACAGTGATCTCCGAAAGGTGCGGGACAACTCGCCAAACAGCAGCAACAGCAGCAAAATGCAAAAGAAGGAGGAGGCCGCCAGCGCCTTCGTTCCCTCTTCCCTTTTCCGAGACGACATCGGGGGAAGACAGACCCAGAGAGAGAGAGAAAAAAAACTATTTTTCGGCAAGCCGGAGAACGTACGCAGCCGCAAAAAAAAAAAAAAAAAAAAAAAAAAAAAGGACGTCCGCAGTCGGGGCATCCCTACCTCGCACTGTCACATTTTCTGAGCGTTCGGGCTTGTGTGCCTAACGCTACGGCGGCCGGTAGCGGAGCCCGAGCTGGGCAAGCGCAAATTCGTTCCGGCCGGTAGGGGGGATTAGTTCCGCGAGCCAGCCTTCGCCATGCCCGCGCATTCCTCCACATCCTCCTCAACCTCAATCGGGGGTGCAGCGACCTCCGAAGAGCACCTTCCAGCTTGCGCGACGTTCGGGAAAAATACGGTTCGATATAAACGTACGAATTCCTATACTTTTAGACAGAATTTTCAAGGGGATAATTTATGAGTTCGATATAGACAATAATTCGATATACCCGTGTTCGATATATCCGTGTTCGACTGTATTCCGCTTCTTCCTTATTTATTCCTGTCAAGGGTGCTGAGCACGAGGTCGCGGGTTCGATTCCCGGCCGCGGCGGACCTCTTTTCTGATGTAGGCGAAAAGCAAAAACGCCAGTGTGTACGAGATTTCGGCGCACGTTAAAGATCCCCAGGTGGTCAATATTAATCCGGAGATATCCACTACGGCGCGCCTCATCGCCTGCGTTGCGTCGGCGCGTTAAACCATACCATCAATCAACCAATCTATTCCTGTCAAGGGCTCGAGCTCCTCACGCGACCGCGACCGCAGTTCCGAAAACCCGACCTTTGTCACAGCTGCTCTACACTTTTGCAATCGATGTTTTTCATCCATTGCCGGTGCATATGAAGTTTTAAGGCCTTTTTAGGACGAGCGACTGGACCGGCTTTATGTGTATACTGCATAATTTTGCTGTGCTGAAGGACTAATTAAGAAGAATGAGGCGGCTTAATTCGGACCACGTGTAGTAAAATTTCTGCAAATCTTTTGCTCATACTTTTGGAATATCAACGTGGATTCTGGCGTGATATCCATACACCAGGTGCGATATTATTCCCCATTGCGTCCGAACAGCGAACGGAATATCGCAAATGGCGGGAACGATTGGCTCAAAGTCGGGTCATTTCTTCTGACATAATTCACTCTCCGCTACAACAAAAGATGAAAGTAAATTACAGCCATACAAGACCTTTTGAGCAACTTTGCTCCACAATGCCGAGCGTCGCGCACCGAGCTAAACCAATTCTTCCCTCGCGTTGTTTCACGCCCCTTTTGTTTTTGCTCAAATGTGCGGAGTTAATTACGCGCACTTTTGAGCTCATTAGCATGAAGAGACTTGGTGAAGTTATATATAACTTTCCAGGTCTCTTACAAGTACAGCTTACAAACACTGGTAATTTCACTTTAGAAAATCCGTTTTTCGGCTGTTTTCCCGAGAAGGAACTTCGCTTGCATGAATACGAACTTTGGGGGAAACGGCGCGTCTTATCATTCGCTTTAAAACAGCGATTATTTATTATCTACGATAATGATTATATGGGACTCAGCGCGCTTATAGAGTCATTTAAGAGGGAAAATGTGCCCTGAATTGTTTGAAGGTATGTATTAGGATGCGAGTTATAGCGAGGTATACTCCCGCGTGCACACTCCTATCGTAAATCCCTCGGAATTTGGAAGGAAAGGACGAATCCCAAATGTTTTTGCAACTCCTCTAGGAAATGCCCGCTCACAAACTCAAGACCCGGTACAGTTACGTTACAGTCCCTCAGCAAGAAAAACGGGCCATAATTTGCTAGATGTATGGGTATTATACCTCGTGTCAGCCGTTTTCAAGGATCTGTGTCGTATATATGTGCACGGATAACTAACTATCAGCGGAGGACGTACACACACGACCTAACGGAATGCTCAAGGTTTCGGGTGTTTTTATTATCATCATCGTCTTCGTCGTCATTATTGTGTTCTTTCCTCCTTTCAAAGTAAGAGTTGTTACATGAGACTCCGCGGTATTTGCATCGTGCGCGCTCCAAAACCCAGAGGTGTAACAGGCCACGTTGCGTTATCGGTTACTACGGCAACGACAGCACCTGCGCCATCGTGGTAGCTTTGAGAGAGAGACAGAAAGAGAGAAAGAGAGATAGAGAAGGAGAAGGAGAGAAAGAGGGTAAACCAACGTGGTGGATCTAGGTGGTGCATGGGTACCGTCACTAAATAAAGGCTTATTTAGTGGTTGTAGCGTTGGGTAGATGCGCCACAACAATCCCACCTGCCCCGTCGTGGTAGCTGAGAAGGGGGTCGGGAATCGACGTTGGGTCAGCAACGCGCGTCCGCGATAGCCCGACAGCTGTTTAGAGGGAGAGGAGACAGCGAACAGCGAGGTGGAACCAACCGCTGCAAATTGGTGCGTTCTGTATTTGCGCCCATGAGTGTACTCATGAGTCATGACGACGGAATGCTGCCGAATTGCATTTAGCAGCACCCAGCTAACGCTGCATTATTGACGCACACGATAGTCGTCTGAAGTAGTTACATGCAGCAGTCTTGAAGAAGCAAAATCCCGGGCCATCTCCACTAACGTGAAACCTGCAGGGAGGGGCGAAGCATGCGATGTATAGTGTATTCACAGATTGTAAGTCCATCTCTTGCCACACATAGCGCTCTGATTGGGCGCCGGAGGAGCGCCGGTGGGAGGAGCAATCGCGCGCGTGCTGAGGCGGCGCCTACCTTGCGTTGAATTGGACAGCAGTGAATTGGACAGCAGTAGAGGTTAGTAAAAGAAGGTTAGAAAATTTGTGGGAAAAGAGCAGAGAACAATCTGGGAAGATATGTGAACAAAGAAGTCAGACTAGCACAAAAAATTTCGTAAAGGTATTTTCTTTTTATTTTGATGTTATTATTTTTTATTTATTTTGTTTGTAATTTTTGGCGAGGTGATTGTACAGCGGCGTTGCGACTAAGGCCGCTGTGCAACGCCACCCCGTTACAAAGGGGAAGCCACTAAGCATCATCATCATCACCGTATTTAAGCAATAAAATGAGAGAAAGACTGGCCGTAAGTTGTCTTCGTGTCACACGACGCAGCATGAAAGTGTGCTTTACGTGAGAAAACCGGGCGGTTGAAACCAATTTTGAGACGGAATTTAACAAATTTCTGTTAATAATGCAATAACTCCTGATTACTCATGTATTTTAAGCTAGTTTAAATCATGTAAGCTTATTTTAAATCGGTTTTTATCAATTGTACACTTGTTTTTTGACCATCGTTTGGCAACTTGATTTACCGCGACGACACGAGACGACGACGACAGGAGAAGCCGACAGCCCGAGCCCCTAAGGTGCTTTGCCCCAAAAATAAAAAGGCGGTAAGGAGACCGGTCACTTCTGTGCATTTTTTTTTAGCGCAGAATGTATCACGTTCAATGATGCCGAGGAAAATATTGTAACGCAAAATCCCCAACAATAAGTGCAACAAAGACGGTAAAATTGGAGGGGACGAAACGAGAAGTGTTCCGCTCCTCTCTCCTTCGAAATTTGCCGCCCACGCCTGATCTTCCAAGTACAACCTCGATATAACAAAGTTTTGCTTGCACGCAGAAAACCTTGTTAAATCCTGAATTGAGTAAAATTGAGGTTTTTCTGAGTTTTCACAGATCTAACATTAGCTTACGAAGCAAAGTTCGTCGCGCCGAGCATTTCAATACATCCTAGGCCGATTTTGAATACAACCGTCTCTAATAATCCTGCGCTTGCACTTAGCAGGTGCCAAAGAGCCTGTAAACTTTTCGCTGCAACTTTGGTCTGTCTGATCGAGTGCCTGTCTGCTGAATGTTACGCAAAAACTCTCATTGCCGCGACTCGATCTTGAACTTCGCTATCACAAAATGTACGGGTGCCGGCGTGTGTGCGCGTAGTCTACAGGCGGGGTTAGCCTAATGCGCTTGACTCTTAAGAAATTGCCGCAGATGGGCTCCAGAACGCAGAACGCAGATGGGCTCCACAATTCTCCAGAACGACCAATCAACGTGGCCAGATGTGAGAATTTGGCGAATGACAAGGCCAAGCATGCGATTAGAGATCAGATCTCACATTTGGTCACGCTGATTGGTCGTTCTGGAGCATTGGGGCATCGCCCACCTGGGGCGATTTCTTAGACTTTTTAGACGAAAGTGCATTTGCAGCTTCTTATTATATCTAGATAAAACGAAGGAGGTGCCAATACCAAAGATTTCCAATATATATCATGCATATTTGTGATTTGATTCGAGAATTCGGTATTAGCATTTTAAAATATTCGCTCACGAACCAATATTTCGTAGTTTAATTGTTCCGTTACTCCTTCAAGAAAGCGTCCACAACAAACCAGATGCATTTTTTATTGCGCTATTTTGCCACAGGGCATCAAAGGAATGGAAACATAAAAAAAATGAAGTTTTTTTTTTTCTGTTGTGGTCGGACTGAAGTTAAAAGCCGCCTTGCACCGTGAGGCCAATTTTAGATTGATGTATACTGTGTAACGGTACTATTCCTTATTCATGTATGTGCATGACGTTCAATAGCATGAATCAGTAGCGCATTTTTAAACTTTCGTGGAGTTGCACACCGGTCATGGTGGTTTATAACGCGTTGTGCTCTCAACACTACAGTTCGCAGGTTCGATTTCTATTTGCAGAGGCCGTTTTCTTGATTGAGGAGAACAGAAAAAGCACCTGTGTTGACGATGTTTTGACGCACGATAGATAACCGCAAATGGCTTTAAAGGGACATTGAAACGCTGCCGATAAGCGCTTTCGCGCTTTCCTCCGTGCCCGCGGGAAGCACTGCGAAAGCTGTGGTCACGGACTGTGGTAAGCGCCAGCACAAAGAGTGTGATTTGCTCGTCGCAGCCGATACGCTTTCCAGTTTCTACTTTGCTTTTGCCGTGGCTTCCTTTGGCTACAGAATGTGTGGATTGTTGCAACTGAAAGTAAGCCGGCCGATAGCCACAGCATCGTTCGAATGACGTCCTTCGAGAGCGCAAACAACGCCAGAACTGGGAAAGAGAGAAAAACATTTTAAGCATGTTTCTTGGCTATCTGACGGGCGTAGAGCAGTAATGTTTAGCGGACAATAGAGTTTTTCCAATCCACAATTTTTTTTTTTCAAATCCAGTTACCTCGTCACCCCCTATTCTAAGTACTGGATGCGCTTGTTGATGAAAGCAATTAGGAGTTAGAAAAAAGCTGAAAAAAGTGTTGCAGGGTGGGTGCTGCTTCGGTGCGTAAAGCCGCCGTTTTGATTTCTAAATTTCTTGCTGGAATTAGCAATAATCATTGGTATTACCACGTGAAATAAAACCTATAGTTGCGCAGTTCCTTTGCTACGCTGCATGTTAATTTGTCATGCGGTCTTGACGCGATGCGTTGCGGTGGCGTGTTTTCTCAATAAATTGTCATGGACATTGTCATGAGCCACTTACTTTAACCTGCTTTCAGTCATTTGCAAATGCGGCACTACCTCATATATAATTAAGGTTGTAAATCAAATTTGTTTTCCATTTCACTTCCTTTGTCTTTTTCACTTTCCCTCTTTTATTTTTACTTGTTTAAAGAAATATTCAATATTGCAGCCGGATATCCTGAATATATTCGTATTGTGTTCAATTAAAAAAATAGTCGCATCTCCCGACAATGAGGGGGAGATGGTTGGGCGATCAATCCATTCAGAAAAAAGAATACTCGAATAATAGAAAAATCTGCACGTTTGTCTTTCTACCGCCGAAAAAATAGCATGGGATTGCGTGGCTAAGCACGAGGTCGCGGGTTAGATTCCCGGCCGCGGCGGCCGCTTTCCTGATGGCGGCGAAAAGCAAAAACGCCCGTGTGTACGAGATTTCGGTGCACGTTAAAGGTGGTCAAAATTAATCCGGAGCCCTCCACTACGGCGCGCCTCATCGCCTGCGTTGCGTCGGCGCGTTAAACCCTGCAATCAATCAATATTTCGCACTGATTTCACTACTGTAAACCCCGTTTTAACGAAGGCCTCGAGTCAGAAAACAGACTTCGTTATAAGCGATACTTCGTTAAAAGCGTTCTCTATACACTGCAGTCGGTACCACGAAACACTTCGAGTAAGCCAACCCTAGTAGCACAAATTGCTGCCGCAACGTTTCTGCCATGTTGCCAATGTTGCGTAACGTTAGGCAACGTTACACAACATGGTGACAATGTTGCCGATTTTGGGCCAACGTTGGACACATTCAGGAACATTCACGCAACGTTTACAAACAACGTATGGGCAGCGTTGCCCGTATGGACGTATTTTCACGTTGCAGCAATGTTGCCAAATGTGGGCCAACGTTGGACACATTCAACAGCATTTACGCAACGTTTACAAGCAATGCATGGGAAACGTTGCTCGTATGCACGCTTTTTCACGTTGCACTGGCAATGTTGCCAAATGTAAGCCAATGTCGGACACATTCAACAACATTCATGCAACGTTTACAAACAATGTTAAAAAATCGGACAGCACTGGAGCCGATTTTGCCTTTTCTATAGACGTTGAGGATTTGTTTTACAGTGTGCCTCAAAGGGAATGGTTGACACAGTGAGGGCTTTAATTGAAGAAAGTGGACCAATCGCCTTCCAGAATGCTAGCGGGTTGTTCATTGATGATTTTTTGATCCTTTTAACCTTCTACCTCGATTCCACTTTTGTCTCCTTTAAGGACAGGTACTTTGTGCAGAAGGAGGGAGTGTGCATTGGTTCGTGCATTGCCCCTTTGCTTTGCGAAATATTTTTAGCCTCCTGTGACAAACGTATTGAAGCGTGCTTTGACCGTGATATTGTGAAATGTTTTAGATACGTTGACGACTTCATTGTTTTTGTAAAAGGGGACAGTAGTCGGGACAGACAGCTTGTGGTAGAACGAGTGTTGAACATTTTTATGAATAGCTCAAAGGGCTTAAGGTTCATTCATGAGGTGCCAGTGAATGGCAGTATACAGTTTTTAGATGTTAACCTACAGTTGCGTGATAAGCACATTTGCTGGGCATACCAACCTCGATCTAAAAAGCAGATTTTAAATTACGGTTCGGCGCATTCAAAGATGGTCAAGCGGGGTATAGCGATGAACTGTCTGCGTGGCTCCCTGGACAAGTCATGCCGCCACAGGGTTGCTGAAAGTATGGACGCGCAGGTGGCCCGCCTGACATGTTCTGGGTTCCCCCGTGAACTGGTTGCCTCTGTGGCTGAAAGCCTCATCAAAAAGGTTAAGGCGGGTACTAGTTCTCCAAAAGGAGACGCCGACAGCCAGCCTAGGTTGCGGAGGGTAGCAGTACCATATGTTCATCAGCTCACACACCGCTTGAAAAAAGTGGGCAAAAAATGCGGTGTAAATGTACTGGCTACTGCCCCTGGGAAGCTGTTGCGGATGTGCCCAGCTGTCAATGAAGATAAGAGGCAAGGCTGCACAATAAAGCATGCCACCAGGTTTGTTCCCTGCAGAACTGGCGTTGTTTACAGCATACCCTTGCCCTGCGGCAAATGCTATGTAGGGCAGACGGGGCGATGTATAAATGACCGTCTGAGGGAGCATCGGGCTGCAGTTTCATCGCTAGCTGGGGGGGGGGGGGCATTTGGCCGACCATTGTAAGCGGTGTCCTGGTTGTGTTCCAGCATTTGGCGCTACACGTGTCTTAGATAGCGGGCGCGACCAAGTAAAGCGCGAAATTTCTGAGGCTTTCTATATTCAAAAGGAGGCAGTTAACTGTATCAGTAAGCCTTCCATCGCTCTGACGGCAAAAGAGCTGAATTTTTTGCAAGGCCGCATGCGCGGGATGTAATTTGGTTGTGTGGGTCGTGCGCATTTAAGATTGTGGACGGTTTTATCTCTTTTGTTTGTTTTTATCACTTGCAAGGTCTATCATCCTTGTCTGTTGGCATTTTCATATATTACGTGTTTCTTGTGTAAACTTTTCAGTTGAAGTCTAGCGAGTGTCCCGTCTGCTTCTTTCTTAGTCCCTGTCTGTTTTTTCGCTGGTAATATGCATCTAAGTACATGATCTAGGTTGGTTACCGCAATATTTCGGAGTGTTGAATGTATAGCAGCTTTCCATTTATTTATTATGCGAAACACTACACCACGGTGTAAAAATATTCTTACACCGTGCACTACACTAACCTGTTTTGGAGGAATTTCGGCACCTATAAAAGTTCAAATGGTTATGCACAACTGACACCTTAGTCGCAGTTCATTGTACCATCGCCTCCTGTGCTTCACTGTATACCTTGTAATGAAATCCCCATCGTCAGCCTGTCCCCTGCAGGACTAGGGCCTCTCCCAAGACAGGAGGTTTTCACCGAATACGCCAAAGGGGCCAATCTTGTTCTCGTGAACGGATGCCGTTTTCTTAGGCATCACTAGAGTTCCTGTATATAGCTCCCCTAGCGCTAAGCGATATACAGGAACTCTATAGGCATCACCTAGGACCAGGCAGCACCCCAGACCGGGGAATATAACGGAACAAAGGGCGGTATACCTGTACTAGATCTAGAGTTATTCAGAGGCACACAGCAGGGAACCCTACAACGATGTGTGATTATTTAGAGCCACAGCCCTCGAAAAACTACAGGAATGCATGTGGAGGAGTGTCACGCCGAGCGTGTATATTTCTCCATGAAATCTAAAATGAAGCGCGAACGTTTGAACGTTTCTCAAATTTAACGAAAGAAACGCGTGGTGCGGGTTCGATGGATAGCGGAGCCAAACTCGACGGCAGATACGTTTATTTTAGTCCCTCATTTGTTGGATGACCACACAATATCAGTTTCGAGTGGGTACAGCCTGGAATAAAATAACCCCTCCTGCGATCCGCCTCGTGCGTTTCGTTAAAGCCAAGTGCTGCGCTGTTCTAAGATGGTCTCAAGATGGCCGCCGGCTGTCCCATAGATGAAATTCGTTTTTATTCAATTTATAAATAGGCAGGTAAGTTCCGTCGCCGTTCTTGATTGATTGATTGTGGGGTTTAACGCGCCAACGCAACGCAGGCGATGAGGCGCGCCGTAGTGGAGGGCTACGGATTAATTTTGACCACCTGGGGATCTTTAACGTGCGCCGAAATCTCGTACACACGGGCGTTTTTGCTTTTCGCCTCCATCAGAAAAGCGGCCGCCGCGGCCGGGAATCGAACCCGCGACCTCGTGCTCAGCAGCGCAACGCCTTAGCCACTGAGCCACCGCGGCGGGTACCGTCGCCATTCTTGGTGTTAAACAAAATATATTACAAATATGGGATCTTTTTGTAAAGATTGAGTGCAAACAAAAGATGGTTTCTTCTTCAGGAAAAACACGCAAAAACGCTCATTTATTGCTGTAACATACTGTATAACTAAAGAATACACAAAGAGGCTTCGTTTATGTTGGAGAACAGAATTTAAACAGGTCAGGCAGGCAGATTCCCGATCATAGCCAATACTCTTTAAATTCTAGCCTCATTAAGTTATCGGTGTCGTGCATGAGCTCGCGTCATCCGCAACGATCGTGTTCGCCGCGGCATATCTTTGTGTCGGGCGCATGGGCCTGCGGCGATTTCTTCCAAGTGGAAGAAATCGAACCTCTGTTAGTCACGCAGGCGTAATTATTATAATCATCGTATAAATTACGTCATATAAATATAAATGTCCGAATGCTACCTGTTTCCTCTGTCTTGGTTTTATACTATAGAAAGCTCAGTTAATTTTAACTCAATCTTTGCAGCGTTTTTTGTTTTCAGCAATAAACAATAATGAAAAGTTTGCATCCCCCCTCGCCCCCCAGTTTTTGCTTACCCCTGCCCCATTTATATGTCCCGTTTGCACTCTAGCCGCCCTTCGTAATATCGCTCAAAAGCAGTCACTTTCAGAAGCAATAATGAATTCTCTACTAGTCATGCAAGTCGCACTTTTCTTATGAAGTTGCTGAACATATGTGTACTTTTTTACAGTGAGCTGCCAACAATAATTTGCAGATATGCCTCAATTACGAGGCACCTTATTTCTATACTCTTTCTTTCTTTCTTTCTTTTTTTTTATTCGCTTTTTCTAAAGGTATATACGCGCACGAAGTATACACGGAAAAAAATTTCTTGGCGGCGTGCATCTGACACATGAATTTCTTGAGGACAGATTGGACTTACAGTAACTGTAAGCTAACTGTAATAACTGTAAGGTTTTCATGGCTATCGACGCATTTTACGTCACCGTGAAATTTATGAACGTGTGCGCCTGTGAAATTTATGAACGTTTGCGATGAAGCGCCGCTGTGCCACACCTTCGAGATGAAAGCCAATCAAGTTATATAGGCGCGACAGTCACGCTCTGAAAACTTGATACCTCCAGTGTAAATCAACTTAGATCCGCGTAAACGTCACCCAAATAATAGCGCGTTTTAAGCACAATTTCACTGATGTACGAAACCAACTTCGCCATTCTGCGAATGCGCTCTTGGAATATCCATGCGGTATACCAGTCAGGGCTCAAGCGGTTCGCACCAGCCCCTGCAGGCCGTGTCGCTCATGCAATTGGTATACCGATTGTCTCATCTTAAAGCGTGGATTAGATATCTTAGGAGCCCGCCACAGTGGCTGTTGTGCTGCGAGATTTCGAATAAAGTGATTTTGTTGTAAGGAGGGTTCACTGTACATTTAGAGCAGCAACTTTCCGCCTTCCTCAGGGAGGACTGGGCAGGGGCCATGTTAAGGTGACTAGAATCTTAGCCATCATGGAGGAAGAAAAAGTTAGGAGACGGCATGACGTCACGCAGCTAGCCTTCGCAAGCCCAGCTCCGTTGAAGCCGCTCCCTCCGCCGTTTCTCTTTCTCAAGCCGCCGAAGTCGGCCCAGCAGCACGTGACCTCCATGGTCGGGTGGGCCGGCGGCGGCGGCGGTCTCCGACTCCGGCGCATCTCGTGTTTGGTTGGCGGTAGCTCTTCCCCGTCCTTCCTGCATTTGTCTGCTCGGTGATCTCATGCCCGCGTGCGGGCAAGAGTGCCGCGTATGTGCGAAAGACAAAAGCCGTGGGGAAAAAAACCAACATATAGCAGGCTTCGCGACAAC
Organism: Haemaphysalis longicornis; assembly: GCF_048455015.1. NCBI lineage: Eukaryota > Metazoa > Arthropoda > Arachnida > Ixodida > Ixodidae > Haemaphysalis > Haemaphysalis longicornis. Next base: position 437,543,217 of record NW_027526203.1, on the reverse strand, counting down.
GGGCGGCAGAGTAGTTTCGAGCAGACGAAATTGAAGAGCTCGCGGCGGCGGGGCGGTGGGGTCACGTGGTGCAGTGACGTCTGGGCCGACTTCGATTTTACTTTTTATGTATAGGCTTCACGTTTCTCCGGTAGCGCCGTCTCCTAACTTTTTCTTCCTCCATGTTAGCCATGGCCCACGGCAAGTTGTCAACAACGAACTTCCTTCAGAAAACTTTGTTTCGGTTTAATATATGTGAACACACACCTCGAGTTTTGCAGCGCAAGGACTTCAAGTGGTTTTCAATACCGCAATATCCGCATACATGCCTCGAGGCTACTCTAATTCAAGCTGCAGTTTTAATTAAATCACCCATGCCCCCCCCCCCCCCCCCTCTTTCCCTCACTCCCACCTTTTAAGGAGTCTCATATGCAAAGTTAAAGCACGTTTCCATATTGCTTCATTTTCCTGTCTCCCAGCTCACTGCGCCGTTTTCCCACGCACTCGCAGACAGTTAAACAGCGACTTCCTTCCATGGACCGGTTCGCACGACGGGCGCACGCCTTGCGCTAAAATATGACGCATGCCCCTCTCCCTCAGCTTTCTTCTCTCGCGTCCTTCTTTCACGTCTGCCTTTCCATTGTGCCCGAAAGTCAACTCAAGCGTTGTTTCCGAGCAATCAAAAGGCAACAAATACGCCGGTAGGGCTGCAACAAACTTGCCCGAAGCCGCACCTCTAGCTTAAACAAAACCTAACGAACAAAGTTGTGCAGCAGTATTGATTCTCTTCACGCCGTTAGTTTCCGTCCAGGTGGGGCTCCGTACTTCCGGTTGAAACACTTCCGGTGCGGCGGTCAGCTCGTCGGCTTGCTCGGCTGCCGAGGTAAGGAGGAGTGTCTGGTTCAATGAGGTAAATACGAGTGCGTTTCGCCGTGTGACTTGTGCACGGTCGCCGTGGGTGGTGCAGATCTTGCCGTCTGCTTCATCAACGACTGCCTCAGCCTTGGCGACAGCTGCATCGCTTCAATATTCGCTGCAGAGCTTCTTGCGACGCGGTCTAGGCCTAAAACGGTGCTCGCCGGAGCCTTCATTTCTCAACTGTTTGTAATCGGTGCCAGTTGCCGTGATTGCGAACTGCTTGCGCCGGTTATTTTATCGTTCGTTGCATTATGGTAATCGTGCGATGCAGCTTGCATTGGGCGTTGTCGGAGCAGGTGACAGTTACGCCCAAGAACTTTTTGTGTTGGAAAATCAAACGCGTATTCATTCACTGCATTGGCGATTACTTTTTAAAGTAGCGCTACGTGACGACGGGAACCACCGTTGCAAAATGTCACGTTGTTGTGGCAGTCCTCGCCTATTGGTATATTTGTTAAAATAAGTACTGCAAGCGTTGCAGTGAAATCCTTCACCTTAATTGTTGCAGAGCTGCGTTTTTATTGTGTGCTGCTCAGTAATGCTGCGCACGGTGCCCGACTTTACTTTAGCGTAACCTTGGGCACACCTGTGGAAGCAGGCGGTGGCAGCGAGTTTTTTTGCAGCGAATGCACCCGTAATGTAAACGTGTGCGACTGTGCTTTCTTGCATCTCGGTGTTGAAGCAATAACGCCATCCCCGGTTGATGAAATAATGAGCGCGCTACTGAATAGCGGTGTTTCAAAAGGTTACTGACAAGTGAAAGGCAGACGAGACGCCTCTTATTATTTGTTGCAATAACCTTGCAGAGCTGTCAACTTGACTGTCCCGTATTTTGACGAATTAATGCCTCGTGCGTTGTTCATTCAGTAACATAGTCGTCGTACTGCTTCGACATGCGCGGTATCTTTTTTGCGCAGCCTTGCATGCTGTGCAGTTTCGAATTGCTCATCCCAACCAAGCACTTTTTGCATACGATGTATCACTAGCTCCCTGTTAGTTTTCTCTTGTGTAACATTCTCTTTGACCCTTTGAAGTTGGTTTGGCCATGTCAGTCAGACAGTACGACGGTGTGTAGTATGTGTCGCAGCTGAACGCGGTGTTCATCTGTAGTGACGGGACAAAGGCCGTACCTTTGTTGTTTTGTATGACGCGTGCGAAGGGCTCTAGGGCCCCAGACGAGCCGCATGTCAGTCGCCTGACAACAGTAACTCAGCACTGATGGAACGTCTGCTTCGTTCTTAAGAAGCTCTGACGTGTGGGCACTCCATGTGCCAATAGTTGTAACAAGATCTTGATTGACAGTATCTGATTCACCTTTTGGAAGTTAAGACGTGTACAGATAAAACTCGGGGCATGAACAGACTTGTGCACGTTACTGAAAAAGAGTAATTGATTACTTCAGTGTAAAAAGTAACTGCTTGCAATTTTAGCCCCCGAAGAATTAGTCGAAATATTCATACTCTAGTGTAATCGATTACTACCCACATTACTTTCCATACAAATTTTTATTAGAATAGCACATATAAATACATGAAGTGTGGCATTAACAATGAGGCCATTAATAAATTGAGTTCGGAGAATTGGTACCTGCACATATGTACGGAGAACTTTTGCAAAAGGGTATTTTGTGGTTCACGCTACCATGCCAAATTTCAAAGCACTGCTGAAGACGCAGTATGAGCCAGCACATTTAGCCAGACAAGTGTGAACACTATCTTGTGTTATTCATTTGAAGTGTTTCATTGCTAGAAACTGTGAAGAGCATTTAGATGTGTGTCTGGAGTTATACTTGAGGGCAGGGCATCAATAATGTTGTTTCTGAAATGTTGATTGCACAGCAGTTGTGTCCTATTTTTCAAAGACCAGAAATTGCAAAAATCGTTAGTGACTTGGTTCATGACTGTGGTAAAAAAAAAAATTGGATTAAGCAAGCAAGAATGAAGATACAAACAAACGACATATACAGGTACCAAAGGCTCAGTATGGTGTCTGTGTTCATCTGTTTCTGTCTCCGTCCTCATTTGCTTAGCACTGTGTTCTTTTTTACAACTATAAATAATTTACGAGAATTGGAAAAAGAAAGGTATTTGGGGAAATTAAGTGTTGAGGTCATTATTGGTTCATTGTTAAAAGTTCATAATTAGCAATTTAAGAATAGCCTTCACTTTTTTATAAACTTCATTCCTTTTTTTTTTCAAAGCCCTTTCATTGTTTGCATCTTCAAAAACTGAGAACTTTAGGCAATAATTACCTGCAGGGCAGTGCAAACATGTTTCTTTTCTGAGTGTTTTAATTTTTTTGGCAGCTACCCCAGAAACACACAAAAAAATTAAAATGTGCCGGTTGAACATTGCACTCTCTGAGGTTTCAAATGCGAATGATGTATCCTTGTTGCTGCTGTGCCCACATTACATCATTTTTTTTTTCTGTTTACGGGATCGTTTTTATTTTCTGAAACACACCGCAAGCCCCACACATGTGTGCTGACAGGAGCTGAATGTTAATAAACAGTACAGGTGGTTTTGAAATGTAGCTTTCACAATTGTGATGCCACAGGCATCTGTGACCACCCCTTGATTTGATTGATTTATTTTTAAACTTGTAATCGCGACTGAAATAGATGTTTCTGTTTTTCTTTTTTAGTGGTGTTTTTTGTTAGTGTTGAAAAGTCCAGATACGCTATCCTATGCTATCATATGTTTTTTATTTCCTGCAAGCATGTCTTTAGGATGTGCACTCTCTCTTCTTTTGCCCTTGCAAAGAAAAAGAATATGCCTTCTTGTACAATTTTTAGTTTATTATAAAAGGCATTTCGTGCAAAGATAACATAGTTGAAGTCGTAGTAAGGGCATCCACATTTTAATACATTGTGTTTTACAAATACTGCGTCTTGGTAACTATTTCATTGTCGGGGGCGAAATTAGTTGCATGCAGCACTGTGAAATTGTCCTCCAGACTTTGGAAATCTGGCAAGATTTTTTAGTTTTAGTGTTTTTTTTAAACCTTTACACCAGACAAAAATCTGGTAAAATTCGGTGAAAAGGGCCACACAAGCCTAGACACTGGAGGTGTTTGTGGATTTTAGCATCAGTGGCAAGCGTGACAACTTGGCGATTGTTCAAGGAGGAAGGACTTGCTTGACCTTGGCACGAACCAACTACGCATTGTACTGAAGAATGAGCTACCAACGCACAAGCACTGCATGGTTGTTCAACCTTCTGGGTGGGAGCTTTTAAGTACGAAAAATGCAGTGGGAGGAAAATGCTGTCATCACTGGCATGCCCAAGTGCTGTTAAAAGCAGTCACTGAATGAATTTTCAGTGTGGTCATTTGTGTGAAACACAGTAGTGAAACAATGAAGATTTTAGCAAAATCCTTGAAGTCAGCTGTATGGATTTGTGTGGGCCTTTCTTTCTGCGTGCAATATATGGTAACAGATGTCATGCTGCGTAGGTTCAAGTGGAGCATTCAAAGTGGCAGGACATTTAATTGTTACGTCGCCCGTATTAACCGTATCCTGCGATTTCACAGCATGAAGAATTAATGGGGAATAGACTATTGTCATTTAATGGTTTTGTGTACACCGAAGGTTCAGTGTTTTTGGTTAAAACCAAAGAATGCCATGGAACTTCTGCCTGTAAATTTCTTTCTGATTTGAACTTACCTGCAAAACACACATTTTTCAAATTTTCTGGTACAAAGAATAAATGAAGGGGCATGTGATAGTCGGCACACAACCCAAGCAAGTTTCTTAATATACACAGAGCGCTTCACGTGTTGGGTTCTGCAGGTTCCATTTTTCGCGGGCTCAGTCTTTTGCGGGTTCCATCTTTTTGAGTACTAGGTACACCACTGCAGTGTGGTTCCAAAAATCTGACAGGAACTTTTCCAATCTACTCAAGTTCACAAGCTAGACGTTTTGGCACAGGGTGCAAAATTGTGAATCCAGGTGTGAAGCATGACCTTCCCCACTTGTTAATTTTAGAGCGAGCGCTTGTTCACAGTGATGACTTGCAAGAACTCTCGCTGAAAAGTTCATGTGATATCATGACTATGCAGTTAGGGACATTGTTGGCCCCCTCGCCGTTCTGAATAGTTTATGCTCTACAATGGGCACTCTTATTTCACTATGTGCTAAGGTTTCAGGCCGCCAAGCTTCCGTGCTAGCGTTGAGAGGACCTTTTCTGTGGGTGATCAGTACAAAAGAGCGCGCTACGATCAGCCGCGCCAGTGTTGAACGTTGTTGAATCTACGTGTGCCTGTTCAAAGCTGTAGTGCGAGCTGTAAAAAGTAGATGACACGGTCAGCATGCTTGTGCTAAAGTTTATGCACGCTTGTTTTGTAAAATATCTTGGGTCATTAAACTAGCTCTCACTGTTCCTGATGATTTTTTGTATGGGTGAAATTTGTTCCTTATGATGTCTGGTGATTCCCAGTGCAACAAAATAAATGGAGAATTGCAGATGATACAAAGTTGGCGAAAATGAACTCTGATGCGCACAATTTTTCATTAGAATTAGGTTCCAAAAGTGCAGAGAACACTGGGCATGCTGTAGCAACTAGGTCTGCATATGTTTCAAGAGATAAGGCAGAACTTTGATGAATTCATCATCTAGTGTTTTACCCTGAACAGTGGTGTTTTATAATTTTAAACTCATTTTATTATAAATACAAGTTTTATTGTTCTGTAGTATGTATTATTGAAAAATTCTGGAGGGTCTGGTATCACAGATATGGCAATGCTGGCTGCAGCAACTAAAAAAAAGTTGGTTGCTGACAGGAACGTTGATCAGGTACTCAGTTTTCCAAATAAATGGCAACTTTTTGGTATTATATTTTTAAGCAACAGCTTTACTGCAGTGTGTTCTTGCGCCAAGTACATCCATTCTGACTGAAGTTTATCTTTGAATATAACGTTTAACCTACCTGTGAATACGTGGCAGAAAAAATATTGTGTTCAGCTGGTTCTCATGCGAAGCTTTTGTGCATGTGACAGGCTTTAAAAGAGCAGGGATGCACTACTTTTGGCTGATGTTCTTTTTATTTCTCTCTATGTCTTCAGTTTCAAGTACAAAGCAAAATTCCAAAGGCTCCGCAGCTTCAAGGCAGAACGGGCGGACATTTTCAATAAGGTATGCGGCCCATGCATTACGTCCGGAGGACAAGGGGTAAACTTTAGAGTAATTAAAGCCTATGCAGTAGTAGCATGCATGAAAGAATTCACCTTTATCATGTAGGGGCAAGGCGCTTTATTGAGGGCCAACTTGAAACAGGGTTCGTACATGCCCTTGAAAACCTTGAAATCCCTTGAAATTAAAATTGAGTTTGTTTTCAAGGGTCTTGAAAGTCTGAAATTTTTTCCTTCTTGAAAATCCTTGATTTCTGTGTGCAACAAAGAGACCCGATTACATTACCAGGTTTTCGTGGCTTATATCACTGTGGCCCTGCACACTCCCCATCCAAAGCATGCTTTTTACAATTTAAAGCCAGCTTGGGGGTACAGTAGTGCTGCTTTATACAGCTTTTACAATTTAAAGTAAGCTTGGGAGCACAGGCGTGCTCCTTTACACAATGGCTCGGACAGAACGAAATCTCTGCATTGGAAGAGGCAAAAATTAGCAGAGGTCCCCTAACAGTTTTCCATACTGCTTTCTGCATTGCGTCATCCTGTTATTCATTTTATATATCTTCCCGTTTCTGTGCCCCGCCATAGCTATGCCCCACTATGTTTTGAAAATGAATGGTGCTGACACTCCAGGATGAATTTAAAATGAGCACAGGTAAGCAAAATGCTGAATGGGAAAATACAGTGCACCTTGCTTCTAAGCGTTACTTGAATATTTTATTTTGACAGGTGTGATGGTGGCAGAGCCAGTGGAGTCGCCAATCCTCCTCTCCCCCCCCGTTTTCCCTTAATGAACACAGAAATTTCGGGAATGAGAATGGCAGGGGGTATAAAGTTATTTTCCTCGCTATTCGAGACTGTGTATTAAGAGCATCTACAGAGATCGAAAAAGTTCAAGATGGCATGGCCTCTGTAAAGCTCCCTCAGTATTACTGTGGGTGGAGGTAAACTTTTCCACTTCCAAAGGGTAGAAGAGCTGTTTCAAAGAGATTTTTCCTGAGGTCATTTTTTTTAGATGTAAAGAGGCCAACGTTGAGCATGTGCAAACAGTAGTAAAATGTTAGTAGACGTGCTCCCCTGCACCCTTGAAAATGCTTTGGCAGGGCCTTGAAAGTCCTTGAATATCTTTGAATTCTTGTCCCTGAGTCGTGTGCGAACCCTGTTGAAAAAATTTTTGGGTGGTAGCTGATGATGATAACAAGTTGTGTCTAGTATGTAAATCGTGGCTAGGATCACGGAAATACGATAAAATCTTGTTTGATGGAACATAAGACTACAAGCAAAATCTGTTCTGTGTAACAAGACCAGTTTAATGTGTGCGCCGTTTGCTGTGGGTGCTAGGCGAAGGAAAAAACAACCTTCATGGTGTTTTTTTATATAAATGATTTCCACCTAACAAGACTACTGTATAAGCAGTGGCCAACCTGTGAGTTGGCATTGGTAGTGTCGCATACATTTTTTGTTGCTGTAGTGTAGGCATAGGGTGGTAACGCCCCTTGCAGGAGAAAAAGAGTAAGGTGGATCTACATTTATAAAAAGGAATGCCCAACTGACTGATTGACTGGTTGGCTGACCAATTAATAAAATAGCCCAGATAATACTGGCTAGACCTCGAGACTTGAAATTTTGGGTGCACATTCTTGTCATGGCACACGGAATATTACTAAAGCTGGATTTTTGGAAATTACACCCCTAGAGAAGTAAAAGGGGCTAAATTGTGTGTTCGCAAATTTCTGATTATCTTGCAGGCTTGTGAGATATGGAACTGGTTTTTGCTGATAGAGTAGTGTCAGGGTTTCGCCCCATCCAACCCCTATGAGATGAGTCTGGATTTGGGTGTAAATTGTGGGTTTTTATGGATTCCTTGGTAGTATGTGTTTGGCCCATGGATGGATTAAATTGGTTTTTGCTTACAAATGTTATGCATACAAAGCCCAAAAACCAAGATTTTTGAAATGACCACTAATGAAGCGAAAATGTCTAAGTGAAAACGGGCTATTATATCAATGCCCGGCCCAAAGTGCTGGACTTAGAGACTTGAAATTTTGTGAGCACATTCCTATGGTGGAATAGGAGAGCTCAATGAAGCTGCACTTAAAATTACCTCCATAGGTGAGTGAAAAAGGCTGAAATGTTTCTTCAGGAAATACTTGATTATCTTGCAGGCATTCAGTTACCAGACAGACATTCAAGTTTTATAGCTCATGCATGCAACACCTGGCAACGCCTACAGTGTAGTTTCAGGGTTTGCATGAAGCAACACTTAATACTGTGAATCTGTATTTGTGGTCAAATTACACGTTTTCACAGATTCCTCAATGGGTGCTGACTCGATGTATGGTGGCGCGGTGGTTTTGACTGCACAAGAGAAACAAGTGCAGTAAGAGATGATCGGTTGGAGATGGAAAAGAGGAACGCGATCCTCTGTAGGCTGCGGCAGCGGTTTGCCATCAAGCTTTTGCACTGAACTAACCCTTGCAAATATTTTGTAGATACAGCTTTCTGCGTCACGGAATAATATTAACACACCCAAACACTGCTTTGTACTACTGCCGGTAACTGATATTTAGGTCGCATTAGTGGTGAGTTCATAAAAAATTGGCATATATTTTTAGTTTTTATATTTTTCAGAAATCGTGTGTTTGGGTAATTGGGTAATTTCATGTGCACGCAATTGTAATAATTATGAGAATTATAGGAACACAAAAATAATATTTGAAAAAGAAAATGGCATCAGAACAGTTTTCTGTTTGCTTTTGAAAGCAGTTCTGTGTGGGTGGCTTATCAACCCCCCGCCCTCCCCCTTCTCCCATTTTTTTAATGTAAGAGGTGTTCCACAAACTTGAGCAAAGCTTTGTTTTAGGACTGGAGTTGATGTCAGTCACATGGAGACTGGGAGCTTTGTTGTGTTATGGGTGCTCAGTAAATTATTAGCAGGCCCTTGTTGGCCTTGTAGATGCCTTTTCAGTTGTAAAGGGCGACTCTGTGTGCGTGCATCGTGCAAACTGTTGCAGGGGGGCGAGTTGTGTCGGGCCTGCGTGGGCGAGTGCTGCAATGTGCCGAGTGCTTGGCCCGCTAGCCTGTGAGCCACAGCAGCCGTCTGCACACTCCACGGCATCTGGGCCCCTCTGAGGGAGCACCAGCATGGAGGAACCCCACGCAGAAATGGCCACCGCCAACACCACCACCAATAACAATTCAGACTCGGTGCGTAGACTGCCATTGGCTGTGTGTTGCTGCTGAGTCCAAGGACGCGGGTTTGATCCCAGCCACAATGGCTGCTTCTCTGATGGAGGCAAAAAGCAAAAACGCCTTTTTGTCAAGATTTCGGTGCACCTTAACGGGCCATGCAGACAAAATACAAGCTTGTTTTATTCGAAAGATTTGGCGTTTTATAGTGCTCCCAGCGCTTGTCTGGCAGCAAACAATGCTTTATTCACAGAGAAATTAATAAATTTGCATTAAAATTTTGATTCTCCTGCCAAATCGTTTGTTTCTTGATGTCTGTGATGACATGACAAGAACAGGTCTTCAAGCGAACCTTAGTGCGCTGTTTACTCTGTAGCGTACTGCGGGACACTTTTTTTACCGTTCGTGCTCCTAGATGGCGCCACCATACTGTGAAGGACCACTGCCCGCCCTCACTTTGTTTCTGACTGTATTTGCACTTGGTTTGTTTTTCTTGTGGTTGGAAGTAATTGTTCCAAGAAACATTGGGTATGCTTGACAAACAGGTCACGTAAGACAATGTTGCTTAAGGCAATCGGCCAGTATCGTCTGAGACGACCCCAAAGCGCCAGACTGCTATGCAGCTATAACAAGCATAGTGCGCGCAGTACCAACAGCAGTATGCACCGGGGCTTTTATGTTTACGTGTACTTTGATTGTTTACCCCACCATTTGTGCTTCTATAAAATGAATATGCATTAAATTTAAGCGAAAATAGCTTGTTCTGCAAGCTTATAAGCCCTGCCTAACTTGCGTTTGCTGGCCTTAGCCGATTGCACAGCTGTGCATATTATGTCATAAGTTCTAGTAAGGGAAGTGGGCTAGTGAGTCACATGGCCATTCCTTTTTTCCCTAATTATACAGCTTATTTGGGCAAAGTTTAGGTTAAAGGTGGTGTCAGTATGATTCTAACGAGGCAATCTGTCGAATGAACCAAACTTGTGTTTTGTCTGCATGGCCCCTTTAAAGACCCCCAGGCGGTCAAAATTAATTCCTAGACGCCCTTCATTACAGTGCACCTCATAGCCCACGTGTAGCTTTGGTGCGTTAAACCTCCGCAAAATTTAATTTTAAATTGTTTGCTGTCCCAGGGGGCAGCCAGACTACTATTTAATGTTGCACCACAAGGGGGCATCAGACAGTTAGTTACTGACAAGGTGCTAAGGATGTAACAAGTGCGCCACTTGGCAATGTCTTGCTGTAACCTGCCTTCTGCTGTGTTCCTCAGTTTCTAACATTCTGCGTTTCTGGGCTCTCTGTTTGCCTCTGGGCTCCTTTGTGTAATGTTTAATTTAGTAGAACCATATTTCAGTGAACCTGTCTCTATGTAGAGAGAAATTAATTGCACCCAAAAGTGTGGATCCTGACTTCGTATTCCTCTTTTTCGTGCAGGTTGTCACTGCAGTGTAGTCGGCCACCGAAACTCTGAATGCCAGTCAGGGCACAAAAACAAGTTATGCAACACAAAAACGCCTCTTATAAACAAGTGGCACTTTCCAGGCAGAATTGGTAGTGTAGAACTCGAGCATGTCCGAGTCACATGTATTCAAATACTAAATCAATTTATTTTCCCATACCTATTGGAGTTGGACGTTTTAAAACAGTCTTACCAGAGCAGGAAATAGGAATGAGGCAGTAGCCAGTTACAAAAACTAACGGAAGCCCTGATGTGCTTCTGTAAAGCACACTTTTGAGTCAGTATTAACGCCGTCAAGCAGCCATTAAATTCATCAGGGGCTCAATCGGTAAACGCTGCTGATACACTTGTTGAACATTATTGAATTAATAAAGTCAGGACCTCTTCAATGGGCCTCTCCTAGGTGGTCCACAAGCAGGGTGAGGATTTTCCTCAGGTTGGAAGATCTGTAGCACTTAAGCGTGCAAAAAATAAATGCTTTATGGGGCCTCGGGCAGTCTGTGTTGACTGCAGTTTTGTCAAGTGACAAGGCTGTAGGACACACACAAAACAAATTTCCATAAAATAATCTGAAGTACCAATTTAAGATATGTAGTTGTGATGTTATCTTTTTTCCTAAGGACTTCATTTACAGTGTTTTATTTTACGAGTGCCGTAAGCTTCATACGGTACACAGGGGGTATACCTTTCATGCAGTAGACAATGGAGCATGCTAAGATAAAAAGCCCGTGTTCAAGAAATTTTCACGAGGGCGTGCAAGTTGGCATTGTATTGTTCCTAATGTGCAGAGCCTTCTCAAGAAACCAAAGCTGAGTTGGCCTAGAGCTATCAGAATTCAGCCTAAATGGTGTGACATTATACCGCACGTGAACGTCTTTCTGCTTTGTGAGCTGAATTTTTCCTCAAGCTGGTAGAAGCAGGTGTGTTTGTAGAGAAGCCTGAAAAGAAAGAAAAAGAAACTCAGAGTGAGAAGTGGGGGAAAGGCATGCCAGAGTGCTTCCCTTTTGGCTCAAACGGTGTGGACGGGCTCTTTTTGTCCCACTCTCACTGGTGGTGTGTGTGTGCCAGGAGGCGAGCCCCGGTCGGAGCAGCCCCGCGTCTCAGCAGAGTGAGCCCGGCAGCCGAGCAGCAGCCCAGGATGCGGTGGCCGGCCGACCCGAGCCGTCGTCATCGTCCGCGGCGCCAGCGGCCAGCTCGAGCAGCCGGCGCCGCAGGGCAGCCGACTGGGAGATCATGCAGGGGCTGCGCACGGGGCAGCGCTGTGATGATAAGCCACGCAAATTCGAGGGATACCTGCTCAAGCGGCGCAAGTGGCCCCTCAAGGGCTGGCACAAGGTCAGAACCCAAAGGGTTAGAACACCTCTGGGGGGGTTCTTTGTTTTTGCTGTCTTGTCATGATATCGTATTCATAATAAATTTTTGTGCATTTTTTATCAAGCTTTGGTATGTGAGCTCACAGTTGTGTAATGTCTGACCTCCAATTTTTTAACGCTATATTTAGAAGCTCCATAGACATTATTAAAAATTATTGGTATTTAGAAATATTTGATTTGACTTGCAGTCACTCTTTAATAATCGTATGGAATTCACAGCCAAAACTTTAATACTCTCGCACCTATAATTTCTCCATATTTCCTTTTTCTGTTGCCCCTGCGCAACACGCAGGCAAAATATACATGACGGTTGATAGTGTGCAACTTGTCTGTGTGTGTGTTTCTTCTCCCTGCGTCGATCTGTGAAGCAGTAGTGGTATAGTATTACCAGAGTCCTTCAATGCTTTACTGGTCACGAAACTTCGGCGCTCGTTTCATATAGGGACCGCGCGCGCCACTACAGGCGCCACCGCCGCACGAAGGTCATCCAGCCGCTGCGCGGGCGGCGTATTGGCCAGCTCCTGGCGTGCAAACGCTTGCTGCTTTTGGTGTCAGCGCGCTGATTAAGTGTTTTTTTTTTCGTAGTAGTTAGCGATGAATAGTCTAGTCATTGTGTATATCACCTGCCTTCAATGGGGTTTTATTTTTCAAAGTAAATTACCGTAGACTTCGGCCCGCGAACGGCAACGGCTTCTGTGTGCTCTGGCACAAGCGCTGCGCAGTCGTGTTTACGGATTTTTAAATCTGTATTGCTTCTTTTCTTAAGGGGGGACACTGGTCTTAAAACAACTTCTTTTATTTTCAAGTAAACTCTGTGAAACTTGTCAGTCTTGCTGCTTTTTTCCCACTGATTTCAAATATGCCAGTATTTTTTCAGTTGGTCAATTAGTTCCCAAGATAATTAGAGTAATTAGCCATTTTTGGCCCCGCAATTAACAAAACAGTGTTGGTCACAAAACTGTAATCTTTATATTTTCCAATACTATGAACCCTGCTGAATGCAATAATGGAAGCAGTTTTTTGATGCACCGCTTGGAACTAATTTTACGGCTCATTAAACTTCGGTGGCACCAGTGGCAAGGAACCATTTTCAGTGCCCATTTCAAACACCGAAGTTTAATGAGCTGTAAAATTAGTTCCAAGCGGTGCATCAAAAAACTGCTTCCATTATTGCATTCAGCAGGGTTCATAGTAATGGAAAATATAAAGATTACAGTTTTGTGACCAACACTGTTTTGTTAATTGTGGGGTCAAAAATGGCTAATTATCTCTAATTATCTTGGAAACTAATTGACCAACTGAAAAAATACTGGCATATTTGAAATCAGTGGGAAAAAAGCAGCAAGACTGACAAGTTTCACAGAGTTCACTTGAAAATTAAAAGAAGTTGTTTTAAGACCAGTGTCCCCCCTTAAAGCAAATTTGTAATTACCACATATACGGTAGCTGTGTAGTCACTGACTGCTGCGGGCCTATCGATAATACAATAAAAAAAACTGAAAGAAACCAAGTACGCGTCGTTCAGACTACGCTTAATGAATCCGTTGATTGCTCTGGAATGCACAGAACGCTAAAAGAGATAGCCCAATAGTACTGTCGTTTCGATGAGTGGTTACATACTTGAGAACATCTAAAAACGCTGCAGAAACGCGAAGGATCAAAACTCGGAGATATATATTGCATCATGTGTCTTTCTGCATCCACGCTTTGCAATACTTGAAAAAACAGGACGCGAAAAAAGAACAATAAAACTGATTTTATCACGCGCAACAAAAAATTTCAATGTTACGAAAGAAGACAAAAGAGCGTGGTCCAGCGTACAAAAATTTATTTTTTCGCGCTGTGATGTGCAGCACACGGAGAAAACAGAATATTTCCACGTAGCCAAGAACGAAGCAAAGCTTTTCTGAACGCAGCGAGCTAGCGATCTCCTGCACTACAAAAGAATAGAATGAAACACAAACGTCGAAGAAGCAGTCCGCAGTGCGACGTGCACAGATGAACGTGGATAAAGTGAGTTGCGCGGCGTTTGCTATGCATGCATTACTCTCGGAACGTTATTAATTTCAGATCCATGGAAATAGGATCGAGAACATTGGCGAAGAAACAAAAAATCAAGTTAGCGACAAGGTGGCACCCTTTCCATATCAAACAATATTACCTGACAAGACGTACGACAAACAGAGCAAATGGGCGCTCCGGTTGAAACGCCAGATAAGAAACCGGAATCGGCAACGCGCGGTTACAAAACAAACAAAACGAACCCTAAGGGATATTTCGCGGAAATATAAAAGACGTCCCAAAGCTTTTTTACACGCGAGCCTGAGCGCAAGGTAATACAAGTTTGCAAACAGGTAATGAAGCACCGCTACAACCTGACTGATATGAGAAAAATCCGGCTTTAAGTTAGCCTTGTACAATTCTAGGTCCACGATGCCCTCAGAATGGTACATTGCTTTTTCCATTCTCACACACAGTGCATTTCCACACACTGTCGCACACTTATAATCGAAGCTGAAATCTCCCGTTGCTTGCCTTGGGATGGCGCGCCTCCAATTCTCACGCAGCTGCCCGTCGCTCGGTCAACAGAACAAGAAAACATTTTCTGTGGTATCGTTGTACAAGGAACGACATTCCGGGACGCAACACATGTTCGGCATCGTCGTTGCACTACTTAAGTCGCATCACAAGAGCGCGATATGCACGTTACATTTTTTTCCCGCACAAAACAAACACAACTCGCCGCGGCTCTGCCGTTCGAGCCAGCGCAACGCCGCCCGAGGAGTGACCTCAGTGAGAGGGTGGCGCCACCGCGCGGCGGCCAAACGCAGCATATGAAGCTCTCCCATTGAGTTACGGAGCAGTTTCGTGACCAGTAAAGCATTGAAGGACTCTGGTATTACTTATTCAGTGATATTAAATTAAATATAAAAGTATTAAATATTAAACCGTGGGAACAGAAACATGTGCCTAAATTTATTATCCTTCCCACACTAGCTCAGGCTTCATTAGGAAAATTCCATGGACACTGGAGCCATGTTTTCTTCTTTAAGTAATATGGAATTCAGGAACTGTTATGTCCTGGAGAACACTTATCGAAGAGTTGTGATCGGGTTACTGAGCTGCTAAATGTAGTTGTGGGGGCCACTTTGTGAGTCATAGCAATTGCTTGACCATTGGAGTCTTAGTTTTCGACTTGCATGTCTGGAGCATTAATGTCTTATGCTTCTCCTTTTTCCTTGTAGTTTAGACACTGCTTTGGACATCTCGGAGAGATGTGTCATGTGGCGTTTTGTTTCTTTCTCTTTGCAGCGTTTCTTCTGCCTTGAGAAAGGAATCCTGACATATGCAAAGTCTTCAACCGATGTGAGTGCCGTCTTCATCGGGTTTTAAATGTTGTATCATGTTCCTCGCGTCTGCCAGCTGTGGGCTAACATTTTTGCTCATTGCAGATGGCAAAGGGCAAAAATCATGGTTCTGTAGACCTTGGGCTTTCTGTTATTTCTACTAAGAGCAAAGGGCGACGAATTGACATTGACGCTGAGGAGTTCATCTATCACTTGAAGGTATGCATAACTTTTCTCGCCTTGCCTGATAAGGTAATATTATGACTGCGTGAAGTGGGAAGCCACTGTATGTAGCCCATACGCAGTTCCAATATGCTGTGTTTGAATTTTCGTAGAAGTTAAGAAAAGGTTGGTGAAAGTGTGGAAGGTTTTAAAAATTTGGACCAAAAGGGGTGGTGTTCTTTTTTAAAATTGTTTGGAAGCTACAATTTGGGCAGCAACAACATTTTATTGACAGTCACATAGGAGGGAAAAGGAAGAGCCATTTCATGAGTGCATTAAAATGGCAGTGCCCTGCTTTCACCGCTGTGCAGCATTGCCTCATGATTTTGCTTTCTAGCTGATAAGACTGGCAGCACTGCGGGGGCCAGCCTGTCGTGCTTTCTTTATACGCTCTGGTCGTGTCATGTGGCAGCTACTCTCAAACCCATCAATTTTCTTATTAGCTGTCTCAATATTTGTATTCCATTTTTAGATAGCATATGTATTGCTACAAGAACCGTACACCTCTGCAGCATTCAAAAAGTGTTACTGCACGATGCACACTTGGTGAGAGCTAGCATTTGCTGGGTAAGCTGGAGTGAGCAGTGGACAGATGGCGTTACGTGTATTTACAGCTGCGACATCTCTAAAGGGGCCATGAAACCTAACTGTCCAGCTCTTGTTTGCTCACTACAAAGAATATCACATTGGTGATTTGTTGTCACTTTAAGAACACACCGCAAGCAGCACATTTGAGTGCAGTGCAACAGGGTGCTGTGTTTTCCGTTTTCATTTGCTGCTAGTTGGCTCCAACCTAAATACGCTGTCATTTCAGTTGCAAGGCTTGGCAATGCTCTTGTGTTGTCTGACCACTAAGAACCTTGCCTGTGCCTTGTCACTGTGTTTTTACACTTTGCTGACTGCTTTTCTAGCCTCGTGTACTGCAGTATATAGCCGTGTAACAGCTGCATCCTTCTTTTCTTTTAAGATTTGAGACGATAAACAGAGATGCGGCCATTATGTACAGATGAGCAAAATTTGTTTTTGATGATGACCTTTTTTACTTATTAAACTTGCCTATACTAAATTGAAGCACTCACATGTATGTGAAGAAAATATAGATGGTATTTACTGAAAGTTAAGCGGCGATTTCTTCACGTGGCAACACTGGAAACCGCCATGTCTGTGCCGCTGTACCTGCTTATGTGCTTTGCGCCCGCACATCATAGAAAAAAAAAAAAAAGCCCACCGGAGTGCATCGTCTGCCCCGTTTCAACCCGATTCTCGGGTGTATTGTTAACAGATCTATAAATAATTGCACTCGCATTACGTGGTGGCGTTCTCCTTTCCCTCGAGAACTTCGCATCAGCTGAGAAGGAAGCCACGGCTGTGAATGAAAGCGACAGAGTGCGCTAGAGGCTGCAGTTGCCTGCAACCACAGATGTCGACACAAGTGCCCTGTAATGCGTGGTTGAGTGCAAAAATCCAATAAGGCTTCTGAAGAGATGATTCATGCATTCGCCGATTTAGGTACAATGGTAGCATAGCAGCTAGTGCACGTGAGGCCGTCACCTGAGCCGTGCCGTGCTTGCACCGCTTGCATTCCCTAATCGGCACAAGCACTGGTGAACCGCACGTGCCCTTTGAACACAAAAAAATCACTTGAGTTTGGCTTCCGCATGGCAAAATTGTCGGCAACAATATTTCTGTTGTCCTTGAACAGGGGACAGAACTTAAAGGAGCAATGGGTTTTCATAGGGGTGTGCGAATATCAATTTTTTAATTTCGAAGCGAATTCGAATAATAAAAACAAAGTTCGAATCGAATCGAATATTTTTCGAATATTTTTCGAATACGAATACTTATTGTTTTTTGTAAAATTAATGTTTTCACCATCTAGAGACACAAAAACTGCAACTTTATTGCACAACAAATCACACAAAGTAAAATTAGGAATTACACAATACCATTGCACTCAACAGGTTAAGGTCTGCACTCACTTAAATGTTAACATGGAGAAAGGTTAACTGCTCGACATGTTCGGGGAGCAGTGACAACCTCCTGCCCGTCACCACTTTACCAGATACCGAAAACAGCCGCTCACTTGAGACACTAGTAGCTGGCATGCCCGCGCCCGTGCACATTGCCGCGCGCTGATACAGTAAAATCTTGATGATGCTAATCTCGCGGGACTGCGAAAAATATTCGTATCATCCGGAATTCGTACGAACCAACACAGACCAAAAAATTTTGCGCTGAAAAAAGTTTTCGTGTATTTCTTTTCCTACTTTCGCGTGAAGAAATTCGTGATTTTTTCTGCTTTTTTTAACCCCCGTGTCGCAAAGCAGTCCTTTTTGGAGCACGTAAAGCTTCGCGCTCGTCTCCTCACTCGCTGTGCCCAAGCTCGCTACACGCCGCAACAGCCAAGCGTGAACCGCATGGTGCGTTTTTGCACGCGATTCGCTCGCCTCAGCTCTGCGAGCGCTGTATTTTCACGCCCACATCGACGATTTCGCGCTCGCGGTAGCGCCTACCTCGGTCAGAAAATGACGCACGGCGCGCGCGGCAGAATGGAGGAGCCTGACTACTTGCGATGAGATCGAGCATCGCCTCAGTTAAAGGAGGCGATGGTTCGAGACAGCCGGCTTGGCTCCGCCCGAGATGGTTAGGCTTAGCACCCCGGCAAATATTTTATGGGCGCTTTCACTAGCAGCGCGGATGATGTTTTATAGTACCGTTTTCGCATGCATTATCAGCTCCTTTACCGCACAAGCAACTTCGTGTCTCCCTTGAGCAGCATTTTAAAGAGCAGTTAGAAGCGGTCGCTTGAGCGCCCGCGCCACTTCGCGGCTGGAGCCGACGCCATGTTGACGCCGCCGGCCGCGCCGCGCGCAGCGTGGGGGTGGTTTCGCGGCGGTGTCAGCGCGTTGGGCGTGCGCAGAGCGTTTTCGCGAGCAGAAAACAACAGCCCGGCCGTTTCTGGAGAAAGAGTGACAAACAGGGGAGCGAGAGCGGTCACTTGCTCGTTCGGCAGTCGGGTGCCTCGCCGGCTCGTTCGTATCTTCCGCCGGGCCGCGCAGGTCCGTTCGTAACAGCCGAAATTTTTCCCATTGCAAACGATGCAATTTCGCCGGGACTTTTCGGAAATTCGTATCATTCCGAAATTCGCACCCCCAGAATCGTATTATCGAGAGTCCACTGTAAATAAACACCGATACAGACGCGCTCTGATTTTTTTTTTTTTTTAGTTTTGGGTGGTTCGAATATTTCGAACAATAAAAGTGTCGTTCGAATCGAATCGAATACCAAAAAATTCGAATCGAATATTCGAAGTTTCGAATATTCGCACACCCCTAGTTTTCAGTAGCATACGCGTATGACTCGTTTTATCACGAGGCAGCTACAAGGCTCTTAAGTTCTTGCCGCTCTAGTCACGCGACGATTTCAACCATGTCTAGTGATAGGTCGATCGTACGGTGCTGCACGGAAGAGTATTTGGCGTCGAGATATTACTTTGTGTTTGGTGGGGCACAATTTGGAACATCAAACAGCCCTCGCTGTTGCCACGTGCTGTGCTCCATCGGGCACCAGCGCATCCAAGTTTCCTCATCTCATGGAGCCCACATAACACAGATGCTGCGCCACATACATGGCGGTGCACACGGAGGGTTGCCCGCATGGGTGCCGGGCTAGGGAATGCAACCTATAGGGCAGTTGCCATCTTCACTGGCATAGGAAGATGTTAATCCTTGTTCACGTCTTGCCCCCCTGACCTCATCTTGATGCCTGTGTCCCAGGTTACATGTCTTATTTTGGTTTATTTCTGATCTTTTATTCATGATAGTTAAAGGAGCCATGAAGAGAAAACACAAGTTTGGTTCATTCGAAAGATTGCCTCGTTAGAACCATAACGACACCACTTATAACGCAAACTTCGCTCAAATAAGCTACATAATTAGGAAAAACGGAAATGGTCATGCGACCCACCAGCTCATTTCCCGCAACAGAACCTATGCCGTCACATGGGCTAAGCTCTGCGATTGGCGGAGGCCGGCAAAAGCAAACGCATGTTAGGCAGGGCTTACAGTTTGCATAGCGAGCTAAATGCCCGTGAAACATACTGCACATTCTTTTTATGACAAAGAACGGTGGAGTAAACGGTTGAAGTTCCGAACGAACACGCAAGCGTGTGCGCCAATGCGTACGAAACAACCGCCTGGCCGAGCTCGACATCTCGCCGTCGCGCTCGGGTTCGAGGCGCTCTGACCTTGGAGGAAAAATGCCGTAAACACCGCGCATTGACGCTCGTATCTTTCTGGTCGAAGCAGAGAGCTCGCGCGAACGGCTTTCCATACACGACACCGGCCAACTGGCATAAGCGATACTGCTACTGAAGTTGAACTATTATTAACCGTAATAAAAATACGGCACATACGTACCAGTCTGTATTCGTCCGTGGCGACGGCGCTGACGAGGCAGCGGTGCCGACGGCAGGGCGTTCGTCTGTTGTGGCTATCGTGGAATGGTCGCTTTCCCGCCCACCGCGTATCCCACAACTCTTGCCGCTCGTGCACTTAGAAGCGTTGAGCGTTCAAGTGGTGTGAGGTTGTTAAATGCAAGCCCGAGCTCCTCGGCGAGAGTTTTGTTCTCCGGATCAGGCGATTCCATGACTAGGGCTGCGGGTGCACTAGGTTTTACTAGCATTTTTAAAATGGCCGCCGTCTCGGTCGACTCCCGCGTGTGGGTGCTATATGGAGTCGACATACTAAGTATCTGTTTCATGGACCGGCCCGTGTGACACAATTGCTCACGTTACCAAATGTGCAATTTTAGCGGGAGATTTAAAATTTTGGCTTAAATTGCCTTATTTCTCAGTGAATAAAGCATCATTTGCTTCCGGGAAAGCGCTTGGGGTACCATGAAACACCTAATCTTTCGAATAAAACAAACTTTTGTTTTCTCTTCATGGCTCCTTTAAGAAACCATCACCCATTTGCACATCCACAGGAAGCTCCTCTCTTTAACTGACCAGTTAGAGCTTCCTGAGGTGTAGTTGCTGTAAGCTACACAGTACTCCTGAGTTCGTGTCTGATCCACGAGGGAACGAGATAGGATGAAAAGGGAAAATACGGGAAAATGCTCAAAATTTTAGGTGTCACCAGCCTACTGTAATGAAGAAAAACAAACTTCTTGTACTATCAAGTGCACGGTGCTCCCTCCCCCCCCCCCCCTCCTTTTTTTTTTTTTGAAATCTTTGATCCTGCCTGTAACATTTAAATACATTTTCTTTTTTCTTTTTTCCACAAGTCAGGGGTGCAACCGCTACAAGATGGTGGCCATTAGCCACATCTATACGGTACCTTCTTGGACAGGGCTGCTCAGACTATGTGGCTTTCTCATGCCAAACGAGCAATCAAAAAGAAGTCGATTCAGTTGCCTCTGGTGTAGGTTTGTTAGCTTGCTTTTTGTCAGGCACACCAGGCCTGTTTTGCCTGACAGGAAGCAAGATTAATGCTGTACATAATGGGTTACAAGTAACCTTTTCAATAATACAGTAACAATTAAGTTACTTTCTGGGAAGGGGATCTAGTAATGCATTTCTTTACTTTTTAGGCCGAGTAACGAGTAATGCTTTTATGTAACTTTTGGGTAAGAGTGCGTACAGTGGAAGGTATGGAACCTAGTTTGAGCGCAGGCTTGTCCCTGTGGCTACCTCAGTCTCAGAGCTATTGAAGTGGGTTGTTAAAGTTCTAACTTGAGAACGCAGTTGCAAAAAGGGCAAGCAAAGACATGAAACCTTGGTTTATGGTATACAGTAAAACCCCGTTACAAGAGACGCTCAGGGGAGCCAAAAAACGTGTCTCTTGTAACCAAGGTCTCTTGTAGGCAATGTTGCTAACATGGTGAACATAGGAAAACCGACCAAAACGCTTTTATTCGAATGTCTCTTGTAACCAAGTGTCTCTTGTAACACTGTCTCTTGTAACCAGGTTTTACTGTATCAGCTTTAACTCTTTCGTTACCGCGGGAAATTGACCAATTTTGAAGGGTCTAACAAAACATTTTTTTGTGCTATACATATTGGTTAGGCACA
Source organism: Haemaphysalis longicornis (assembly GCF_048455015.1). Taxonomy (NCBI): domain Eukaryota; kingdom Metazoa; phylum Arthropoda; class Arachnida; order Ixodida; family Ixodidae; genus Haemaphysalis; species Haemaphysalis longicornis. The sequence goes on along the minus strand of NW_027526203.1, from coordinate 437,521,535 downwards.
CATTGCAGTGACACAAAATGCAGATTATTCCACGCGCTTTCCAACGACACCAGTTTTAATAATGTTTTCCTAAATAATGATTCCGAAAAAATTATCGAATTCGAAATTTTTGCCCACGCGTCGAAGAAAATAAGGAAAAAGTAAGTTGTCTGTAATAAACCACCAGTAGTAGAAAAAATTTAGAATATACATTCTGTAGGTAGACATTTCAAAAACCCGTCCTAGAAAAAAAATTGAGTTGCGCAGTACAATTTGTCAGATATAAAAGAAAATGTTAGTCGTCGTGGTGCCCGTGCCATGTTGTGAAGCCCAACCTCTATTTCAAGTTTTGCTATTTTGGATAGTTCTCTAGAAGAAATCTGGTGGTTTGACATTATTAAAGGCCCAAATTAGCCTCCACGTGATGTAAAAACACTTTGTCAATGATTATGACCGGCACAATATTGAAGGCAAGCAAGCGATGTGAAAAAATCCGCTTGGAGTTGAGAACCAAACTCTTTGGTGGATGCTTGTTGACGTTCTGATGATCACTTACCAGTCAGAACTTTCATTTGCAGTTTATTATCATGTTCTGACTCACTATGGTAACCCTGCTTGCAGGAATAAGGTACGATGCGCTAGAATCATGCCTAGCAAGCTTTCACCAAGCCGCCGTCGGGCTGTGAAGAGAGTTCAGCACTACGAGCCTACTACATTGCAGTGCCTCCTAACAATTTTGAAAAGAAACAAATACAAGGCTGTTGGAGACTTTGTCAGAACTGACAGTACTACTAAGAAGCGACACTAGACCTCCGGAAATACCCTCATATGAAACCGAAACTGGCCGGTGAACACCTGGCGGTGTTCAAGGCCAATTGGAAGCGTTCTCCTCGTCTGAACTGATACCCGATGACTTGGTGTTATCTTTTGACTTTCCGCGGAAGCTCTTATCGCAGAAGCAAGGCGTAGATAAAGTGGAAGCGCGAGCGGCATGCTTGTTTTGAGGAGCAGTAGCGGGCAACGGAGGCGCCATGGCAAATGAGCTTGTAGTTGGGTAACTGCGTAGTAGCGCCAAATATGAATTTCGCAATGCGAAAACGAAACCGAAACTGCTGGAAACTGGTTGAAAATGTCAGGCACACTTGCTAGACATGCGGGGGACCATCAGAAATAAGCTTTGGGAGAATAAAGCTGCCCTTTGTCCGAACCAAAGATCATTAGTGAATAGCTGGGGCCGTTTTCAAGTAATTATCACCTCTCAACGCTGTCGGATTACAAAGGTGACCCCATTATTTGGTATTTAATGCAGCCTAACCACGACCTGTATCCTTTTTTCTCAAGTGCAGCAGCCACGCCCCCTTCCTCAAAAACACACGCACCTCAGCTCGCAAAAAATGCCGTCAAAAATCTCAATGTTGCCGGAGCGGGAAAATTTAAACTTATTCTAAAAGGGCAGTGCCTAGACTAACTACTGGCCGTATTAGGTGTACGAGAAACGACTACAACATGTCGAAATAGGCAATATAAATCCTCGATCACCGGTGATCGATTTGAATAGGCGTGGTAACGAAAGAGTCAAGTTAACTTATTTGAACTGGTTTGGCCTCAATTTTTCTTTTAGTTAGGACTCCACTCTACTAACATTCTGTTAGTAGAGTGGAGTGCCCCCAAGAATACCCTTGTGGGGTCATTATCTAGAAATGAGTTGTTTATCACTTCACAGCAATTCTTGAGCTGTTGAGCTGTTCTGAAACGCAACGCTGCTGTTCCTTCAAGCGCTTCCACAGAATGACAGTTCAGCTGCTCTACTTCGCAGGCAGCCAAATGTGCACTAGATGGCAACAGTGATGCTTGAGTATAAGACATTGGAACCTGAAACAGCTTTGCCTGCCCATTCAGTTGTCAAAGTGACAGGAAAGTAACTCATTACTTTTTAGTTATATCAACACGTTCCTTTCAGTCGCATGTAGCACGTATTCTATGCACTTAGTTATTTTTTGAGTGCGTAACGAGTGACAGTATTTGGTTACTTTGTTCTACTAACGGCTGCTTTAATGGGCATAACAAAGCAGTCGTAAAGTGTTATAACATGAGGGTAAGTAAAACATTGTCTGCACTCAATTTTTATGGTTTATTACAGCATTATTTGTCAGTATAATTCCCCCCGTGCTTCTTGGCGCACTTGTTGCAGCATTTTACAAGGGGGTAGTTACCATGATTTTTTTTTTTTTTGTTAATACGAAGGTGGCTACATTTGCACTGCTTCTTGAACGTGCTGGTCCACTCCAAAAGGACGCCCCTTTAAAATATTTTTAGGTTGTAGTGTAGCGGGTACAGTCTGCTGTTAAGCCCTTTTCCATGTCACAGTACAGTATTAGCACGCTGAGTCCCAGGCATCTAGTTCATGCAGATTCACATCTGCAAGAAGCTGTACATACATGAATGTATAGCAGATCAAAAGCTTTTTTTTTTTTTTTTTTCTGAAGGTAAATACATGCTTTTAAAACACTGGAACCATGCACATTTTAAAGAATGAGCTCTACTGAAAAATGATAATATTCTACAGTAAAACCTTGTTAATTTGGCTCCCGTCAATTCGTAACTTTGGATAATTCGGCAGTCCTACTCCCTCCCTTCAGAAATGCACATTGCCCTATGGTCGTGGACCTCCATTATTTTGGCGCAAATTCACGTACGCACCGCTTGATCGAACAAACGCCTTATCGAAATGTGAGCCACAACGCGCCGTCCAGTTGTTGCTGGCTAGTTAAGCGATGATGGCCCACAACAAGGGCATCAACGATGCCCTCATTGTGGTGGATGAGGCGTCCGATGAAGAGGATCCGTGCAATGTACTCCCGGTGGCTCGTACTGCAAAAGAAGCTGCGGATGCTCTTGCTGTTCTGGAAGAATTCTGCTGTCATGCTCCATGCAGTGCCCTTGCTCCGCACAGATTGTTGCACATCCGAAAACTTGTTCTTCCCGCCCAGCTATCCACCGACAAACTAGCATCACCAATTTTAAAAAATTGTAAAGATGCTGTTTTTATCGTTCATTCGATCATTTGACATTTGGATCATTCATACGTGTTTTTTTACTCCCTAGAGATCTGAATTAAGGGGGGACACTGGTCTTGAGGACGTTTTTGTTGTTTTTTAACCTATGTGCTTGAGATTTACACATTGAGTGTATTTCAACATACTGAGCACAAATATGCAGTCAGTTTTCATCTATGGGGTGTAAGTTTAGAGTTGTGCAACGTGTTATGCCACTCCATTTTGGGCAATTTTTTCATTACCTACCTATGAAATACTCCAATAGCTTTTAACCCTTTGTGCTCTAGAAGGACCAGGTAGTGCAACTATACCACTGCAGTAATTATAGCATTGTTTCTGCAAATGCTGTAAACTTCATAAATGTCAGGTCATCAACTGCCAATGTTTTTGTAAAACTAACTGCATAATATCTTGTGCCAGCAAAAATAAATTCTACACTTTTGTGGTTTTATTGCACTGTTCAGTTCATAAGCTTTTGAATGCAGCAAAAATGATACAAATCGAACCAGTACATCCCGAGATATTGTACCCGACAGCTGACCATGTGGTAAAAAAATTGGAACCAGTACATCCCGAGATATTGTACCCGACAGCTGACCATGTGGTAAAAAAATTGGTTCTGAGAAAACAGGGCACAAAGTTCGGAAACACAGGCAAAAATGGTCATTTAGGCGGCTTCAAAGGACGACAGTTTTGTGAATACCTATGATACAGCTATGATATTTTGCAGGTACATTCTTTGGAACCTGTAGACTGCAAATAAAATTAACACAGAAAATTGAGGTTTCGGCAAATTTTCGCTCCTCAAGACCAGTGTCCCCCCTTAACAAGCTTTCACTGTATATTGCTGTAATTGATGGTAAAAAATGGAATGTTAATAATTTTCAACCAACCTTCATATGCAATGTCAGGCGTTAGAATGATGCCCATGCTGCGAGGCAGCTATTATGATGCCAGCTGGATCTAAAGCCATCTCGCACTGTGCCTCACGACTTCTGCACAGTCTTTAGTGTAAGGTATAGCTAGCTTTGGCTGTACGGGCGTGGAATTGGGGGTGCATAACAATCCTGGATAGCTAGCTGTGGGGATGCGACTGCTGCCGCATGTGTGGGTGTACAACGTGAGTTCTGTTGTTGTTTTTCTTTTGTTACGCCAGTGAGGTGTCCTTCCCAACATTAACTAGCCATTAAAGTGAGGCCATTTCAGGTAGATAGAGGGAGTTTCTGGTGTGGATATTTTAGTGTAAGTAGCCTTGTTTTCTCTATTGAATCTATCAGAGTAAAATTTGTTACAGTAAAAGTCAGTAGTTGATGCGATACCTTCGAATAGCAGTTTCAGGTTTCAATAACACTCCTCTCAACTTCAGTGGCTTTTATGTGTATGTGCATGTGTGTAAAACATCTTGAACGTGGCGCACAGGACAACGTTACAATCCTGGCGGCAATAAATTGTTTTTGCACACTTTACGTGCTCTCCACACAGACACGCTCTTTTAAGGGCGTAAAAAAATTGGGACTGTAGTGGCAGGATGAGTGGCTTACACGTTTAGTTTCTCCAGCTTGCTTGCTATTAGTAGTAGAAACTCGGCAGTTTATACACCAATTGGTGCCTCTGAGGTTTACCGAACTGTTTCAGTGCACCAGTGTCCTACACTTGTTGCTCTAAGCTGAGCTGCTTGCGAGCGTCAAGAAATAGTGAAACTGCTGACTGAGTGGCCCAGGTGGCTGCAAATTTGCCTAATACCAGCTATTGCATTCGCAGGTGAAAAACCAGGCTCAGTTTCAGCAGTGGGTGTCTCAGCTTCAGCACCACAGGCTGTACCGTCAGCACGAAATCACCTTTGGCAGCCGGGAGGCACCCAAGATGACCTCCCCCGCAGCCGAGGACTCGAGCGCCCTCCCTGGAGCCAACGGGCCCTCAGGTGCGTCGGCCCTTTGCAGCTGCTCTTCGAGCGAGGGCTCACCTTGCCGCCGCCACCACTGTTACCGCGAGTTGATGCTGGGTGCGCGCACCTGCACCCAAGCGGGCCTCTCCAGCTCCGGCCTGAGCAGCCAGGCATCGTGCAAGTGCTCCAAGGTGGCCGCCAGAAGCAGCACAGGTGACGAGAGCTCGCCATCGGACGCACCAACGTTCCGCGACGTTCCTTCTACGAGCACCAAGGGCAAGGGTGCCAGCGCTGCGAGAGCAAGGCGGGCTAGAGCAAGGGCCAAATTGTCGGCTGCGCACAGCCCTTCGTTCCTAAACGTGCGTGAAAGCACTTCACGGACATCACTGCCTCCGAGGCAGGTGCATGCTGGCATGGGGAGTTTGGATGAGACTGCCGCTGGGCGGAGTGCCACGACGTGTGGCATTGACACGGACACGTTCCTAGTCACGTTTCACCCGTCCATCGGAAGCGACTACACAGATTCCTGTGCTCGTTTGTGCTCCGAGGAAGATGCACGGCAAAATCGAGGACTTTGCAGGCGTCCACCTCCTGGGACATACTGTGTTAAGATTCCCGGTCACAGAGGAGCGGAAAAAGTTCTTAATGAGGGAGAGATGCCTTGTGGCTGCCTCAGTGCTCCTGCCAATTGCCCTAATGGGACCTTTATTGGCTTGCGGACTTTAAAGGAAGGTACAAATGTTGGCGTAAATACCGACCCTGACGGGGAAGTCGTTGAACCTGAGCACACCGCCTGGGTTACAATTGTGGGCAGCTCTCATCCCCGAGTACTTTTAAAAGGGCACAAACAACAGAGTGCAAGCCCAACTGCCTCCCAAGTCGCCATGAGTGCACCGCCTGCACAGAAGTCGGTCTTGACAGGTCACAGTTATTCCGAAGCCACCAACAGTGCAGCACCTCCTGAGCACAAAAGTGGGCTACCTGAAGTGCATCCGAATGGACTCGCCGCAGATTTTTTGCATCGGGTGGGCAGCTCATCTGGTGCATCATCGGAGGGGAACACAGGAAGTTTGCTTGAGCAGAAGCTTTCCCAGCAGAAATTGACCCGGAATACAGCAGAAGCCCCTGGTCTGTTGTTGCTCAATGGCCTGAACAAAAATGGTATGCTCAATGTTGAACGCAGGAGGGAGGCTTCACCGAGCACAGGATGGTTTCATTTTACCAACGATTCCGCGAAAAGTGTGGATGGCCCGCGCTTTGCCGTACACGTTTCACCCGTTCCAAGCACCGAGACGGCGAGGCAGGATGCACCCCCGACCACTGGCCCAAAAGGGCTTCAGAAGTCGGGGCAGCCCAGAGCATTGGCAGGTGCAGATGCTGGCAGAGCAAAGCAGGGTAGAGAGCCTTGTGGCAAGGGAGCCATGACTGTGCCAGGCCGGCTGTCTACAAAAGGTGAAGCCAATGACGAGTGTGTTGAAGAGGGCGCTGACACTGTGCCAGCAACTTTGAAGAGTGCCCACCTCGAAGGTGCTACCTATCTTCCGCGACTGTCCCGCAGCGGCCTCATGGCCGAGAAGAGCCATCAGTCTGGCCAGAGTTCGAGCCAGTACTGCACAGCATGGGCGGAGCAGACTGGAACGGAGTTCAAGGACAGCGTGCACACATTTGTCTTTTTGCACTCGGACAGCAGCTGCTCTGAGGAGCTGCGGTGTTTCCCGTCTGAAGTGGCAGCAGAGTCTCAGTCTCTGCGTGGCTCTTCCGGGGGCGGACCAACCGTGGGCTGTAAGAACAGGCCACCGAGCTGAGCAGTCGCCTCGTAGCTACTAAAGCACTGTCAGTTTCAATCCTTGTTCAACATTGGTAAATTGTTTTTACAATTCTCCTTCAGCTAAATAAATGCTTTGAATGCTCTTTGCTGTCCAAGAACATCTTTGTACATTAGTGTGCAGTAATGCATGACACAAAGTGTATTGAAAGCTGCTTCTGGATCTTCTTTCTACCTCACCTTCTCCCCATCTCCGTTAAGTGGGACAGGTAGCATGACTAGAATAACACCGCATCACCCGCCTTTGTGAGACAAATTCAGCTTTAAAAAAAAGGATCTTTGGCCTTTTATTTTCTTTCGTTGATTTGTAAAAATTAGCATAAAATCTTACTAACCATATTTTTGTGGGTCTTGGATGAGTTGCTTGCATAAGACTATTCCTGACTGGTTATGTGACGCATGGTTAGCAGACCTGAGTGATCAAGACTTGGGGCCTTCAAGCTGTGTAAGTGTTCTTAGTAGAAAATTTGCAATGTTTTGTGTGTTCCCGGAAATTGAGAGCATGTTTCACTGACAGGCATCATCAAAATGACCCTGCACATTTTCAACCTGGTGTGCTTTGGTACAAGCTGATAGTTATAGTTTCATTTGTTACTTATATGTAGTGTCCTTAGTTTTCAGGTGAAATGTTTTTGAGGGAACTGAAAACCAAGGACAGTAAATATAGTATGTGTTCTGTGTAGAACCAGTGATCTGTCTATGAGCCGTGCTCACCTCCAGCAGTCACCAATGGCCCTAGAAGTGCTGTAAACGACAGGATACAGTGAAGACAGACACAACCTTGCACTCCTCATAACAATGTCGTGAGCCACGGCTATGGTGTTGGTTTCGCCAGAGTCCTTCAATGCTTTACTGGTCATGAAACTGTTCCGTAACTCAATGGGAGAGCTTCATATGCTGCGTTTGGCCACCGCGCGGTGGCGCTACCATCTCACTGAGGTCACTCCTCGGGCGGAGTTGCACTGGCTCGAACGTCGGAGACGCGGCGAGTAGTGTTTGTTTTGTGCGGGAAAAAAATGTAACGTGTATCTCGCGCTGTTGTGATGAGACATAAGTAGTGCAACGACGATGCCGAACACGTGTTGCATCCCGGGATGTCGTTCCTCGTACAACGATACAACAGAAAATGTTTCCTTGTTCTGTTGACCAAGCGACGGGGAGCTGCGTGAGAAATGGAGGCACGCCATTCCAAGGCAAGAAACGGGAGATTTCTGCTTCAACTATAAGTGTGTGACAGTATGTGGAAATGCACTGTGTGTGAGAAGGAAAAAGCAATGTACCCTTTTGAGAGCATCCTGGACCTACAGTTGTACAAGGATAACTTAAAGACGGATTTTTGTCATATCAGTCAGGTAGTAGCGGTGCTTCATTGCCTGTTAGCAAACTTGTATTACCTTGCGTTCAAGCTCGCGTGTAAAAAAAGCTTTGGGACGTCCTTGTGCTTTCACTTTTCATATTTCCGCGAATTATCCCTTAAGTTTCCTTTTGTTTGTTTTGTAACCGCGCGTAACCACTTCCGGTTTTCTTATCTGGCGTTTCAACGGGAGCGCCCGTTTGCTCTTTTTGTCGTACGTCCCGTCGGGCAATATTGTTTGACATGGAAAGAGTGTCACCTTGTCGCTAACTCGATTTTTGTTCCTTCGACAATGTTCTCGATCCTATTTCCATGGATCTGAAATTAATATTGTTCTGAGAGTAATGCATGCATAGCAAGTGCAGCGGAACTCACTTTATCGACGTTCATCTGTGCACGTCACAGTGTGGACTGCTTCTTCAACGTTAAACTTCATTCAGAAAAGCTTTGCGTCGTTTTTGGCTACGTGGCAATTATCTGTTTCCTCCGTGTGCTGCACATCGCAGCGCGAAGTAAATTTTTGTACGCTGGACCACGCTCTTTTGTCTCCCTTTGTAATATTGAAATTTTTTGTTGCGTGTGATAAAATCAGCTTTATTGTTCTTTTCTCCCTTCCTTTTTTTGCAAGGATTCCAAAGCGTGGAAGCGGAAAGACACACGGTGCAACATATATCTCTTCGTGTTTTAATCCTTCGCGTTTCTGCAGCGTATTTAGATGTTCTCAAGTATGTACCCACTCATCGAAACGACAATACTATTGGGCTATTTCTTTTAGCGTTCTGTGCATTGCAGAGCAATAAGTGGATTCCTTAAGCGTAGTAACGCGTATTTGGTTTATTTCGGATTTTTTTATTGTATTATCGAAATGACCGCAGTAGTCCGTGACTACAGAGCTACCGTATGTGGGGAATTTACAACTTTTGCTTTAAGAAAAGAAGCAACAGAGATTTGAAAATCTGTAAACGCGACAGCACAGCACTTGTGCCAGAGGACGCAGAAGCGGTTGCCGTTCGCGGCCGAAGTCTACGGTAATTTACTTCGAAAAATAAAACCCCATTGAAGGCAGGTATATACACAATGACTGGACTATTCATCGCTATCTACTACGATAAAAAGCACACTTAATCAGCACGCAGAGACCAAAGGAAGCGAGCGTTTGCACGCCAAGACCTGGCCAATATGCCGCACGCCCGGCGGCTGGATGCCCTTCGTGCGGCGGTGGCGCCTGTAGCAGCGCCCGCGGTCCCTATATGAAGTGAGCGCCGAAGTTTTGTGACCAGTAAAGCATTGAAAGACTCTGGTTTCGCCGTGGCAAGTGGAAATAATATGGGGGCCTGAGTAGGGCCAAGCACATAACATGGGTGCAGAAATTCCGGTTATGGTGCTCGGGCATTTTTCTCACTATCAAGCAACCTACTAGCAAGTCTAGATGAATGGGCTGTGGTCACTATTTTCAGGCCTAAAGTAGTGAAAGGCAACATTTTCAGGTGGCCGAAATCCACACACTAGGTTGGAATTGACTAGTTTCTTCCTACAGTTGTTCAGAAGGTACGGTACATAAAACTTGTTTGTAGAACACTGTAGTTGTGTTGTCAACTCGGAAATTCCTCGGTGCACCTTGATGTAATGCGAACACGTAGGCAGGAATAAAAACTGAGAATTTGGTTCCTCCAGGGGAAGTGCAGGTCAAGTAGAACATTTATGATTGTCCTGACAAGTTTTGTGAATCTGCAGATATGGTGGTCTAATTGAGACACGGCATGACTGTTTCTTTTGTGGGAGCGTGAGTGGATGGGTGGAGCAGCCCATTAACTCGTTTGTTGTTCGCAGTGCTGCAAACAGCCAATTTATCTGTAATTAATTTTAACTTAATTTATCTTAGAACAGAGGCAAGGTGAAATTGTCATGGGAAGGGCTTGAGGCGAATAATTTGCGGATGTAAGAAATATGAACTTGTTCTCTACACAATACTCTTTGTATAAATATTCAATTTGCCTTCTGTACTTCACTTAAGCCACCTAAGAGAGTCGCAAGGTCAAATGTAAGAAAGCGGACCTTGAATAACTTTTTCGCTAGTATATAAAAAGCAAAATAAAAACAGACAAGACAGCTCATCGCTAAACGACATCTCCTTTATTGTTGCGCTTTGAGAAATGTTGGGCCTCTTGATTTACCCAGTTTGTTAATACTAGTTGTTATACTTCAATATCTCCCTTGGCTATTTTTGTAAGTTTTCTGTGCTTAGTGCAAAGTTGCACTCTGCAGTGTTCTCCCAGACAACTGCTCTCGTTACATCAATTCATCAAGTTTTACATTTTGCTTTTCAGGAGTCTATGAAATGAAGTATGCATGCAAGAGTAAGAGGACAGAGGTTCAAAGACATAGTGATATTGAGGACATAGCAATTCCAGGTGGTTTTGGGGAAATTAGAGCACTCTATCCCCTCTCTCTTCTTTTCCCCCCTCCTGTACCTGTGTTGGCGCAGTGAGGGGTACATTGTGGGTCAGTAAAAACAGGGTTGCTGTCCTCTTCCTACATATATGTCTGAGTTAATTCTTTGTATTTTGTTGTTGTTGTTGTACTGCACTCTCTTTCCCCAAATATTGATTCTTGATTTAGGTTCTGTAAGTATTTGCTTTTTGTTTACCTTTGAATTAAAAATGGGCTGTTTAAAACTACCAGTACTTGTAATACCACCACCTTGGTGGTGTTGTGCTGGGCTGTGAGGTGCTTTTTTTGTTGTCTAGTCATTTAATGGAATAGTTTTTGTGGCATTTAAAACAAGTAAAAAAATTGAAATTGCTTTAGTCCTGTTTAAAGCTAGGCCTCTGCATGAGCTGTGTTCTCTTTTTTCATTTGGTTTATGCTTTTTAATGTTAAACATGCATGCTGTAGCAGCTATGCATCCCAGCACTAATTTTAAACTGAAATTATTTGTGTTTTTTGGAGTATCCTTATTCAAGTTTTGTTTCAATTTAGGGCAACCTGTAGCTTGTAGAGGGCAACTTGTAAAGGGCACTGGTCTTTGAAAAATTCCTGTTGCTTATTATCATAGTTTCCACAGTCCATTTCTGTGCAAGTGATCATTTTTAATCATCAACAGCTCTAATGGTTAAAAAAAAAAGAGAGGGACAGGTGCTGAAGAAGGCACTAACTAAAACGTAATAGCTTTATTGGCATAAAAACTGTTCAGTATGCATGCCATCATGTTGAGAGGCCTGTCAAAATATACAGAATACCGTGAGCACTTTTTAGTGTAGTAGTACTAGCCACCCTGATAGAGGGTTTTTGTTATTGTCTTTTTCCTGCAGGCTTTGAGCTCAGCAGTTTGTCTTCAACCTTGCTGCTTGAGAACTCGCGACTGATCCGCAGTCCATTGAATCAGCAGCAGAGCCGGGTGGCTGCTTGGATCTTGGACTCGTCAGCCATTGACCATGGAAACAAAGGTGCCTGCTCTTTTTTGATTCGGAAGCATTAGTTGACTCAGTGGGTCAAAACTCCAGCATCCTTGCTTCGTAACCGAGAGATCTCAGACAGTATGGCTGGTGGCACTAAGAGAATAAAAGTAAAGTGATCGAGTTGCAAAGAATAGTATTTGTTAATTTAGTTCTGGGTGAGAATCGAACCCACGACCTCCGGTATGCAAGATGAACACGCATCCCAGACACCACCACAGCTTGGTGGTTCAGAATCAGGATCTGATTGAGTCATTGAGTTTGATGGTTCTGACGTTATGCACAAAGCAGTAAATGATCAAATTGCACTTATCAGAACCTTTTGCATGTAATTTTTGCCTTCAGTTACGTAAATGATGTTTTGATAACTCAGTTGGTGTTAACTTTAAAGAATTGACATTTGTTTTGAAATTGTACAACGGTCTATTTGGGCATAGTGATTCGATTCTTATTTTATGCCATCTTATCAGTAGAGGGACCAGATGAAATGTCGTTGCTTACAGCACAGAAAAAATATTCCTTTGTAGAAGGTAAACACCTTCAAGGGCCACTAAAAGGCCGAGTAACTTTTTGCGTTGACTGAAAGATCAGCCCCTTGTCCACTAGTGGTAAGTAGGTATGGTAGGCTCTTGCTTTCCCCTGCATGTACCTTTTGACCTTGAACAAACCCCTGAACAAAAAAAAAAAAAAAAAAAAGACTCGCCGCGGTGGCTCAGTGGCTAAGGCGTTGCGCTGCTGAGCACGAGGTCGCGGGTTCGATTCCCGGCCACGGCGGCCGCTTTTCTGATGGAGGCGAAAAGCAAAAACGCCCGTGTGTACGAGATTTCGGCGCACGTTAAAGGGGCACTGACACAAAATTTTGAAGGCGAGATAACTTCGGAGATAGATTGGTGGGAACACATATACATCATCTGCAAAATATCAGCGGTGAATACAGCCTAGAACATATTTAAAATCAATTTTGAAGTGTGCGAAACGCAACCGAGCGGCCAGCAGAGGACCACGCGCAAGTGTAAATAAACAACATCCAAACACGTCACGAGTTTGTGTTTGCCGCTTCCGCACTGCCGGCTCGCCGCTCCAATCGGAGGGCCGGAGGGCGGAGCTTCTGCTCTCGAGAACGAACGACCCGATCGTTGGCGGCGGAGGCGCCGTGATTTCGTCAGCTCATCGGGCAGCTGGCCGCGACCAAAGTTCTACAGCGATTCCAGGCACTCTGTTTCTATTACTGTTTATTACCATTGGATGTGGAAACGCGCCGGAGGCACGAAAAGCCCACTGAGCAAGCCGCACGGTCGCTGTGCAGGCGGCGTCCACGGCCGCGAAGTGGCCCTCGCCGGCGCAGGTAGCTCGAGTGATAGCTTGTTACCGCTGCACGAAATTGTCCCCAAGTCCCGACCATGGTGGCTTACATGAGAAAGGAGTTAATGATGCCATGGCGGGTTGCATTAAAAATTGTCATCTGCACCGCTTACGAGAGCGGCACTCGAATATCCGCCGCAGTGCTAAGCCGAACACATCTGTAGGCGGACCTGTATGCAGACCGGCCGGCTGCTCTCAGCGCGCGTCTTGCCACCCACCGTCTCGAGCGTCGCGCGTCGTTCGTTAGCCGCGGTAGCATTTGCACTCGCAGCGCCTGCGTCACATCCACGGTCGCTTTTTAATTAGGCGCCTCACGAGATCAGTACGGGGGGGCATTCGCAGAAACTGCCGTCGATGCGGATTCGACAGTGCTACGGCGGCTCTGCTCTGTAACTGTGATATCCCTCCGACGGTCACGTGGTCAGCTTTGTTCACACAAAATCCACAAAATCCATCGTTTCGCGGCACTCGCTGAAACCGAAACTGCGACTGGCCGCATTGAAAATGCCTCTAATTAAACAACCGTCGCACGCTGAAGCAAATGAGGTTTCTACAGGTTATAAGTAGGTCACTAGCTACTTATCGCAACAAAAAAAACAAGATGCAAAATTTTTGTGTCAGTGCCCCTTTAAAGATCCCCAGGTGGTCAAAATTAATCCGGAGCCCTCCACTACGGCGCGCCTCATCGCCTGCGTTGCGTCGGCGCGTTAAACCCAACAATCAATCAATCAATCAATTTTTTGACCGCATTTGTTTCACAAGGTGAAACATTGCAGGGAAATTGAAACTGAAACAGCCTACTGCCTGTTGACCTGACAATGTTTATTTCAGAAGAACGCTTAGGCAAGCTCCACAAGTGTCATTCCACCCTTCACGATTTGTGATGTTGCATATTGTAGTGCGAGAAAGCGTATGGAGCTGAGATACCTATTTTCACGCTTTTTTTCATTTTCTGTGTCAATAAGCAGCTGCTGCTACAAGTGGTATACAGTTGAACCTCGTTATAAGAGACATGGATGTAAGAGACAAATGGGTATAAGAGACACTATTTGCCCACATGGTTGGCTGCCCTATCTTTCCCATTAAATTGACCTCTTTTATAACAGACATCGGATGTAGAAGACAGTTGGTTATAAGGGACAAGTCATCCTTGAACTTTATTCAACAATCTCGTTTGTAACAGACATTTTAGCTTCAGATGCAGTGCCACCAGTCACTAATTGCAGTTGCTTCCATTGTGGAAACAGAGGTGGATGACAGACGCCTGCAGTCGCTATTTATTATAACTTCAGCAAACACACAGTGGTTTAGTCAGCTATGAAATGACGATGAGAAGCCCTGCCACTGGAAATGCAACTTACAGAAGTGGTTGAAGCTTACTGCCATCCATTGGAGCGCGACCGCACATGCGGGCTCTCCCACTCGCGTAGCTCTCAATCAAGAAGCATCCAGATGTTGAGTCCTGCAAGCGTAATGAATAGCCTGAGCACACAGCGGAAGAATCTGCGCGCTCTGGCTATTCATCAGGCTTGTGAACTCAACGTCTACGATTCATCTTCCACAAACAGTGAAAGAAAAAAAAAGGTTGTAGAATCGGTTGTAAAAGACAGTGTAAATACAGTCATGAAGCAAACAAAGATTCAGAACTGTTTCATAAATTCTGGGGGCCAAACATATATTAGAATGAATCTTTTGCAACATGCTGAAGCGTTCTTTTGAGCTTATTTTAGTCATACGGTGCCCACATTGAACTAGGGTCTGATTAGTGAGTGAAAACATGGTTCCCTGCTTATAAGAGACATCTCGTATAAGAGACAGAAACTGCTCCCCGGTACGTGTCTCTTATGAAGGGGTTCAACTGTAATTGTATTCACAACCCTTTAATCTACCGATATAGGCCATCTTGCTTTTACACTGTAGTGTCCTTGTAATGGCAGGCCACTTATTGTAAGCTAGCAAATGCAGTTGGAGTATGCACATGACAGTTTTTTGGTTTCTGTCGCAGATGCTTCAATGCTACAAGAAAAGTTATTTCATTTGGCCAACCTCCTGCAGCTGATTGAAAACAGTCCAAGCACAGTGTCCTCAAACTACCTGGAGGTGGGCTTTTCCTTTGTGACCAGCAGTGTATGGTGCACTGGGCGCTTCAGTTTCTTTTCCTTCTGGAAGGAATGCCTTGTTCATAAAACATTCAAAATGCTCTGCTGTCAATGATTCCAGTGTTAAAACTGCCCAATTCAGACAACTCTCAGGGATTATATTTGTCAGTTATGCCAGTGATAGAACAGTATGGCGATAGATGTCAAACCCTGGTACAAAGAATTCCGCTTTCATGAAATTTTTTCTATCATGACACATTTTCCAGTTTGCTGCACCATTTTCGATTTATTTGAAACTTCCAAAATCATACATCTCTAATATTGTGAATTTGGGCGCAGAGTCGTCATGGTAATATTGTTGGGTTTTTTTTTTTTCACTAACAGCTTTTGATGTCAGCACATGCAGTCACTGGCACTGCTGTTGTTTGATGGTGGTGATTATGTACTAACATCAACTTGGTACAGATAACATCAACCTGTAAAAAAAGCTCACTTGCTATCAAGTCACATCCAAGCCAAATTAGGTCAGAACTACATCTTAGGGCCAAGTATGTCGTAATGATGTTATGATTTTGTCATAAGTGGTTCTGTTTGTACAAAAGTACTTTGACTTTAAAGCAGACTTGTGTCACATGAAAAGCTTGAGCTTGAGCTTATTTTTAAGAGCGGAATGCAATGGCTGAGCAAAAACAGATGTAGATACGCCATTCACACTCGTAGAATATGGCGGCTCCAAACAATGCTCCACACTAGTAGACGACACCGCATTCATCGTCCATGCGTTCTGTGGTGGCTGCCACTGGGCGGGTTTGCTCCCAGCAGCGGTGAACGATGATGGAAACTTTGGTGTAAACTTGTCACTCCTCCATGGGACGCATTCATTGTGGCTGTATTGACTTATGATGATTTTCACATGCTATGCCCGCTGGTGGCTTTTTTGCTGTATGAGCTTTTTAACATTTTCGCATTAATAGAAAATTGCCTCAGTGGTTCAAGCACCATAAGGAGTTCATGCTGCAGCATTGCATCTTTGGTAGACAACAGCACTCGGGAGCTGCCAGTTTCAGCACCCGCTCTGCGGGCACATATTGTGCAAGAAACCTTTGTATGGGAATAGAGACAAGTGTAGCATTGTAGGTGGGGGATCACCTAGTGCCTGTCACATAGTGACACTGCTACCAAAAAAGGGAGCGAAAAGCCTCTTTCATGAATATTACTTAGAGGTAGACTGGTCACATTTTTTTTTTCCCAAGTTTAATTTGTTTGCAAAATACAGAACAATGAAGTTCTAGCCCATGAATATTGTTGTAGCATCGTTTGACTGAATAAGAGATGAAGACTGACGTGGCTTAGAATTTGTGGAAGTTGCTGAAAGCATATGAATATTAGGTAGTGACAAATAGGCTTTGGCTGCCAGTCTAGGGAGGAGTGGGACTGGCCAAAGTGTCGTTTCGCAAAAATTTGTATGGATTTGGCAGGTGCAGCTTGGCACAATGTGTGGAATGGAGTTAAAGAATTCTTACAATTACTTCCAATAGGCCAAATTGAGCAGTATGTTTCACTATGCCATCATTACCGTCACCAGTGATGGAAGTGTTTTTAGCAGTGGGTGGGGTGGGCAATGGTATTAAAGACTCTGCCGTACCCTGCTTTGCCCTCCGATGCACCAATTGTGAATAGAACAGAGCCCGGGATAATATCCCTACAAAATAATGCCCCCCGTGTCTTTGCATGGGGTATGTTTGCAGATTCCCGAGATGGAGCACGTAGTTGGAGGGCAGAAAAAAGACCGCAAGCGGTTCCACCTGAAACGCATTCGGCGTGGCAAGAAGGACTCTGACCCAGCCGTTGCTGGCAAAGGGGCTGCCAGCGGCAGCGGCAGCAGCGGTGGGGGGAAGCCACCACTCAACGTGGAGATCACAGTGTCGCAGGATTCAGCTGCTGCCAATGACATCTTTGCCAGCATGGACAATCTCACCGAGGCAAATCGCTCTGACAAGTCGGTAAGAAATGTCCTCAGCAGTCCATTGAAGCACTATGGTAGTTGCAACCAGCACTCCTGTGAACTACTTCATTAACATCAATTTTATTGAGACGGTGTGCTTGACAGCTCTGGTGCCTTGGAGAAAGGAATAGTTTCACATCCTTTTATGTGCACCATGTTGTCATTCCTTGTAGTAACTGCTGACACTTTGTTCCTTTTCTGTTTATTTTTTTAATTAACCCTTCACTAGTCGATTACTATGTTAACTTGTCAAGGGCTCTACGTCTTTTCATGGTCTGTGAAAAAGTTCACCGTGCATCATGTAATATCTAGAGCCTAACTATGTAGCTGTTGCCAAACTTGGCTCATAACTTATTGTAGCCCTTCAGTGGTAGGTGTAGCCATACCGAGATAGGGATGGTTATTATCATAGTTTGACTAGGAAGTCCTCATTCTAGATTCTTTGTGTAGGTGCACCTGTACCAGCAAAGCGATGGCCGGAACACAGCAATGCAAACTTGTGCTAGCAAGAGAGTATGCGCTTATATTTGGCTTTTTATGCCATGAAGGTGACAGTCTCGGCTCATTCCAAAAGCAGTCTCGAAGAGCAAAAGAAAATTAGGATTACTAGACCAGGGACGCCAAATTGTTGCTTTTATGGGACTTGAAGCACTTCATAATTCTAAGCATACCTCCCTCTCCACTTCTTCACTGGTCTTTTTTTTACTATAATTTACGGTAAAAGGGAAATTCCTAACTAAATGTTAATGTGCTTCTAATGGGAGAAATTGCTAATTCAAAACACAGAGGTGGCAGGGGTGGATGGGGGGGGGGGTGTTACTTAAAATTGCAAGTAGAGTCTAGGCATTGGTCAAGTACATGCTATAGTATTTCTTACCAGTGATGCATTCGAGTCTATAAATCCTTTCTGTGATGTATGCAAAATTACTTGAACTGGCGGCACTCATCTGAGGAGGTTCTCTGCTAAAATTGTACCCTTAACTAATGCTACTGCATATTGTGCCATGAAGGCCATTTCGGAAACTCAGGCCGTCCTGCTACAGCCAGCAGCACACTAGTATGGATTGCACTCAAATGCGGGCAGATAAGCTTGGTTCTTCAAGCTCTAACGATCATTTTCTTGCATGTGCATGGTCTGCAGCTTGTCAGGCGTCATTAACTTGTTTAGCACCCATTTGTTGCGTTTCATGATTAGGTGAGATTAAGCTCAAGCTTGTAAATTGCGGTGATTTTCCTATTAAATATGCTAGAAACTTAGGATTTTAACTACAAAAAAAGAGGTTTTTATAAGCATAGGCTGACTCATCTGAAATTGTTTTCACTTCAAACGAAAAATTGAAGTTTTCACTTGAAATGAAAAATGGAAGTTTAGTGAATGGATCACAGTGAATCAATGTTAGATGTTACAAAGCAGGCCTTGAATATTGTCAAAATAAAAGATAAACAGTATCATAAAATTTGAAGAAAAAAAAACAATGGTGACAATTTTTCGTCTTTCGAAGTATTTTTGCTACGAAATTAGCTTAAAGGGACCCAGAAAAGCCTTTTGTAAAAGTTACAAAAGGCCTTTATTGTCGCGTAGTACCAATATAGCGATGCAATGTCGTTGGAATTATTGACCTACATTCAGTATTACCTGTGCCAGAAGCAATTAAGTGCACCTCTCCCCCCTTGCCGATCGATTCCTCCTCCCTCTCTGCTTCTTTCAAAGCAGCTGCAAACACTGGGAATAGCCATGTGACATCGCGACGCTCGACTTCCGTTCTCCGCTAGCTACATTCCTGGCCTAGGCACGCGTCAATCGCTGCAGACCCGCCTTTGCCTCGGGATCGCGCAGGAAGGAGGAAGAGCAACCGGAAGCCAATAGCTAATGGCAGTGACGTTGCCGGCGACCGACGATCGGCCGAATCAGGGGGGCGCCTCGCCGTTGCGTCAGCCGCGGTCGGCGTTGCGTCAGCCGTGGTCGGCGTTGCGTCAGCCGCGGTCAGCTGAGAAAGGCGATCTTCAAAAATTGTTTACAAATTATCCGTACAACGTATGGGGCTCACACTTGGCTCAAAAATCCCCTGTTATGTGTTCTACCACCTGAATGCATTTGATTGCCACCTTCACAAAGCTTTTCTGGGTCCCTTTAACATATTGACGCATTCTAATGTTTTAATGATTGAAAGCTGACTGAACAACCATGTAATAATCTTCAACTCACTAACGAAACAAATTTGACTAGATAAATGAAAGGCACCTAGCTTAATTCAATAATGAAGTCCCCCCACCCTTTCCCTTTTTTTATTTTGGCATGTGAGGAGGTGAAAGGACAGCCCTGTGCTGCACCATTCTTGCACTCTTATTTTGCACGAATCTTACTGCCTTTGGGGAGTTCAAATGACCTTTCTGGGAGTACGGTTGCAGGAAGGCGTACTAAAATATTTGTTAAAAATGTCCAGTAAATGAGTGGGGCAAATGAATTTCTGGTGGTGCAGTGTTTTGTGCGCATCAGGTAACAGTTGTGATTCTCTTCAATGCCAGGACGGATCTGCCATGCTGTCGATTCGGGACATGGGCTACCTGAGCTGTTCGCACCCCTCGCTAGCGTCTGACGGGACACTGGTCGGTCCTGTACCTGACACTGCCTCCCTGGCTGCCTATTGCTCATACGACACAACGGCCGTCTTCAAGCACATGGAGCAGTTCCTCTCGCTTGCTAAAGAAGGTTTGTTCCAGTGACTTCTCGCCCAGTGCATGGGCCATTCGCTGCTTTCAGGCTGCATTGGCGTTGTGTGTGTTACCTTGCTGGTCTTTTCATTGGGTGCAGTGCACTCAGGACTGCGGACCATGCTTCGAAGCCTACAAACTGAGCGGGAGCGCCTCAAGCAGCATCTAGAGTCCGAGAGCACTGCCAGCTGTGGCACCAATGCGGCCTTGATTGCAAATCTGAAAAATGCGCTCACGCAGGTAAGTGGACTCGTCTTTTGTTATCGTGGAAAATGTTGCATTGCCTTAGTGGCAGTGTTGTTCGTGTAATTAGTGCCCACTCGCCCCTGTCGTGGCAGAATTATCAGTTGGATGACTCCTTGTGAAGGACAGGGCCAGCTCACTCCTTGCACGATCTTGCTCATCGGAAAAGAGAACAGTAAAGTAAGATGAAACATCATTCACCACTTCTCGAGAAGTGTCATGTCATGGTCATAAGGGACCAGGATGTGTCGTCCAGCAAAGGGCAGAAGTCCCCCTTCTCAAGATCAGCTTCGACATCTGTGAAGAGTGGACTCAGGAGGAGCATGCATGTGTGCCTGAGTTCAATGCACCCATCACCTGTCATGGTCTGTGCTAAAGGTACACTAAAGTGCATAGCTTGTATTCACTGGCAAGGCACGCATGCAGGCAACCATGTGAGTGCGCAGTCACTGTTTACGTCGGGCTCCGTGGGATGTCGGTACTTGTCCGTCGGTACTTGTTGGTACTTGTCGGCACATTGTGTGTGTTAAGACGTTCCAAACTTTACTCAACCAAACGCAAAGTAATGCCTCGACACTAATGTGAGTGCAATTAATAACGTCTCTGTTGACCCCACTGTTGAGAATCAGGTTGAAATGTAGCTGAGAATGCACGCCGCTGTTTTCTTTCTTCGCCGTGCGGGCGCAGTGGCACAAGACGCGCCATGTCCGTGGCATTTCGGCCATGTCCGTGGCCGTTTCTAATGTTGCCAAGCGAAGAAAGTGACAGCTAAACTTTTCCGTGAATACCACCTATAAGGAAGTTGGCCTGTATCGGTAGATTGGAGTGTTGTGAATACAAATAATACCACTCACAGCAGCAGTAGTTTCTTATTAACGCAGAATATGCAAAAATTGAGAAGACAATATTGCTTTCCCATACATTTTCCCACATTGCCATTTGTGGCATCACAAATCGCAAATGGTGAAATGAGATTGGTGGAGGTTGTCGAAGTGTTCTTCTGAAGCAAACACTGATCCAGGGACATGTAAGTGTAAAATAAATCTATGCGGAACTTCTACTGGTGATCTGCTTTTTAAAAGACACAAACCTGAGCTAGCAAACAGAAGATATAACTCCTCTACCCAGGCAGTAGGCTTTGTTTCAGTTTTAATTTCGTCGAAATGTTTCACCTCGCATTTACAAGCGAACTCAAAAGATGCATGCATGAGGATGAATGCAAGAGCCTACTATACCTACTGACCACCAGCAGTTGAACCTCGTTTTAACGAACACCGGTATAGCGAATTATCGGCTATAGCGAACTAAATACAAACTTTGGTTGGGCAAGCTTTATTTCAATTACCCTAATTATTCTATAACAAAACTAAAACCGTGAGACCCGCGCACGATATCGTATATAATGAAGAAATATTTGACCACGAGGCTGAAAAGCTACTTGGAAAAACCGTTTGGCATTCGAAACTGCAGAAGTATAAAGGCCCTTTTGTACATGGACACTGTGGAAAACTCCATCCTGCTCAGTGCTGTGATTAGCCACCAGATGAAGATCACATCCTTCGTCAAATAAAGACGCAGGCCTGTTTTGTGAAGTAAACTTTGTTCTGTTAATTTCACATACTCATGTTCCGGTTCATTGTGCTTGAAATGCAACAAGGATAAAGGTAAGGGTTACCTTGTTTATAGGGGGGTCAAAGCCTAAAAAATGCATTTTTTTATGAAGTATTGTTGCGAGGGCCAGATTGTCGATTTGTTAGAGTCGATTTTTACCTCTACTGTTACAGCGAATATCAGATATAACGAACTAATTTGCTGTCCCGATACTACTACATTATAACGAGGTTCAACTGTACAAAACAGCCAGGGGCAACAGCAGACATTATTAGCGCAACCGATTTGAAACGAGACAGCCGTCAACTTTGATCAGTGGTGCAAGTAGTATTTAAATTTTAACTTATGCTCCCAACTGGTTGTACCTCCTGAGCATTTCTGTGAAAGCTTCAGTGGCATCACTACGCCCTGCCAATAAAGTGTTGGGATTGGTGGCTGGTTTTGCCTGTTGGTTGGTTTCGCTGTGCTCCGCCACACCAAGATGGCACTAAAAAGACCTTTTTTTATTGGTCGCAACGAAAGTGAAAGCCAGTGAGAACAAGCTTTCCGGAAGATAGGGATGACAAAGTAAAGTCGGGCTTGGCTCGCTCTGGGTGCTTTGTGACATGCACTGCAATGCCACGACAAGATTAAATGTAGTGGCAGAGATGGGCTATAATTATTTGTTTCTCCGCAAATAAGGCGTCGTTGGCCATGAAATGTAAAGCCAAGAGAGCTATGAAACACTTGATCTTTCAGCAGAATAGACCCCGTGTTTTTCCTCCTCCTTTCTCTCTCTCTTATTGCTGGTTTCTCATCAAATGTGACTCATCGTGTGCAACTTTGTTTCAGGCGGTTCAGCAAAACTACGACCTGCGTGCCTGCCTTAAAAAGATACACGAAGAGACTGATCCGTCAGCTTTTCCAGCTCCTGACAGCCCTGCTGCAGAAAGTTTTGATGAACCAACGGTGAGCCTCTTACTGCTGCCAAATGAGATAGCACTGTTCAGGCTGCGAGCATCAAGAGGCTCTTTACAATATCCGGTCCAGTTGGTCTTTTTTTTTTTTTTTTTTTTTTAATGACTAGGCATGCTAAAACTGGGAATTGTTGCCTACGCCATAGGCTTAAAGTGGTACTGGCACCAACCTTCGAGGTTAATATTATGATACAGTTCGCTTCTTTTACTCAGCAGAATACCTGGCTGAAGTATGAATGGCCTGCGATGCACGGAACATATTAGGGGCTAAGCCCCTTAGAGGCTGGGGCTTTTGGCATCGCCTGTCGTCGTAATCGTCATCTCGTAGTCAGAGTACTAAAACACCGGCACACTTGGTTACACCTTGCTCTAGAACGTAATGCGTACTAAAAAACACCGGGACACTCGTTTACACTTCGCGCTGGAGTGCTTTGTAACATGTAGTAAAAAAACACTAGGACACTCGTTTACACCTTCCGCTGGGGAGCTTCATGCTTCAAAGACAAGAGACTTTTACAGCAAAGCTGTATACCTCTACCCCCCAATGGTTTCATTTCCATTGGCAAAAACGCCAAGGTGCCAAGAATGCACTTATACACTGCATGCTTCGCCTCTCATCAGGTTTCATGTTAGTGGAGATGGCCTGGTATTATTATTTTTTTTTTTTCGTTTATTGAAATGTAGAAAAAAACTCCGGAGATTTTTTAGCTTGATCTTGTTTATTGCACGACGAAACAGCTCAAGGAGTGGCGCGCAGCAAATGGACGTCAGTATGATGTCATTCTGTGGTAAGGCAAAGAAGGCGACGTAGCCAAATGTCGCCCATGTCTGGCAGGAACTCTTTATTAAGTCATTTCACATGGCAAGCAGTAACAAGGCGCTGGCATGTAGCCAGTGCTGGAAATGTAATCGCTCACCAAAATGGCACTTTTAGTAAAAACAAAGTTCCACATCCAAGAAAGCTGATAATATAGCCTGTAATCGGAGCAGGAGTTGCTATCCATGCCTCTGTTGGAAGCAGGTATCAAATATCCACCGTGATGGCAGGCCTAAATGCAGACAGCTCAACCACTCAGCTTCGGTGGTCGGTGCCGGCCTTTGCAGCGTTTTAACGCCCACACAAAATAGTGTGGTCATAGCATGGTTCTGTGGTACGTGCCCTCCAGGCTCAGAGCATTGAAGCAGAAACTGACAATTTCTGGCTGTTCTATGTAGGTAATGGATTGTCACACGCTCAAGTACCTGAAGGGCTGTTTTAGGATTGGTAAGCCATTAACATCTTCCTGTCCACGCCTATTCAAATCGATAGTATACTATCGATGCTTTCTCGTTCAAATTTGGCGCTTTCTGGGTGCGCTGTGAGAGCTGGCGCCATCTACTGCGTAGTAGACACACTTACATCCTCTTTCATTTTTTTTTCTGCGCGCCGCAATTTTTTAAAGCACCGCAGGTGTTATGGAACAAGTGCCAGGATGATACGGAGATTGTGTTGACATAGCACGCTACAGCGCAGCGGAAACACCGCATTTTTAGCGATGTGACGATTCTACACACAACTTTTTGGATGACGTTAGCAGCACTGACTCTTCAGACAACTTTTCGCCATCAGATTTCAGCACCGAAAGCGACAGCGCGCCATACCCACCCAAAACCTGATACCCCTGTTCAGCAAAAGCCCCAGAAAATGCAAATGTATTGAAACTGTAGATTGCGCTACAAACAAAAAAGAGTAGAGCAGAAAACCAACGTTTGCTGTGGTAGGTGACAACCTATGTATCGAGGAACTGCTTTGCACAGCGGCTTGAAACCCACTAGTGTTAACATTTTTTTTTTGTAAGTCAAGAAATTTTACAGTTAAATGTCTGATATTTGCAGGACTTTTTCTTTGCACTGATAGCATATGTACAAAATGTACCGTATTTACTTGCGTAACGAAACCACTCACGTAATGAACCCTCCCCCCTCTTTTCTTCTTCAGAATTTACTTTTTTTGTTACATTGAATAAAAAATGCAGCGGGAATATGTTTCTATCTCAGCATGGTTGCTGATACCGTAGACGATTGCAGTAACTTGATATTACACTAAAGTACGCGCAGAAATGCTAAAAACGAATTCCAACAAAAACGATTAAATCTCAACAGTAGCCGGAGACGTGAGCGCGAATGCCGTGGCTCACAATTTAAAAATTGCGCACTTGCGGAGTGTCACCTGCTGAACGCAAAGCAAACCTTGCGCCATAGAAACGTCGCAGTGTGCGAACAAAGCACAAAACGTACTCCTAACTCTTTCCCAGCTGTTTGCTGTTCTAGTTGGTTTTGGCGGCGTGCGAGCAAATCCCTCTGTAGTTTTGTTGTTCAGCTGTGTTGCGACCTTTTTTTGTGCTCCCGGTGCGCGCCGTACGATGGGCTAGTACATGAGCTACACAGCCGGTTTTAAACTGAAGGTGGGGGAGCATGCGTTGATGCACATGGAAACCGTGCAGCCGGGCGGCACTTCAGCGTTGACCCAGTGCGTGTATGCTACGGGTGAAAACGAGAGGTTTTTGGGCGAACAGGGATTGCTGTGTGCTTCGCGGGCCCAAAGAGGAGAAGTTTCCCGGTGTCGTAAAAGATATTTTGGAGTGCCTTGACCCCGGAAGACGGTGGGCCGGCAACAAATGTGAAGCCGCAAGCGACTTCAGTGAGGAGCACAGCTCCATGACTAGCATGTTCGGAATAAAAAAGAAATTTGATTACATAATTACCTACGTGTTTTTATAAAAGTGGCAAGGCTCTGACAGTGCTTCTCTTAGCAACTTTACTGTATGAAATTTCAACTTTTAAAAATCTCACAATTTTTTCCCCGCATAATGAACCCTCCCCCCAAATTTTCTAGAAAAAAAGTGGGTTCATTACGCGAGTAAATACGGTATATCTTAAATTTTTTGTTTTTTCTGTGTGGACAAACACCGATGTTTTTGCTTTTTTGTGTGTGTGCATGCATGCCTGGGTGTATGTGTGTTTTTGTCCCAAAACTTTCCTGTGCAGCTTTTTCTCTTTTTTCAAATAAACATTCCTGTTTGAAACAGTTACCACAGCAAAATAATTTTACTTTTCTACAATTCGATACCATACACTTATATGTTGCATATTTTTTGCGACCGGGAAAATATTGTTTGCTAGAGTACCCAAAAATCAATGCTTTTTCTGTGGACAGGAAAGTGTTAAGCATCGATAAAAGCAATAAAAGAGAACATAAATATTTGGTTCAGTAATACTTAGTTTTTTACCGCCTTTTTTTTTTTTTTTTTACTGAGTCTTGCGCAAGAATTCAAGGCACTTTGTTAGACTAACTAACAACTCACCCATGCACTTTTGAGTGTGTCATATTCCAAGGTAAGAGGGAAAAAAATATAACAAGCAGCACCAGAGAGTGTTCTTTCTGAGGACGTCTCAAGAGTAGTAACGATGCAGGTGTGTGCATGCGATTTCGAGGAGCCTCCCTTGCTTGTTGGCAGCATGCTTTGTTGTGGGCGTCCCGCTAGTCCGTTAAGGAGCCCCACGGGTAGAAGTGAACTTAACCAGCCTTGCCCCGTGTCTCACCTCAGCTTGTGCATCAACCTGTGCAGCAGTCGGTGTCGCACGAGAGCTCGTCGGCGCTGTCAACATCGGAGTTCTTTGACGCCGCCGAGAAATTGTCACTGAGCAGCTCTTCCTCCGAGGAAGAGGAGGAGGAAGGCAGCTTTTGTAGTGAGGTGTCGGATGACGGCACTGAGTACGCTCCTGGCATCGAGGGCAACCTCAGGAACCGGCTGCCACTGACTCAAGGGCGGCGCTCCAAGCTGCCGGTCCCCAAGCCTGATGCGGGCGACACAAGCTTGTGGAACCTCTTGTGTAAAAACATCGGCAAGGACCTGTCCAAAGTGAGCATGCCGGTGACCATCAACGAGCCCTTGAACATGCTGCAGGTACGGCTCCTCGATATTTTTATTCAGGTTCAGTAGGTTGTGCAAATATTTGAAACTTCGGATTGTCGGAGCAGATCAGGTTACATTCAGTCTGGTTTCGAATCTAGTAGCACGCTGTATTAAAAAACTGGCTATTTTCAATGTATATGGAAGTTTCAAAATGCAGGTAACTACTTGTTTCAATAAACTTAGGTACATAAAATTACGCCTAATTTTGAAATGAGAAATGTCTGCTCAAAACATGCACAAAATATATCTTGCAACGAGTTAGATGTCAGATATATTGTGCTTTGAGTGCTTAGAACCAGCCACCAAAATGCAACAGCTTTATTTGGCAATGGTGACCGGCTTTGCTGCAGTGCACCATCGGCATGTGGCTGTAGGGAGGTGGGACAGGGCATTCGGGGCTCCTTTTGTCTCATTTTAGGCCATCCCATCCACATGCTCCTTTTTTCATGCCCTAATGACTTGGTTATGCAAAGCTGGGGCGGGCAGCACCTTTGAGATGAGAATGCCTGGTGCCGCACTGCTTCAGAGCCCCTGTTTTGTGGGGATTCGTTGGGGAATGTCACATGATGAACTCTTTCTGGTTAACACTCCTACGACACCCAGACGAAGCTTTTTTCACAACGAGGTATAGAAACAAAGACACATGAGAGGCTATTTTGCCGACAGTATTATCAAACACTTGCGGCAGTTGTGTTCTCTGTGCTTTTTATGCGTTTAATTAGTCATGTAAAGCCCTTAGCTGTACCCACCTTTTAAAATGTTTGAGATGTTAATAATGAAATCCATGCACTATCGATGCTGAGATAGGGACCAATCAGTAGAGGGTTGCAAAGCGAGGATCATCCACAACATCATGAGGGCATTGCTGGTACGACGCACGGCAACGGGGATTATACGTCATGTTCAGGTTTGATGTCTTATGTTGCCCCATACACAGAGTTTCCTTTGTACGACTTAATCATACAACTGCTACTTGTTTGTGTTCATGTGTCTGCCCACACGCAGGCGCATGAGTGGACCGGTGTGTGCTCAGTGTTGTTGTAGTTCATGGGAATTGTGATAATCAGTTTCTCAGGATAGTTATAGTCCCCTGATTGCATTTAATGCTCAAGCATTTGTAGTTGAGTTCACTTAGTGAAGTGGGGTTTGCCTGAATACAAAAATTTAATATCATGACATCAGGATCGAAGCTGTTTATTTTTTCCTCGGAATAATTGACCCCAAGCAAGATCTGCTCATTCAGCAACATGACAAGGCTTGGGGTCTGATAAAGCTAAAAGGAGCAGGCTATCTACTTTGGGTTTGTTCTATGTTTTGGAAAATTGCAAAGGTGAGTTTGCGAAGATCAGTTTGTTATGGGCGTAAAATTGGCCCAATCATTCTCACTGTTTCCTCGATTGGTTTTAAGGGATTACAAAAACAAGGAAGTCAATAATTCTTCTGGAAATGGTTAGATAGTAGAACGGTTAATCATTGAGGCCTCCTGGCAGTTAATTAGTTTCATGTTTTTTTTTTTTTTTTGACACATCGATTTCTTTCACTAGACAAAGTACTAACTTGCGCACTGTTTACTAGAATTTCAGTCAGTCTGTTCAGTCTGAGTTGATTTTTTGCTTCTAAAAAAACCTGCTTGTCCTCATTATTAGAAAGCGCTTAAATTTTATGAACAATAATGAAATGAATAGAAGAATTTGGACAAAAACGTTTGTGCAGCTTACTAGTAGCCATTAAGGCGTTCTTTACTTTGTTTGAAGGCTTTCTGTGTTGCATATGTAGACAGTGTAGGGATTTCCAACATAGTTCATTGATCTCTGGTAAGCTGCAGGGTGGTAATTGCTTTAGTCGTTTATTTTTTGCGTAAAAAAAAAAAAAAAAAAAGACCCGCCGCGGTGGCTCAGTGTCTAAGGCGTTGCGCTGCTGAGCACAAGGTTGCGGGTTCGTTTCCCGGCCGCGGTGGTCGCTTTTCTGATGGAGGCGAAAAGCAAAAATGCCTGTGTGTACGAGATTTCGGCGCACGTTAAAGATCCCCAGGTGGTCAAAATTAATCTGGAGCCCTCCACTACGGCGCGCCTCATTGCCTGCGTTGCGTCGGCGCGTTAAACCCTACAATCAATCAATCAATCAATTTTTTGCGTTAATTGTTTAAAATGTCATATTAAGCTCGCATACTTTTTCTGCCCTACAGAGGCTTTGTGAGGAGCTGGAATACAGCGACCTGTTGGACAAAGCAGCTGCAACTGAAGACCACTTTGATCGTATGGTACGTCCTTCGGAGCTGTGGCTTATGTGGCTTCTTTGTGTTACTCTGATGAGGCTTAGTGCAGTTACGTAGACTGTCCAGGGAAGGTGAAAGAAAAAAAAATTTTTTACCTGTGGCACTCTACAATGTACGTGCTGCAGACCCTTTGTTGCCAGGCAAAACTAATTGGGGGGACAGGGGGTATGATGTTGACATGTGACCTGTTGTAATAGCAATGTTCAGTAGCTTAATGCAAATCTTTCGTGTGTTTGATTTTTCTTTTAAAACCTGAACAAAACAACAGAAAACCAGTGCAAGAGTGTTCTGTTTGCAGAAATCAGCAAATTGTATGTGCTTCGTGGTAGAAAGATTTTCACAGTAAGCAAAAAGGTGAAACAAAGAACATAGAGAAAGGGGCTTCACTGCACAACGGAAAGCTTCGTAGGTCTTTAAAGTGTCTCTGTAGACCTTTTGGGACTACTGACCCTCACTTGAAAGTAACTGATTTGTGGTGCTATGAACTCTGCCGCAAACGTAATGGAAATATACCGTATTCAGCAGAACTTTCTGAATACATTCACAGATTTCTGAATGCGTGCTTGGCGTTTGTGGTCAAGGTAGAAACCTTTAAATGCTTAGGGATGTCCTAAAGAGCACAGGTCAGCGAATAGCGTAAGCTTACGAAAGGCCATGCTATTGACTACGCGGTATAGTACAGCGTGTGTTCAAAGTACAGTACTATCCGTGGCTGAAGATTTCTGAGGTCAACTTCATTACACCCTACAACGCTATGGATGGGTTCATAGTGGAAGCCAAACCCGCCGCGGTGACTCAGTGGCTAAGGCGTTGCGGTGCTGAGCACGAGGTCGCGGGTTCGATTCCCGGCCGCGACGGCCGCTTTTCTGGTGGAGGCGAAAAGCAAAAACGCCCGTGTGTGCGAGATTTCAGCGCACGTTAAAGATCCCCAGGTGGTCAAAATTAATCCGGAGCCCTCCACTACGGCGCGCCTCATCGCCTGCGTTGCGTCGGCGCGTTAATCCTCCAGTCAATAGTGGAAGCCGTCATAGTTTCATTCTTACACACAGATTAATGATTTAACTAAAGAGAGAAGGGTGCATTGGTGAACTGCAGAGAACACTGGATCACGCTGTATGGGCAGCAGTAATTTTAAGCAAAAGGCAGCCAACAGCTGCTGTCTTTCATTTTTTTTTTACCTGCGCGCGTTCATCCATGCGTTTTAACCCCTTAACTCTTTCAGTACGGCACCATAGGCCATCGGACGCCGGTGTCCGATGATTTCAAACGTCCCGTGAAAGCTAAAAACGGCGCCTGGTGGACAACTAGCGCCATCTGGTGTATTTATTGACAGCTCATTTTCCGATTTTATTATGTTTTGTTAATATTTCGCATGCAGTGACCACGCCAAGAGTGAAATTTGAACCCGCGATAGTGGCGAGTTGTGTGAAAATGGCGTCCATCGGACACGGAGTTCCGATGATTTCAAAAGTCCCGCGAAAGCTTTTTATAAAAACGGCGCTTGTCGGACAACTAACGCCATTTGGCGTATTTATTGACAACTCATTTTTCGATTTTATTATGTTTTGTTAATATTTCGCGTGCAGAAACCGCGCCAAGAGTGAAATTCGAACCCGCGGTAGTGGCGAGTTGTGTGAAAACGGCTTCCCGCTGTATTTATAAACAAAACGGGCTTCCTATCTGACGACTGCGGCTTTACATTGATGTGTAGGGTCTGGACAACGTACGGTAGGGATATTTTGCCAAATGCGCCGCGTCATATCGCGTTATTACCTTCATGATAGCCTGGCGCTCGTGTCAGATTACCGCTACGGAGCGATGCGCGACACTTCTCAAGAGCGCTGGACTTTTTTTTCTAGTTTTTTACCACTAAAGTGAAAAGGATTTTGTGTCAGAACACAAAAAAGTGTGCTTGGATGCATGACCGACTTACACTCGAGTGGCTTCGAGAAGTGGCACAGCCGTCAGTTCCGCTAGTTTGACGGGCCCACAAAAATACAAAACTTGGTGTACAGCATTGATATATATATTGAATCATAGCCAAGAAATGTAGGAACAATTTGTATATCTTAGAATTCCTAAAATAATTTTTAGGCTCATTACAAGCGCCTATATACGTTGCGTGTATACTTTCTTGTGGATTTTTTTCTGATTATTTGACTAATAAACTGTAAGTAATTGTACCTTTCACAAAACTGCTGGTATGTGCTTGTAAGAGCAATCTATAAGCTACAATTATATGCATAGCAATGCTAAATGTGTCCACCAGCTCAAGAGAAAAAAATAGTTTTGTTGAAGCACTCAAAATCGGCCGTTTTTCTGCCGTAACGAAAGAGTTAAGGGCTCATTAAACGAAAGAATTATGTTCTAAAATGGCCAATTTTTTTTAATGAGATGATATGCTTCAGTAGCTTGTTCAAATAAAAAAAATCATATTTAAAATATTATACGGCATATAATAAAGTTTTATTGGTCATTCTCCACTCCATATACGCTTATACCTGGGGCATAACAAATATATTCACAAATAAATTTCTGCACCTCCTCAAAGTAAAGGCTGGGTTTCAATTGCCGCGCAGAGAACGCACTAATCCTCGATAGTTCACCTGAAGCTATGTGAGGCTACCATCTGTGTGGTAGCATTCAGACCGCGGCACTACACAGAGAGCCTCCTCGGGGTCTATGCGGTACCATTCACGGGAGCTTTCCATCGTATCATAGCGGCTGTCTTCCCCTTCGGAGTCGCTGTTCGTAAAAACGTCATCGCTGTCCTCTTTACTAGAAGAATCAAACACACAGCCGATATCCTCATCACTCTCGCTTTCATCATCTGAAGAAGACAGATTTTTTGCACCAGAACGCCGCATGGATGAGGTCATGTTTGTATACCGTGCGGGAAAGAAACCACCCATTCCGCTATGTAGTGTGGAAACTCTCATTGAATACAAGCGCCAGTGGTGGAACCCGTGCTGCCATCTATGTTGTAAATAGAAAAGCACCGTTTGACGAGCTGGGCTCGCCATAAGCCTCTTGTAGCCTTGCAAAATACCCGTGACGAGCACAGCTCGTCATAAGCAATATAATGGCAACTGCTCATGACGAGCTCAGGTCGTTGTAAGCCCTTAAAGGGGCACTGACACAAAATTTTGAAGGCGAGATAACGTCGGAGATAGATTGGTGGGAACACATATACATCATCTGCAAAATATCAGCGGCGAATACAGCCTAGAACATATTTAAAATCAATTTTGAAGTGTGCGAAACGCAACCGAGCAGCCAGCAGAGGACCACGCGCAATTGTAAATAAACAACATCCAAACACGTCACGAGTTTGTGTTTGCCGCTTCCGCACTACCGGCGTTTTACGCGGGCTCGCCCGGCTCGCCGCTCCAATCGGAGGGCCGGAGGGCGGAGCTTCTGCTCTCGAGAACGAACGACCCGATCGTTGGCGGCGGAGGCGCCGTGATTTCGTCAGCTAATCGGGCAGCTGGCCGCGACCAAAGTTCTACAGCGATTCAAGGCACTCTGTTTCTATTACTGTTTATTACCATTGGATGCGAAAACGCGCCGGAGGCACGAAAAGCCCACTGAGCTAGCCGCACGGTCGCTGTGCAGGCGGCGGCCACGGCCGCGAAGTGGCCCAGGCCGGCGCAGGTAGCTCGCGCGATAACTTGTTACCGCTGCACGAAATTGTCCCCAAGTCCCGACCATAGTGGCTTACATGAGAAAGGAGCTAATGATGCGATGGCGGGTTGCATTAAAAATTCTCATCTGCCCCGCTTACGAGAGCGGCACTCGAATATCCGCCGCAGTGCTGAGCCGAACACATCTGTAGGCGGACCTGTAGGCAGACCGGCCGGCTGCTCCCAGCGCGCGTCTTGCCACCCACCGTCTCGAGCGTCGCGCGTCGTTCTTTAGCCGCGGTAGCATTTGCACTCGCAGCGCCTGCGTCACATCCACGGTCGCTTTTTAATTAAGCGCCTCACGAGATCAGTACGTGGGGGCATTCGCAGAAACTGCCGTCGATGCGGATTCGACAGTGCTACGGCGGCTCTGCTCTGTGATATCCCTCCGACGGTCACGTGGTCAGCTTTGTTCACACAAAATCCACAAAATCCATCGTTTCAGGGCACTCGCTGAAACCGAAACTGCGACTGGCCGCATTTAAAATCCCTCTAATTAAACAACCGTCGCACGCTGAAGCAAATGAGGTTTCTACAGGTTATAAGTAGGTAACTAGCTACTTATCGCAACGAAAAAAACAAGATGCTAAATTTTTGTGTCAGTGCCCCTTTAAGGGGTTAATTAAAACTGGAAGGTAATCCAGGGCTGTTTTCAACAGACACTGCCATTATGAAGCTCGCTTATTCCAGACAGTGTTAGCTAGAATCTTTGCTATTGAACTGCAGTCGTCCCTTGGTGGGAGGCCTCCTTAGTCCAGGAAGCCTTGGTCCTTTGCTGCCCGGCAGGTCCTGTCCACCAGTCATTGCTGGTCTTGAGGGTGTGAGCTGGTCATCAGGTCCTCCCACTGTCGTTACACATCGTTAATTGTGTGCATGTTAAAGCATAAGCTTGCATTGCGCATTTCCTTGAAATAAATAATGGTGACGGTCTCTTTCAGGTGTGTGTAGCTGCGTTTGCAGTCTCTGGCTACAGCTCATCTTACCACCGAGCTGGGCACAAACCTTTCAACCCATTGCTTGGAGAGACGTATGAGTGTATTAGAGAGGACAAGGGTTTCCGGTTCATTGCAGAGCAGGTACGTTGCATGTCGTAACCCCTCCTGTAGGCTGTGCAGGATGATGCAGTAAAAGACACCATGCTAGTGTTATATTGCAGTTCACCTTCATTTGAATGGGGCTGCCTTGGCCTGAATTGGTCCTGAATTTTGTGTTTTGGCAAGGAATTCATGATCTCATGGCAGAGACCAATTTCCGGGGTCACCTAGAGGCCCTTTTATTACCAGCAAATGGCCAAAAATCATTTCAGAGCATTTTAAACGTGTCTGGCATTTTTGACCCACATGATGTGTTATATGCCACATCAAGATTAAGGGAAAAAAAAATGATGTGGCTCTGTAAGGCTGTAATATGGCAGTAAGTTGCAGCTGTACACGTACTGTGTGTGCCATTTCTTAGGTGAACCACCACCCACCGGTCTCTGCGTGCTTCGCAGAATCCAAGAATTACAAGTTTTGGCAGGGTAAGTCCTTTAGGCAGCATTTACAGGTTGTTTTGTTTGTTTGTTTGTTTTTCGTCCTTTGTGGGGTGCGTATATATTTAACCACTCTTTTAAGAATGAAAAATTTCAGACGAAGGACGGGACAGAGGAGATGTCCTTCATCTGAAATTTTTTGCGCTTTTAGGAGCACCAAGTAGCTCAAACCCACAAGTTTTTAAAGTGCATACATATTTTATGCGTAAGCATAAAAGGCTGAAATAGTAAAAATCTGTGTACTGGTTGCCTGGAGCCTTGGTAAGGCAAGTAGTTAGTGGGGAGAATGAATGACAGTAGAACAGAGAAAAAAAGAGGACGCGCAATTTCAACTCATTCCACACGTGCGCAGTGGGGTAGCGCGACAACACTCTTGCACGTTTGCATCTGTGTGTATGCGTATGGCTTCTGCTATCAGCAACAGCGCGGCAACAAAGCTGATCGTGGTGCGTGTGCGTGTGCGATTCCTTGTGGCTTGCATGGCTTTATGAGCGTTGGTCCCCGTTTCAGTTGGAAATTACAGGCCAGTCTGTTGCAGACTTGTAATGCGTGCGTATCATAGATCTGCAACAGGTCGTCTTGCAATTTATTTTTTCTGTTTACTGACTAATTGATTGATTCATTTTGTGTGTAGATGTTAGGATCAAGACAAAGTTCTGGGGAAAGTCCATGGAGATCCTCCCAGTGGGCTCTGTTCACCTTGAGTTGTTGGGGTAAGTGCAGCCCTGTGTGTGCGTGCTCGTTGAAGTGATGCCATCCCCATTCAAATTGCAGCTCTGGAAGTCACTACCAGTGGAACAAGGTGACCACGTGTGTGCACAACATCTTTAGTGGCCAGCGGTGGGTGGATCAGTACGGGGAGATGACAATCCGAGACCTGACCCACGACGTCACCTGCAAGTTGACTTTCGTGAAGGTGATGTCAGTTGCCCCCATTTGGGTCAGTGTCAGTGTTGAGGGTGGTTTTTAGGCTGCACAGCTTATGGGGACGAAAATTTGGCAGTATTCGTGGCATTTGTTCATCTGAAACACTCTGCTCATTATCATTCTGTACATGTTTGCTGTGGGCGGGCAGTTTTTTTGCTGGAAAAAGATAGAGTGCTCGCTTTGTTGTAGCTTTTTAAGTTTTGGATGCATTTGCAGGTGTTCGAAGAAAAAATACGAGAACTTCTGCAATTGCAAGTACAGTTAATTTTTGCTAAGTGGGATGTGGATAGGGTAGTGAAATTTGCCTTATTTATCATAAGTTCCATTCACTAGGAGTTGAATTTACTTGGGAGACTTACTGTCAAAATTAAGCTCCAGTTTGACGTTTTGTTCAAATGGTGATAGAGCTTAAGTGCTTTCCGGGGAAAAAACTTTCGTTTTAGATTTTATGAACTAAAGTTGACCTAAATGTGTTCACTCAACTAAATGGGACCTCAAGAGGCTGTGGAACCTAAGTTCATTACACGAGTGAGTTGCGTAAATAGGATATTACAAGTCTGGAGATTACCCTAACTCGTGCATTTGTTTCATGTTATGTACTTGGTACACCTGAGGCTCAGTTCTCTAAAACAGCATCCCTCGTTTTAAAGAATTGAATGCATGTCAATGCATACAGTTTAAGGGGGCAGTTGGGTCTTTGGAGCCGAAAAACGGTAAAAAAAAAACGTTTTCTCAAAAATGGCATTTTTGGCCTCCATGGCCATTTTTCTATCAGTCTGTAAATTTCCTCATCAAAAGGCACCATATTTTGTTGTTATTATATTATAATAGCATTTTTAAGTGCACTCTACAGCTCAGTTAGCGCAGAATTCGATGGTGAAATGGCACTTTTCTTGTATTGCAAAGCTAGCATTTCATCCTCAGATATCTTGGCACCCAGAGCAGGTACAACTTTAATTCTTTTTGCTTCTGATACCGAAATGTGTGGAGAATACAATGTTGGAAACAAATTTTTCAAATGGAGGCTTTGGAAAATTATTATTGTGTTCAATTGGCACCACCTGCGAGCCATTTCTGGCAGAGCGCGGGAGAAGCGAAGTTCCCTGTGTTGTAAAATGACCAAAAATAGCTGAATCAAAAAAGTTCTTCCTATGTTGTATTCTTTAGTCATTTGTCTGCCTAGCCACGTGGTAATTGCCATTCTGTATGGAGTGGTTATTTTGCAACTGTGACCCAAAATAATGGCAATTAAACATTAATTAGCTAAAAATATAATCAAGTTACAAAAAATCTAATGGCAGATTTGAAATCAGCACAAAAAACCCTATAATGCAGTGCAGTTTCATTAAAATTGAGTGGTAAATAAAAAAAATAGCTCTAAGACCAGTCTGCCCCCTTAAAAGCTAAAAAAATAAAAATGTGTACTGCCAGGGTTAGCAGAATAGCTATTTTTTATTGCATTTAAAAAATGGCAAATAGCAGTTCTTCACACAACGTCCAGGTGTATTTTCTACATCAAAAGTGCGGTAATGTTTTTTTTTTTTTTTTAATTCTGGGTAAAAATGATGCAGAGAAGGTGGAAAGATGTGGTAAGGGTTTGTCTGAAGGGAAATTATGAGGTGATATTAGAAAGTTTCGAGTCAAGTTTGAAACATCTCGACAGATCTAGGGACAGTCACAGGAAGCACTGACCTTTGCAAGTCAATGTCAAAAAACATTGTCTTGTTTTCATCAGGAGCTGAGCAACTGTTGCTGTTTTGACCTCGTGTATTAACTACGCCTGGGATTTAGTCATGAACAACAAGTTAGAACAGAGAGGGAATGTGAAAATCTGCATGAAACTGAGAAAACCCGCCACAAAGATGTCTGGCGTGATTCAGCTGCAATGAGGCTTGCAAGGTGTTTTGAGTGGCGCACATGGTTCAAAAGAGGCAGAACATCACAGGGAGATGGAAAAAGAAGCTGGATGCTCCACGACAACAATGCACTGTGGGCTAGCATACAGGATAACAGGGGACCTTGGCTAGCTCCACTAGTGGAAGCACTACCAGTCCCAATCCAAAGACATGCACTTTAGACGACTCCGGCTTGGGCGAAAAAGTTGAGACTTTATTGCCTGGTGAGTACGGGGGATATACCAGACAACACGACTGCTGCTGACGGGGAGACAGAGCCTCCGTTCGCTCACTCAAGCCTCAGGGACCCAGACTCGGATATCTGTCATCACTCTTTGACAGCCGGTGCAGATGGAATTTCTGATCAGAGTAGGAGAACTTGCATCCAGCTTCTCAGCTTGGGGGAAGAGGGTGGCACGGCGAGAGGCGACACGCTGGTCCTTCTCCCCCATGCCGTCACACACATGCTCACGGCAGGCCAGGTACAGTGCGTTGCATGTGGTTCACGAGGGGACCAAGACACGTGACACACCACCTGCCAAAATGGCCGCCCCCAGCTCGCCCCGCATGCGCAGACGAGACATGGGGAAATAAGGACCCAGTCAGTGAGCTCTTGGACTCGAACGCGAGTTTACTTGAGTGAACTTGAGTGAGTTTACATTATCACCTCACTTCCAAACCCACCCTACTCACCAGAGTTAGCTCAAAGGTCGTCATGTTGGACACCGCTGCGGAGATCCGTGCAAATTACATAGGGTGCTTGGCACAATTCTAAAAAAGAACATCGGCGACACGTCGCAGCAGTGGCAGGAACATTGGCAGCACTGCTTTGTGGTGTGAGCAGGTTATTTTAAAAGGTACAGTGTGTACACGAAGATAAATAAAGCACTTCCTTTTAACCAGAACTTGCCTCGAAACTTTTTGATACCACCTGATAAGCAGGATCAAGGTCAAGCAAGACAGCAAAAATACTTTCATCCTGGGCTTGTGAACATGAGGGCAATACCACCAATTCAGGTTTTCCGAGGTCAACCAAGAGACATGCCGAAAAGTTGTAAATAAAACCCAGTTGCGTGGATCTAGTTCAGTGAAAACTTGATAGCATCTTGTTCAGCATGTAATGAAATAAGAAGAAAATAAAAATTAGCCCCAATCCACTCTGTGAATGTGCTTGGAAAGCAAAGCTGTAAACGGCGCCCACAACGATTGCCCATGCGACATCACTTAAAGGAGCCATGAAGAGAAAATGCAAGTTGGTTTTATTCGAAAGATTTCGTGTTTTATAGTGCCCCCAGCGCTTGTCCGGATACAAACGGTGCTTTATTCACTGAGAAATTAAACAATTCAGGTTAAAATTTTGATTTTCCCGCTCAATCGTGCGTTTTCGTGGTCCCAAGTGACATCACGGGAACCGACCGCTCTGCAGCCTAGAGTACCTTCATTCACGCATCCGCCGTACAGGGTAGAGACACGTAACGCTGGCGCCGCCATGTTCGGTTGCTCGCTCGCCGCCGAAGCAAGTCATTGTGTCAAAACCCCGCTAAAATTATCGCCGCAACGCGGTTTACAGAAGAAGTTTGAATCATATTGTCTGTTTCGCGTTGCTAGGTCTCGTGGGAAACGAAAAGAATAACGCGTTGAGCCCGTTGGCCCAATTGCGGCGGCACGGGACCGTTCAAAGGTTGTCTCCACCCTGTAGCGGTGTTGGTTTGTTCCCGCGTTTCTTTACGTTCCGTAACCTAGATGGCGCCACCATACCGTGGCAAGCGTTTGGTTTGTTTTTGCCCGCATTTAAACCTGGCTTGTTTTTGTTCTGGGAGAAAATATTCGTTCCCTGAAACAGTGCTCGCTCGACAAATGGGGTCACGTAAGACACCGTTGCTTGCGTCAATCAGCCAGTGTCGTCTGAGACAACCCCAAGCCCCATAGTGCTGTGCAGCTAAACCAAAGCATGCTGTGCGCAGTACGAACAGCAGAACGCATCAGTACTTCTATGTTTACATGTGCTTTCGTAACTTCCACTGTTTGTCCCATCATTCCTATTGCTTTGTAAAGAATGAGCCCTAAATTTAAGCGCGAATCGCTCGTTCGTCTAGTTTGTAAGCTCTACCTAATTTGCGTCTGCTTCTGCCAGCCTCCGCCAATCGCAGAGCTTAGCCCATGTGACATCACAGGTTCTGTTGCGGGAAATGAGCTGATGGGTCGCATGACCATTCCCGTTTTTCCTAATTATGTAGCTTATTTGAGCGAAGTTTACGTTAAAAGTGGTGTCAGTATGATTCTAACGAGACAATCTTTTGAATGAATCAAACTTGTGTTTTCTCTTCATGGCTCCTTTAAATCACGCACGCCACTCTACAAATAGTGAAACCAGAGAGAAGTGAACTGCACTTACCCACACCCTCCATTACTTCGAAGAGATATTCTTGCGCAGGGTAAATTAATCCAGAGTGCACGAACGCTGGTTGGTTGAGTTATATTGGTGTAGCACATGAGTGGAAACATTTGTTTTTAAATTAAAGCTCAAACTCGGTATTCGACGATCTCACTACTCCGTCTCGGCCATTGCGGACGGAGTCGACGAGATCGGCGGCACAGACGGAGCAGGAGCACGAGAAGGAGGAAGAAGCGCAGGAGGAGGAAATACTTCTATTCAGATTTCTGAACGGCCCTGAGTTCGGCACAGGTGACTGGTTCCTTCCTCACTGAAGCCCATATTCAGTCCGCGCAGCCTGTGCTCTGTCCACGGGCTGAAGCTGGGTAGGCCGAGAGGGGCTGAACAGCCGCATCTCCCATTGCTTTTGTTCGGTAGTTGACGGAAAGAGAGGATGGGGCTCTGGGCTAAAGTCGCACGCCACAATTATGTGGCAGAGTGTTCCTACTTTTGAGCAAAATTTACATTCAGCTTCGTAGCGATTCCAGTGCCTTAAGCGAAGACGCGTCGGTGTGGGAAGGAGACGGATTGTATGAGCCGTAGGGTAGTTTGTTGTTCTATGGAAAGGACAGGGTAAGGCGAAGGTAGGGTCCGTCTCAGAAGGCGATAGTGCTGGGTTATGTCCCTGAATGAGACAAGCGGGTTACTGTCCTCGTGCAGCTCCATAGCACGGGGGTGACAGTGCAGGTTTGGTGGGCGTATTCGTTGCCCACCATGGAAGCGTGAACGGGTGTCCAGATGAGCTGAATGGACCCGTTTGGGGAGTGATTTTTTAGCGCACGCAGTGCAGGGTGGGACCACAAACCCGACAGGTAATTCCAGTAAGCTTGTTGGGAATTGGTGACCATCTCACGAACCGTGGTTTAGTGAGAACCAAGGAGATGGCAGGCTCTTGTGCTGCCATCACGTCTTCGGTCTTGAGTGGGGCACAAGCAAGGAGGTTATGTATGTGGCCGCGATGATGGCGTACTGCTGCCGTCGATGTTGGGAGGCTTCGGAGTAGATAAATGTAGGATCCCCAGGTGTTGAGCACTTAAGCCCGTGCTTGTCGGTGACCCTCGTCGTCTGAGGGGTTCGTATTTCTAGGCAAAGGGAGCATCATTATTTCTTGTCGTCAAAAGTCCAGGAGTACATCAAGCGGAGTGACAATCTGTGCTAGCCAGCCAATCTGGTAAAAGATGCGGCGACCCGCCGCAGTTGTGCTCATTCGGAGCTTCTGGATAGAAAGATGGCCCTCTATCAGCTCTTCCACCGTGTTGTTGTAGAGCCCCGTGCTAAGCAGCTTCTCTGTGGATGCACTCAAGTGAGAGACAGGGAGTAAAAGAGTAAACTTTATTAAGTTTGCCAGCTGCGTTGCTTTGTCGTCAGAAGACCACTGGCTTGCTGAACCGCCTTTTTAATCATTAAATAAAGCATCTTTATGTCCTCCTTGCCGGGAAGAAGACAGCGGGTTGATGCAAGTGATTCTCTAGAGGATGAAAGCTTGAACTAATCGAAAGGTATCGTATTCCTTGAGGCCTCGCATCTTGGTGGCAACTCGCCTGATCATGTGTATGATTTATTGATGCTGTGTGTGAGGCGCTGCAAGGATACGTACCTCTTGGTGTTGGCCTGAAGATGTAGGCCCAGAATCTTGATGCTGGGGCTTGGAGTGATGGCCTGGCCATCAAGGAGTATTTGAATGTGTTCCTTGAGATATCGTCTGGCGTGAGAGCGGACGACAAGGAGCTGAGATTTTTTACGTGAACACTGGAAGCTTGTGAACACTGGAAGCTTGTGAACACTGGAAGATTGGCGTACTAGAAGTGAGATGCCATTGGTTGGTGTGAGATTCTTTCATTCACTATTGCGTGGCATTTAGTGAGAAGGCAGGGGTTAAATCCGTAGATGTGCTTGGTCAGTGCACCACTTGCTTCCCCATCTCCGCGTGAGCTCGTAGCTAAATCGGTAAGACAATGGGCTCTTGCTTTGTTACTCTGTTAGTTCCAGGTTCGATTCCTGGGGGTGCAGTAAAATCTTTTATTTGTCCGCGGGAGTTTTCTGGTGACACCAACGGTCGCGAAAGAACCCTAGGGGGTAGAGGTAAAAGGCTTTGCTTTAAAAGGTACAGTCACCTGAAGCATTTTTACAGAGAAGGGGTTTGTTCAAGAGAGTCTCATGTATTCCATTTTGCCAATGAGGCAGCTAGCCGAAGAAAGTCCAGTTTTTGCTCGCAGGTGCTTTTCAGCGGGGTCAATCCCCTATCAAAAGGCCTAACATTTCCTGTGTGTTTTAAATGTTTACAGGCCAGCTACTGGTCTGAAAAGCGGCATGAGGTGTTTGGAACTGTGGCCAACAAACAGGGCGATGTCATCTTCAACCTCTCAGGACAGTGGACTGAAGCAATATACTGCGGTGTAGCTCCCACAGCGAAGTGCATATGGAGACCTGGTGAGAATGGGCGCATCTTTCATTAAGAGTCTCGCAGGCTGTTCTGTTTTTGCTCATGCTATTTCAACTCCCAATGCACAACTCGAAGAGCTTAATGTTAAGATTGGTGTGCAAACTATGCCTGTAACTTGAACTTGTAGTGTAGAATTCAGACACTAGCAAGTCACAAAGCTGGGCCTCTGTCACACGGCTTACTGGTTTGTAGATACTGTGCACAATTTGGAGTATACTGCAGGCATTGACCAATCTTATTTAATTTCTTTTTTCTTCCCCATGAAGGAACAATGCCAGAGGACTACGAGCTGTACTACGGCTTCACACGGTTTGCCATTGAACTCAATGAACTTGACCCACAAATGGCCAAACTGCTCCCGCCAACTGACTCAAGGTTCCGGCCAGACCAAAGGTATACCTATAAAGGTCTTACTTATTTTTATACATCATTACATTAGCCTGACGAAGAGCACTGTCCTGATAATTTGTGTTTTAATACGTGGTAAGCAACTCTCTTGATTGTAGCTCAGAACACAACTTTGTTACGGGGATGGGTGATTAACATGTGCACTGCGCAAGCTCTTTCAATGTGAGAGCATTTTTAGATACCAGTGCCCCCCCGCCCCCCTCTGGCTCTCTCTAGCTTGGCTTTCTGGCTGTTTGACCTCGAAACTGTCCCCTGCATGTTGCTCAAATAAATGTACCGTAAAATACCAAGCAAGCGCCCGCCCCGCCCTCCCCCCTCCCCCCCACCCACCCCTCGACGTGGGGATAGTTCATGGAATTTCGGGGAGGGGGCCCTTGTTCGGAACCGCCTCGAAATTCAAAATGGCGGCACAAAATTGTTAACCCCCCAAAAAAGAAAAAAAAAATTAATGCAGTGCATTAGAGAATGCAACCAGAGTCCTTCAGTACTTCTCTGGTCATGAAACTCCCGGCCAAGTTTCATACGGGGACAAAGGCTACCGCAAGGCGCACCACCGCAGATCGTAGGGCATCGGGCGCGGCCGCCGCTGCTCTGTAGCCAGACCGGCAGGCAGGAACGCAGTAGCAGCATGTCAGTTCTCGCCAAATTTCTTCGTCACTCACAAAGTGATAAGTCTATTTCAGCGGCCCATGACACGTAAAGCGAAAGCGCACTGCTGATAAGGCGCCCAGCGTCCGTTCCCTGCCAAACGCTCTCTGACCACTTCCCAGCACCAGCGCCGCGGCGGACCTCCCTGGGCAGCGCACGAAGCTCTCCCATAGCGTGACGGCGGAGTTTCATGACCAGAAAAGCATTGAAGGACTCCGATGCAACCGTGAAACTCCCCTTGGCAGCAACCAGTGATAGCAATTTGCACAGTGTTCTCGCCAACCACATTGTTGGTCCTGTTAGCGGGAGAGTCCATTCTAACCACCAACTCGTCATTATTTGATAATTGAACAAGGTGTACTTGTGGCATGTACGGAGGGCGTTCCAGGTAGAGTGAAAGGCTTCCGAGAAATCTTCTGGTGTCTCCTGGCTTTCTTTAGTGGCATGGCACACAGTAACGCCAAACTGCTGTTTTCATCGCTTATGTACTGGCTCAACACAACGAAATTGCCAAGCTGCAAGCTGTGTGCTATCTTAACAACTTCCTTAGACATAAGCCTGTAACTCACACATTCCGCCCTGCGCTTCTTGTTAAGAAACTAAAAAAAAATCGTCATCCACTTCGCTGAACACTGGCACTTGGTTGCTCAGGTTTTGCTGAAGCATGGCCGTGCCAAAGTTCCACAGCAAACTCTTGTGCTTTTTGCCCCACTTGCGTATCCTCGTTCGATCTGCACTAAAGTGACAAGATGTCGTGTGCTCGTTTTTTCCCCAGTGTGGCGATGCCATTCCACGACTTCTATATTTTTCTTAACTGCATACGAATGCATGTGATGAACCACCGTGGGTACGAAGTCACAAACACATTCGGCACTTACGGACCAATGCCTCCTTGGTCAGACTACAATAACAAAATGGCAAGCTTGCGTTGAATTTCTTGGATTGGATTTTGGATTAGACGAGAGTGCAGCCTGAAGTCCCTGGCCAGTGTCGGTTTCGGTAGTATGGGTCGTCAGAGAGTGGTTGGGGGAGGGAGGGGGT
The DNA here is from genome assembly GCF_048455015.1 of Haemaphysalis longicornis. NCBI lineage: Eukaryota > Metazoa > Arthropoda > Arachnida > Ixodida > Ixodidae > Haemaphysalis > Haemaphysalis longicornis. The sequence continues at coordinate 437,477,752 of NW_027526203.1, read as the reverse complement.
TGTTCGGAAGTGCGCGAAAACTCGAAATACTCCGAATGCGTTTGCAAGGCTAGGGGCTTTTTATCAATATTTTACGGTATATATATTCACGCTGAATCTGTTCGCTATATTCGCAGTTTGTAATAAATGCTATATGCTTTTCCTGCCTGCAAAAAAGTTTCTCTCATCTCCCGACACTTGCGCCACGCGTCTGGTGGCGAAGGAAGTGTTTGGGAACAGGAACTTGGTATCCATGACGACAAGGTCCTTTTCTGTTTACCGTCTGTTTTGCCCTTGTTTTCATTTGCTGGCTGCTATCAGCATATCAGCACAGTTGAGGGGAAAAGACTGGGATCCTGCACAGTACTTCTTGCGCCTTGAATGCACGGAAAGCCATTCTAAGTGGTGACTTGCCCGGTTGGGTGTTCGCTGTACCCGAGCTGCACTCCTGTTCATTCTCATCTGAAATATAAGGCCATTGTATTAGTTCATACTATGACGGTCATGGCATGCTTTTTCATTACAACCAAGCGTTTGGTATAACTGTGGCCATTGTAAATGTGTTTGACTGTCTCAGCCGCTTTTCCCACATAGTCTACCGATCCCTGTGATCCTGCAAGCTGTCGTTCACATCTTCCCAGCGCTGTTTGCTGTCCCCATTGTAGGAAAAACTAAATGCCGCGGTTCCAGACACGAGCTGCGTTGTTGTCGCCAAACATTTCTCCCCTGAATCTCATGGATGTCACTGTATAAGACGTCATTACTTATGCACTTTTGGTCACTGGAGCCGCCGTTTTTGTCATGCACTTATTAAAGCTTCATTGACTTGTTCAAAAGTCATGACACCTCACGGAGGGTTGTCGTTATGCACCGCCAAGCACAGCCCATTGGGTCCACTTGTGCGTGCACTGCTCAGGTTACAATTTAGTGAGTTCTCTGTGGCATTGAATTCATTTTTCTCTTTTCATGTCCTCGAAATGGTGCAACGTCATCTTTGGATGTTTCCTTTGTGTCACAACGCTATGGTTGACTGCACTTGGGTCAGAGTAGAGTTTCTTTTTGAGTTTTAGTGCATCCCATGAAGTTCTGCCGCTTCTACCTGTCAAAAAACTTGTTGTAGCCGAAGACACCAATATTTCTCCTTGCTCCGCCTTCCTCGTGCCCTTATCCTGTTATTCCGTTTCTGATGCTGCTGGGCTTGTTACACCCTCTCGTCTATGTGCTTCACTGCTGTGTGCTCTTCTCACTGTCCGAGATTGGCCAGCTGCAATTTTTGTATCCATCCCGGGTTGTGTCCTTGTTCTCTGCTCTGTGGAGAATGTCGTGGCCACATCGAACTTGTGAATTTTGTGGTTGTCGGCATCCTCGATGAGTCACCATAACTGGAAATCGGCACTTGTCCTTCTGCAGCAGCGTCATTCCATGCCAAACGTCCCAGCCATAAAATCGACCATCACGGGTTTGCTCAGTAAAAATTGTGGGTCATCCTCGCATGGCCCACAATGCTCCCTGAAAGTGTTTTTGTCCAAAAAAATTTTGTTTTTTTTCTAGCAGCCCTTTTACCTCCAGGGTTTAAAGCAAACTTACGTCTGTGAAAAAATTCATGAAAAAGTGACTTCTCTTACAATGGCCACCATTTTTTGTGAACATCATGTTGACGCCCTGGGCTGGTCTATGCCGCATTTTTAAAATATTTTTCCTTTTTTTTTTTTTTTTTTTTGCTTTGATTACACCATTCAGAAAATACACGATGTCTTGCATTTTCAAACATTTTTAGCAAATATGAGCACATTCTCTCAGCCAATGTAGCATTTGTACCTGTATCTCAGCATTCGGGAAAAAAGGTAAAAACTATATTTACTCTGAAAAAAGGTGAAATGTGCGAGAAAACGTTTGTCAAACTTGGAAAAATCTCCTTTCTGGCCTATATTCACCTTGAAATTGTGCATTGCTGTGCTCGTAGTAAAAATATCAAATACAAGCCATTCACTAGTACAAATGATCGCAGTTTATTTCAGAAAGTTTAATCAGAACAGTTCTTGTTTTAGCAGAGAAAAAAAATTTTCAATTTGTACAGTGACACTACTTCACCACCCGCCGCGGTGGCTCAGTGGCTAAGGCGTTGCGCTGCTGAGCACGAGGTCGTGGGTTCGATTCCCGGCCGCGGCGGCCGCTTTTCTGATGGAGGCGAAAAGCAAAAACGCCCGTGTGTACGACATTTCGGCGCATGTTAAAGATCCCCAGGTGGTCAAAATTAATCCGGAGCCCTCCACTACGGCGCGCCTCATCGCCTGCGTTGCGTCGGCGCGTTAAACCCTACAATCAATCAAACACTACTTCACCCCGTTGTTCCACAGAGCGTCTTCTCTGCACGGCATGCACCTGCCTGCATGAACGAGGCGCGAGCCAGTGGGTTCGCGCTACAAGAATACCTTTCGCCGCAATGGTATTTGTAGCGTCAGTACAGGAAAGAGGAATAATTCGCGTGTTAGTGGGAAAAGTACAACGTGGAGCTAGCGGTGGTGCCCCCATTCGATGAGTACGGGTAACTCAACGGCAGGCTGGACATGGATGTGCATTTAAAGAAGCAGGGTATGTTATACATGGTATCGTTTAAGTATGCCGAAAATTACGAAATAAACAGCGGCGGAGTCATCGAGTTAAACGGATTTATTTGTATAGGTTAGCGGGAATTGCATAACTCGATGCTTTAAATGCACATCTGATGTCCAGCTGTTGAGTTACCCGTCCTCATGGAATGGGCGCACCGCCGCTAGCTCCACATTGTAGTTTTCCCACTAACACGTGAATTATTCCTCTTTCCTGTACTGACGCTACAAATACCATTGCGGCGAAAGGTAATCTTGAGCGCGAACCCGCTGGCTCGCGCCTCTTTCATGCAGGCAGGTGCATGCCAGAGAAGACGCTCTGTGGAACAACGGGGTGAAGTAGCGTCACTGTACAAATTGAAAATTTTTTTTCTCTGCTAAAACAAAAACTGTTCCGATGAAACTTTCTGGAATAAGCTGCGATCATTTGTACTAGTGAATGGCTTGTATTTAATATTTTTACTACGAGCACAACAATGCGCAATTTCAAGGTGAATATGGGCCAGAAAGGAGATTTTTCCAAGTTTGACAAACATTTTCTCGCACATTTCACCTTTTTTCAGTGTAAATATAGTTTTTACAAATGCTTCATTGGCTGAGAGAATGTGCTCGTATTTGCTAAAAATGTTTGAAAATGCAAGACATCGTGTATTTTCTGAATGGCGTAATCACAGCAAAAAAAAAGGAAAAATATTTTAAAAATGCGGCATAGACCAGCCCAGGGCGTCAACATGATGTTCACAAAAAATGGAGGCCATTGTAAGAAAAGTTACTTTTTCATGAATTTTTTCACAGACGTAAGTTTGCTTTAAACCCTGGAGGTAAATTGGCCGCTAGAAAAAGAACAAAATTTTTTTGGACAAAAACAATTTCAGGGAGCATTGTGGACCATGCGAGGATGACCCACAATTTTTACTGAGCAAATCTGTGATGGTCGATTTTACGGCTGGGACATTTGGCATGGAATGACCCAGCAGTCTTCACCGTGCACTCAGCTTATCCAAGTACAATGGACCAAACAACTAATTTTCCTACATCGCTCCTTTGATTCTTCTTTCAACTGTGTACAGACATCCCTGGGATGCACATTGACCATCAGCCACAACATGGGCTCTCAAGCTCCATTGCTTGTCAACCTTATTGCGTGTCGGCCACCGAGCGCCACATTATCGATGATCAAACAGACAGCGTCATTTTATTCCTCAAGTAGCCGCTGGCCTCATCAGTTGTATTTTTTAGAAAGAGGGACAGTTCCATCAGGTTTTGCTTTGATTATCAGGGTTTAAACAAGATTGCCTGCAATGACGTCTACCTCCTGCTGCATATCGATGACACCTTTGACTGCCTACAAGGAGCCAAATTTCGCTCTTTACTCGATCTTCATTCAGGATATTTGAAAGTTTCTGCAGTGGATGTTGACTGACCAAAGACAGCTTTTATTACACCCTTTGGCTTGGTAAAATTAATATCCGGTTCGGCCTTTGTAAAGGACCCGTTACATTTGAACAAATGATAAATTCTTGATAAATTCAAATGGCAGACACGTCTGCGTTACCTTGGTGATTTAGGGGTCTTCTCTTTCGACTTCCTAACACCTGCTCTGACTTGAACATATTCTGACATGTTTGATGAGTGTGTGGCTGCATCTTCACCTAAAGATGGGCCCCATTTTGCTGCACGACGGTTGACCATCCTCATGCACGTTGTCTCCAAAGGTGGTGTTAATCCTGACCCGGCCAAGCTTCGTACTGTGGCAGAATTTTCGAGGCCGACCACCATCGGGGCACTTCATAGCTTCATTGGCCTGAGGTTGTTCTTTCTTCGCTTCGTAACTTCGCCCCTGTCGTGGTTCCACTCACATAACAGCTTGGCACCAAGAGCATTCTCTTGTCATGGTCTCTTGCCTGTGGTGACACATTCACTGCACTGCTCCGTCTGCTGACGTCACCAACAGACCTTAACCATTTTGGCCCTTCTGCCCCTTCCAAGATCTACACTTATGCCGGTGGTGTCGGCTAGGGTGCGGTCTTTGCTCAAAGAAATTCCAGATCTGACAAGTATAGGGTCACTTGTGCAGACTACACACTCACGACTGTAATCTCAAACCATTCTGTCACTGAGAGGGAGTGTTTGGTAGTCGTGTGGGCCCTCGGGAAGTTCCATTCGTACCTGTACGGCCGCCCTTCTGATGTCACAAGCCACTACTCACTTTGTTGGTTGTCAGGCCTGAAACACCCATCTGGCAGCCTTGAGCGTTCTTTGTCTTCAGAACTATGATATTAACAAAGTGTATCGCTCTGACTGCAAGCATCATGACGCTGGCACTTTCTCTCAGTCTCTGGTGCTGTCTGTTGCGATCAGTAAATCCAACCTCGACTGCTTTGGGTTGACGCTTGACGTTGACTTGATGCCGTCTGAGCAGCAGAAGACCCCTGGATTGCGACTCTGTGTGGCTACCTTTTAATACCGTCTAACACTTGCGCATCTTGGGCACTGTGGCAGCAAGCATCCCATTTTGTTGTTCATGTTGGCCGGCTGTACAGGGTACCGTATTTTCTCGCATATAACCCGCACCCCTAACTTTGAACTCCCCGAAAAAAGAAAAAAAAATCCTCGCGTATAACCCGCATGCTTACCAAAAAAAAAAACTGGTCTAGGAAGTCACAATTGCACAGTCACAATCTCGTTTACACGTGAACTTTATTTCGAAATGATCGCCGCAACGTTCTCAGCGCCGATTCCGGTTCAGTCAGTTAAGTCAATCATCGCCAGACTCGCCACTGTCGCTGCTGCCATCCGAGGCTTCGTCGCCGCTCTCAAAGACGCAGTCGTCTTCAGTGCCATCCAAGGAATTGCTGATGGCGCACTTCTTGAAGCTTTTGCGCACCATGTCGGCCGGAATCGCCCCCCACGTATCCACGATCCACTGGCACAGCAGCACAATGTCTGGCCTCCGCACGCGTCCCGTCGGTGTGAGGGCGTAAAGGCCGTCGGCCATCCATTCGGCATACAGCCGCTTCACGTGCGCCTTGAACGGCTTATTTAGGCACACGTCCAGTGGCTGGAGCATGGAAGTCATGCCACCGGGTATGATCACGAGGTCCGTGCGGTTGTCGGCGAGGCGTGCTTTCACTGCGTCAGTGCAGTGGCCTCGGAACGAGTCCAGCACCAGCATCGACCGCCGTGCCAACATGGCTCCTGGCCTTCTCTCCCAGATCATGCGAAGCCAGTCACCGACGAGGTCACTATTCATCCAAGCGTTATCTTCGGCCCGCACAACAATCCCTGGTGGCAGTGGGGTACTGGGTAGCGTTTTGCGCTTGAAGATTACATACGGGCGCAGTTTGGTGCCGTCCGCCAAAGCGCACAACATTACGGTGCAGCGCAGCTTGGTGTTTCCGCCCGTCAGCACGCTCACAGATTTTGACCCCTTTTTCTGCAAAGTGGTGTCCATGGGCATCTCAAAGTACACGGGCGTTTGGCCGGCATTTCCCACCTGGGAGAGCAAGTAGTTGTGCTCCTCCCTGAGCCCGATGACGTAACGTTGATAGTTCAACAGCTTCTCCTCGTAGGCGTTGGGAAGCCGCTGGCACATGGTCGTTCGCCGCCGCATCGAAAATCCGTGCCTGGCCATGAATCTCTGGAGCCATCCACGGCTCGCACGAAACTCGCGTGGGATGTTCATCTCCCGCGCCAACCTCAGAGCTTCCATCTGCGCCATCTCCGTGGACACAGCGTGGCCACGACTCCTCCGCTCATCAATGAATTTGACAAGCTGCGTCTCAAGAAGGGGGTACGCGCCAGTCTTCGGGCCGCAAAATGCTCGCTTCTCCTTGTGTGCACTTTCGAGAGAGGCCTTTTTCTTCCGCCAGTCGCGAATGCAGGACTCGTCGACGTCGTGCTTTCTCGCAGCAGCTCTGTTACCGATTTCCTCCGCAGCAGCTATGATCTTCAGCTTCTCTTTCGCGGTGAAAGATTGATGCCGAGACTCACTCATGGTGCCTCACCAGACAAGGCTGACCAACGGTGCAAACTGGCCACACCTGAGTTGGGGGCCCAACAACTTCGCTACAAAGCGCACGCAAATCACCGCGACAGATGCTGTTGACCAAACCAAACAAAGCATGTGAAAAGTCCGAATAAACACGCTATGTAGGGGATCTGTCTATGGCCTGTGTTGGCTTCTTATTGGCTTTGCACCTGATGATGACTATGGAGATGCGGACTGCATGGCAGGCCGTGCATTGCCGTGAAGCCGACCTCTGCTTCCAGAATATTCGCAGATAACCCGCACCCCCACTTTTCGGACGATTTTTTTCAATTTTTGGTGCGGGTTATATGCGAGAAAATACGGTAACTACCTTCCGGATCATCGCAAATGGGTGCTCATTATTCCACAGCATCCGCACTCCAACATGTATGGTTGTTTTCGTTGTGAACGGTACAGTGCTCGCAATAGCGCGCCAAGGACTTTCCGATGCTTTTGACTGCGGTATTAGGGGCGTGGTATGCAGATTCGTTTGCCTTTGTGTTCGCTCTAGCCTAGACTGTCAATGGTGCAAGCCCCACCATGCGTCTGACGTAACGCCGCCCTTACTTGGCTTGGTTTCGCCATTTGATTGCTTTGGAATTTATCTCTACGGACCCCTTTCTTGCACCGCTACTGGCTTATTGTAGCTGTCGACTAACCAATTAGGTACGCCGAAACCGCTGGGCTGCCACCACTCAAGCAAATACGGGTTTCTTTTCATTTTCCCTTGTGTATGGGCACGTGCCGTCATTTCTGCGCAACACTACACTCCACTACAGCCCCTATGTTCGGAGTGCACATTGGTCTCCAACGCCAACTACTATGTAGAGGAGTGTTGGCAGCTGGCTTGATGTTTACATCAGTGGAACATGGGTTCCAAAAGTTCCAGCATGATTAATTAAAGGTTGCTCTGGTGTTCTCCCCTAATGACCTGATTTGGCTCTGGGTTGCGGCCACTTCTCCTGTCCTGGTTTGTCGAAAAAACCACTTTCGAGGTACCCCAGACCTTATCGTGTCAAAGAACACACGCTGCCCATCAATTATGTAGTTGAACTTATGACTCTATTTTCTGACAACTGCTACAACCAATGGTGCTACCAATGGTGCAATTAGCATATTGATGAATGGATAGGCGAATTGAATGCAGCAGTGTAGTACCAGGTCAGCTGTTTATGCATAATCATCAAACTTCCTTCATAAATGAGTCAAATAGCTACAAATTAAGCGTCATGTCACTGGAAATGTCTTGTACATTCTGAACAAAACGCAGTTTCTCATACCGCACTACTTTGTAAGGCAATCCGTATGGTTAAGGCAACAACTGTTGTTACTTGGTGATCTGTGACTACAGGACTTTGCTGCCTACATAAGTACTACTTGCTTGCGTTAGCAGGCAGCGATCACAGTTAGTGTACTATAGCCATCATTGAAGGTTAGTAGCAGTGACATACTGGGCACCACAATGCTTCCTTCTTAATTAAGAGAAAGCTTCAGTGTTCTGTTTGGGCTTTGTGCAGCGTCATCTGAAGGCAAGGCACTGCATTTTGACATTTATTTGAATAGATGCTTACATGGAATGGCCCCCTCCAAAGTGTAACTTAGGTTGGGCATAGTGACATCACTTTTGGCTTTTGGCTTTATGTACAGGTCTGCGCAGAAGTAAACGGAGCACGGGAGCGGTGGCCGAACTTCATCGCTGCGCCGCGTATGGGCGCCGACAGGAACCATGGAGCGCCGGTCAAAGAGTGTGTTTGCACTGCCCCCGCCGCCCAATCTGATATGCATAATCGCCGCTCTGCGGGCGTGTCATACTGGGCGTGACGGTGTTTAAAAGGGAGTGCTGGGAATATGCCGCTGTTGAGCTGGACGAAGCTACGCGCGCTCACAAACAAGTTGCTCGTTGTAAAGGGAGGCATAAAATTGTAGGCCACTGCGGTTGGCCATAGCATGCCATTTCGATATAATTCATTGTAAGCCGACAACAAAATTGCTCTAGAAATCACTGCAGAAATTTTTGTTATTCGGAAAAAAATCCCGCTTAATTCCTCAATTGTTGTTCTTTTTTTTAATTTTGTTTTTCTCCCATGGTATGCCACTCAGTTCAGCTCTATTTTAAAGAAAGGATAATGCAAAATGCCCATGCGGTGGAAATTTTCTGTGTTAAAGAACGCTGTAAAGAATAGATACAATCGTTGTCTTCTGTTACAGCGGGGTTCATGGGGTGCATATTTTATTCTCGCATTAAAACCGGCATTGTTATTTTTGATTGATTGGTTGCTTGATTGATTGATTGACTGATTCTGAGGTTTAACGCGCCGACGCTACACAGGCGATGAGGCACGCCGTAGTGGAGGGCTCCGGATTAATTTTGACCACCTGGGGAACGTGCGCCGAAGTCTCGAACGCACGGGCGTTTTCGCTATTCTCCTCCATGAGCGTTAGTTTTAAACAGCACCTTCTAGTATTAATGAAGAAAAGGCTACAGCTTTGAATTAAACCCTCCCGTGCTGTTATGTCGATGGTGAGGTGAAGAATATATTAATGAGCTGACACTTCAACATGCGCGGTTAAAAAAAAATTCAGTGCCCTTCGTCGCTGTGAAAACGGAGCTGTGGTGCGTACTGTTAGGGTCGTCTTAGCAGCTAATTGTCATATATTTTTTTCTCATCACAATATGGCAATGTTGAAACTCTCACTCGCACCATGTCGCCTGTCCTCTCAAGTCTCAACCTACCCCCCTTCCCCCGATATCTTCAGCATCGAGCAGCGGGAGTGTTCCTAAGCCAACTTGCTCTGAACATTAAGTGATTCCTCTGTCCCTGCCTTAGTAGATGGCCATGCTTCACGGAGCTACAGCCAATGCGGGAAAGCGAGCCTACAGAAACCAAGGTTAAACTGATCTTTTGAAATTCGGCTTCCCCCCCAAGCACAAATGCATTGTTAGCAGACATTTCTTTAGGGGAAATATAAGCCGTATTCTATAACGTATGAAAGCCGTAGGACCACTTTTTATTTTCTATGAATTTTTTTCTTTGCTGAGAGCCTTGCTGTTTTTGTACAGTTTTATGCCTCCCTTTACAACGAGCAACACGTTGGCGAGCGCGCGTAGCTTCGTCCAGCTCAACAGCGGCATATTCGGTCGCCGCTGATGCCTGCCAGCGGCAATGCAACCAGCCCCATCTATAGCCCAGCGCTCCCTTTTATTAAACACCGTCACGCCCAGTATGACACGCCCGCAGAGCGGCGATTAAGCATATCAGATAGGGCGGCGGGGGCAGTGCGAACACACTCTTAGACCGGCGCAGCGATGAAGTTCGGCCACTGCTCCCGTGTTCCGTTTACTTCTGCGCGGACCTGTACCTATAGTACAGGGGTTCAAAAGCAGGAAATGTTTTTAAAAATGTTTTGACATTGTATAAGGAGAGATTTGCATTTGTGGCAGTGTTTTTGTATGGGATGCTAATATCACTCTAGTTTTTGCTCTAAAGCTGTATGCTGCCAACGTTGTTGGCATATTTGTGAGTCTGTGCATCTGAATGCGGTGTGATTTTTTTGCAGGCTGTTGGAGGAGGGCAACATAAGTGGTGCTGAAACAGTCAAGTCGCAGCTCGAGCAGTCACAGAGAGAGCGACGAAAGCAGAGGGAGGAGATGGGCATCGAATACCAGCCGATGTGGTTCAGGTAAGCCGGCTTGCTGTTTGAAGCACGGTGTCCTTCGATGGGCATGGACCAGACAAGAGGAATGAGGGGTGGCATTGTGGAAGGTGCATACGTACATTACTTTTTCAAATATTTGGCGAGGTTTTGGCGACTTTAACTGAAAAAAAGAAAATTTTGAGAGTGGCTTGTTTAAAATACTATTAACTGGTTGTACTTTCCTATTGACCTTTATGCAAATTGTGTCACTTAATGAATGTTTTCTCACAAAGATCATGAGACATTCATTGTACAGCCAGTAGCTTAAATGCCACACCTTCCCAGATTGTGGTAATATACACACTTATTTGATCAGGAGTGTTTTTCACAGAAACAGCAGCAAACAAGCTAATACTACACAGCACCGATTTGTGTCTTGAAAACGGAGCTGTGCCATTTTAGCCTTCGCTGCTTGCTTTGCAGGTGTACTCTGAACTGGCCAGTTTTTCTTTCTTTCTTTTTTTGGTCACTTGATGCTGCCTTTTTTTAATCCGCTTGCCCCGTTGCCATTTCAGAAAGGAGACAACGAAAGATGGTAAAGAGCACTGGGCCTACAACCACAAGTACTGGGAGACTCGCACAAACCCTGGCTTCAGCTGCATCACATTTCCGGAAAAGCTTTGGGAACCTCTCTAAGATAATGGCAAAACTCTGTTCTCACACACAGTGCCAGGGACGTGACAATAGCTGTAGCTCTACCTTTAATGCATTCTTTTTTATTTGTGTGTTTACGGAGGATCCTTTCCCATTTGTGTTCACCCTGTCTGCCGAGGCCTCTTCTTTTGCTTCGGGGTTATGTAGTATCTAAGCTTGTGAGTGGTTTCATTGTGTGTAGTTGGTAGCGTGACATTGCTGCTTTGCACCACGCAGAGTGATCGCCTCCGAAGCGGCGCACATCGAAGAATGGTGTACTCGAGTGAGTCTCTGTTAATGATGGTTCACATTTTGTTTTTGTTGGCTTATGTGCCATGTGTGTTTTTTTTGCATCTTGATTAGAGTCACACTGCTCCTACCCATGGACTTTCATGCTGGCGGCAGGACTCCCGCTGGCAAGTGATAATTCCTGGGGCATTTTGTAGTTGTTGCGTCCCCAAATTTTGTGTACTTCAGGGTGTACGTCACTATGCCCCTTTACGTCTTTCTGTTTCGATGGCATTTTGCTTAATGTTGTGATTACACTAGGCATGTGCAACTATTCCAGCTTCAGACTCGAATCAGCACATGCCTGCTTTGTGGTTTAATTGGTTGTTTTGGTTACTTAACAGAACTTTTTCGTTGATGATCTTAATGTTGAGCAGCATGTGAGAAGTTGCTCACTTGTTGAAGAATTTTTCTGCGTATCCCCTGACGTGGGATTCTTGTGTTTTTCTGTCACTCTAATATGTCTAATAGTGTTTGCCTCTGACAGTGTGGACGCTATTTAATTTCTCGGTGGTTCAAGGCGGAATTTACATGTTCACACGTGCATAGCAAACCAGGTTTACCACGCTGAGTGAATGGATGTACTTACCAGAAAACATCCTGTGTGCTTTTTCTTTCGCCTGCTACTGGGTCGTTGAATGCCAAGGACTACATTGGGCAGTGCCGGTGCATGAGCACTGCTTTAGTCTGGCTTGGGTTGTTGTCGAGTCCCCCGACTTTTGCCTTAACGTGGGACAGTCCTGACTGGGTGCACTAACTGGCCTGCCGTCTTAACCAGCCCTCTACCATCCTGATACATGTGATGCTTCCATACAGAAGTAGGCAGGCAAAACGTAGTGTCTATACTGCAGTAGTCTTTGCTCTGTATAAATAAATGTAAGATGCAGCCACTCTTATACATCCACGGATAAAGCAAGGCACAGTTCGTTTTCCCTCCAATAGTCTTTCAGAGCTCCTTCCTGTTTGTCATGTGCTTTGGGCCGCATCTTTGGCAGTTTCGTTTGTCCCCGTGTCCACTTATTTAGCTGCATCGTGCTTGTAACCGTCAGCTGAATCCTGCAGGCAGGTGTGTCAGTGGTGGTTATTTGTTCTGTGCCGTTTAGGTTTGCCCAGTTGCTGTGTATGTTCCAGCTGGAAGCCGTGTCAAGTAGCTCTCGTAGTCTAAGGAATGTGGGTGTGCCACCAAGATAACACAACGCAAACACTGTGATTTGCTTAGAGTGTGGAGAGGGCTGAGAGCTGTCTCAGGCGTAAGGTGTGTGCAGAGAGGGGGAGGGGGCGTTGAACAGAGTGGGAACAAGTGGTGGTGCTTAGTGCCTCGCAGTGAGAGCCAATCAAACAAAATCTTTGTGCAGCCTGCTTGCAGAAAGTGTGTGCCACAGGGGTGCAAACATGTTCTCAAACACCAGGATCTCCGAGTGCACTGGTGCCATTGGCGCAATAATGATTCCAGTAATAACGATATGACAGTAATAATGAGTGTAAACTACGCTCTGTTGCAAGTGTTTAGGCTGGAATTTTGCGCACGACTGTTTCAGGCTTGAAAAGGATAGCTGGGGCAGGTTTCAAATTAAATGCATATTTTCGTGAATTTACACGTAATTTACTTTTCCCACCTGATTGTCTGCTGAGCAATTACTGCTGTATATCGCCATCAAGTCAGCTGAACCACATCCTCTCTTTACGGGGGTGTCGTTGGTTATTGAACTAATGACAGTAACTGTTCAACACTCATTACAAAGAATATATAATTTAAGCTGCGCCTCACTGGGCTTTATTGTTCTGTGCTTGAACTTGATAGCATTTCTTTATTGGCTTAGTGTTTTAGTATGTGTTATGTTTATGAGTATGAACATTTCTTGAAAGAAAAGTTGAATTTCATGTACATTGGGCAGGTGGCATAACAACCACTCTACCTGTTCATCGCTTACTTATTCTCAAAATTGCTCTAAATTGCGAGGAACAGCATGATTTTCTGTTCTATATCTTGATGCTTTTTTGGATGCTTACGTAGCTGACAAAAACACGTCATCTTTGAAATTGCTTTTGTTTGTGCATTCATGACAATCAGAATTAGTGATGCACCATCATGACTATCAGGATGCGCCACAGACAATTCTTGGCCTGCTGTAAGTGGTGGAAGGCGCTTTTGGCAAAGTAGTAATCGTGTCTGTTGCTCTTCGTCTTCAGGGCACTCTTTGTCAGTGCAGCAGGCTTTGCTTGGTCTTTTACTTGGCAGGCAGCAACTGTTTTGCAAGTGGAGAGGTGCAAATATTGAGCGCACACATCCACGGTCCCTGCGAAAGGTGGCACCTCCAGTTGTGAAGCGATATATATACACGCTGTTGTCATCATTGGGCATGAATCAGAGTTTTGTATGTCGCCAGTTGCAGGAGGCTTTTTGTTTGCAAGAGGTGCACACTGGCAGTAAGTGGAGCCTTGGCATGTGCACCCTAAACAAAAAACGTACTTCCACACTTTCGCTGTACCACGGTGCCACTGTGATGATGGAAGTTGTTGCACTGCATATCCCTCTGAATCAAAGTCTAGCCTGCTGTGCTCTTGGACGTTAATGCAGTTGTCTTGTATTCAGTGAAACACTTGCGCAAGCTCAAGGCATATTTTGGTAGCAGCACCTGCTGCGTTTTCTCAATGGCTTAATTCATGCAGCCCTGGCTTCGAGTAGTGAGCATTTTTCAGTGTTGTGGAGTTTCACCATTGTATTTGCATTCCCTATTCATTGCCCAGTGGGCCTTTCTGTGACCAAGGTAATGCGCGTAAGTGCGGCCATTCAGTCAGCAAGTAAAGGTTGCAAACACATCAGGGCTAATGGGCTCTTTCACAACCTAGTGCCTGGCTTGGCTATTATTGTCGCCGGAGGCTGTGTTTCGTGTACTGTTCATGCTTTCACATGTGCTAGCTCTTTGGGTGGCATTTTTTCTGCGATTTGGCATGGTGTATAAATTCAGCACACTGTTCTGCCTTCATTACACATGTGAAGTTAATGTTCTGGTGCTTTATAGGCTTCATAGTGTGTGTGTTTGTGTGTGCTTTAATTTGCTACCTGTGACGCTGCGATACAACTTTGTGCCACCTTGTCATGTTTGGCTGTTCATGGTGCATATTGCTTTTTATCATTTGTGCAGTTGATGGCCTACAAATATTTGTCTTTGATTAACAAGTGGCTAAAAAGCTGGTAGCTAAAGGAGAGGCCAGCCTATTCAATGTTCAAAAGCAAGCATGAGAAAAATAAATCAGGTGTAAAAAGGAGGGGGCTACTTACGTTTTGATATCATTGTTGGCAGTGGACAGTGAGTCACTCAAGCCTAATGGACATTACGGGCTCGCCCGCACAATCACCAAGCACAGTATTTTGTCTGGGTTGTACGCTTTTTCTTTTGAAGGTTTGCATTGCTTAGTCAAGTTTGTGATCTGCTGGCATTATTGCGGTTTCAGAAATTCTATGGATTTTATTTTCATGGCAGAGATTTTTTAAAGTTTTTTGGCAACTGTTAAGCGTTTTAAAGAATCACTCGCCAATGGATCAGTAATGTGAAGGTGGACATCAGCTTGTTTTTAATTGTGCTCATTGAAGGAGCCTTATATTCAGTTGCTGCACAAAGCCATTGATGTGAGGGCATGGGAGTGTTGAATCTGGGAAACTTGTCATGCAAGACATCAGCCTCTCGTGTGTAAGGTGTGTTATACCGTACCTGCTAAGGTTCAGTGACATATAGATATTATCATGCACAAACTGTTGAGGGCTATCACTAAATATGCCATTTCCATCTTATGGCACATCAAACATCTTGGATGGTCTGTGGTATTTTTAATGTGGATATTACAACTGACTGCTTGACTCTTGGGCCAAAGTATAGCTAGGCAGTGATGGGCACTAACTACTTGTGTGGTAGCTTAAACTATGCTGGTAGTTAATTTTTCCTTAAAGCTTATGCTTTTTTAACAGTGCGGTAGCTGTCATCTTACTTTTGGTGCTTTTGTTTTTAAGTTGCTTACAGCTTCCCTATGGTGGTTAGTCTTTAAAAGGTGGGTTTAGCGCTTTAGTTTTTCAAGCTGCTGGAAATGCAGACAGTAATAGTTACATACACATGCTCCACATGGTGAGTGGTGAGGAAGTCCACAGTTTGCTTTCACAATAAAATCTTTAGGAAATGTAAAAAATTAGTGACCGGTGTGTGTGAGTGTTAGAGAGTGGATCTGGTTGGTTGTGGCGTGTGCTAGTTTTCAGCGACACCAGGAACAAACAATTGCTCGATTCACAGGGAAAAATTGTCATGATGGTTTGAGGTGGGAAACAAAGAAAGCCTTGTTAGTTATGACTTCCCTGAATTCACCTTGGATGGGGCCACATAGTTTGCTCAAAAGGAGTTCAAGGCCAAATTCAGTGATTGATTCAGTTCAATTCTACAACTTTGCCATACTGCTATCTCAGAATTGCCCTGCCTTCATCAACAAAGCATCTTGGACTAACGCCAGAACAAGTGTGTGCGCAGGCATTCTAAAATTTTGAAGAAGTTTGCAGGACCTGTTTTCTGAATGTCTTCAAGGAATTATTGTCTTTCGATTCGACAGGGAGAGTGCCTGGACAAGGTTTTTTTTTTCATGAGAAGACAGAGGACTTTATACTCTTGCTAGCAAAATATTGAGCCACATGTGTCACGAATGTTGTTTAGAAGAATTTTCTACACCTCAGCTGCTCAGAGTCTCGGGGCTTGGCTCTCAAAATTTTTTTGTGGCATGTGCGATACCGGAAGTCCTTTTATTGTTTGACCATGGTGTTGCTAGGAAACTCTGGAACTAGTGTGTGAGATACCATTTAGTATGAATACTTCAGCTGTGTTTTTAAAAGCAAGACAAACTAGTTCCAAAGCCAGGACCTTATGATTGACTTTGCACACCAGAACTGGATTGGTAGTGCATTCCAGACCGTACTCAGTACCACCACACTGGAAAAGCTGCGAATCAGACCACACTCGTGTAACTTCCTTAGGGAAACTGGCTGAAACGACGGTTGTTCTTTACAGGGTACCATCTCACGAGATAATGTTGCAGAGTATTGACACGAGCTAACTTGCTTTTTATCTCTCGACACAGAAGCGCTTTCTTAGTCGATGCGTAGTGAGCCGTTGTGGAATATATGTGAGAACTAAAGTAAAAGCTTTTGTGTGGTCCCAGTACACGAATTTAATTGTATTGCCACAAATTCAACAATTCCAGTAATGTTGAATGCCCGCCTCTAAGGAAATTGTGTCCTTTATTTTGTCCCTTCAGAGCCACATTCAGCCATGCCAATGCTGACAAGATGCATGCATCGCACCCAGACTGTCAGCAATGGTATCCCTTGTAAATGATCTTCCCCTGCGCGAAGTTTTCAAGGAATCCTAGTCAACCTGTTTGCACAATTTTATATCTGCTTGGAACATTTTTAACAAGATGCTGGCCTCCCATCTGTGGCAGCAAACAAAAACAAAAAACAGTATAAAAAAAAAAGGGCAGCTATTTCAGTCCTCTTGTGCTTGTTTCCTCATGCAGATAGTCTGGTTGCTGCAGTCATTTACGTGTCCCTGGCTGCCTCTGCTTTCTCTCGTAAGCTAGAATTCTGTCTGGCTGACAGGGCCGAGTCCAAAAGTGCTTCCACGACACTTCTTTGGGGATTTGCTTTGTCAACTCTAGTCGCTCAAAGTAGTAGTATGCATTTTGGGGCCCATATTTTGAAGCGAAGTGAGGGGAAACTAGGCAAATAAATTTGTTCTTGTGTAGAGTGTATCTTGGTTCTTGGGAGGAGAGAATGGACTGTGGTGGTTTGTTACTTTTAGTAATCCACGGAATAAAGTAGCTGAAGTACCTAGTCAAGTTATTTTTGTTTAGTTAACTACTCTGCAACTTAGTCCAACTACCAAGTAGTTAAATACTGCCCATCACTGTAACTAGGAAATAGATGTCAAGTTGTACTGGTAAATACTGTTTAGGGGAGGTTTGTTCCATATCATATTCACCAGTAGGGTGCTCGTTGCCAGTTTCAGCAGTACTGCTTAGCCATCTAGGTTTAGCAACTGCAGCAGTAGTAATGGAACACCGACTGTAGCAGCCGGCTTAAGGCAGGAACTAAACGTTGATGGTAATAGAAGACGAGTCCGAAATCTTCAACCCGGCTTTTCCTTTTCTTTCCACTGTATTTTTGCAGCCCTCTAACAGGCTGATGTACACTGCATATGTCAGCCGCACTGCTTCCATTTGAATTAATGCACGACTTGAAGACGTTATTGAAGATGTTAGTTCCTAAAAGAATTGTTAGGCCATGCAAGCAATAATAGCTGCAGAGGGTACCTATTTGTACCTCTTCTTTTAAAATCGCTGCATGTTCGTGCAAGCTCAATGCTTTTTCGAGAGTGCATTTTTATTGTTGTGAAAAAATAAAGTGACAAAACGGCTGTTGCAGCCATGTGCTTCTGGCATAGACGACTTTGCTACCTGCTCTGTGCTTCTTTTGGCTCTGTACCTGTGCCAGTTTGTTGTCTTCGATGCAAATGCATGACAACAGTTACGTATCGTCAAATGTTTGCTCTATTCAGGATGGTGCTGAATTTCGTGCAGCCCCCCTTCTTTTTATTCTTTTAACCTGAATAGAAACTTTCACTGAGTCATAGCCTCGACATTTTGGGCAGGCTGCTTGCAAAAAAAAAAAAAGAAAAGAAGGAGTGCTTGGGTTTCCAAGGTGTTCACATCAGCCCTGCATGGGAGACCCTTGTTAAGGGGATTGTAAAGTCATGGGACTTGGTTTCGTTGAAATGATTGACCTTTCTGTCTTAGGCTTAGGCTTCCTTTGACCATGACTTGAGGAGAGCACCCAAAAACTGACAGGGATCAGTGTTCTGCGTGCCCAAAGTCAAGCAGCACTGCCCAAGAGCAGCCAGAAGTGGGGCTGCGGTCGATTGCACCTAGTAAAATTTGACACCTTAGTCCAACTGAATCCTCCGTGCCTCGGAGGAGAAGGGCAGTTAGAGTTGCTGCATACCATGGTGGTCTTGGAGGCGACGTGCCATGGCCCTTGTACAGCTAGCAATAATGGAAATCGGTTGGAACAGTGATCCAGAGGTGGCACCACATGCCTGCTTGCTCAGTGCAGTGCCACCTCAATTTTGCTTTCAGCACCTGTTTTTGGATAACGCGTTGTGGTGAGGCACCTCCTGACGCTCGACCCAGTCAGTCTCCATGACAAGGCATCACACACCAGCCAAACCATTCTCTCACTGCAGCCAAAGACACTGCCTTCACTATGTTGTGGCACTGCATTTCGGTGAACCAGATAATGCAGTGCCCATGTTCTCTCTTCCCGCTTAGTGTGATGATGTCTGTAGCCAAACTGGGGTGGGGCCCAAAGCATGGAAAAGTTATGCAAATGAGGGAGAGCAAGCCACAGTGGCAGAAAGGGGTTTGGTGTACTGTGCAGCAAGCTCGCGCTACTGGCATTAAAAACAATAGTGGGGGTGCTTGCCGCTCCGTGTATACTCTCTAGATTTTGGCTTCAAGTAAGTTATCCTAGCGTGGCATTCGTTACTTATCTTGGAAAAAAGCTTCAATTTGTTTTGCAAGTTTACAATATGCATTAATTTTCAGCTACTTTTCTCTCAATAACAGACTTCCTTGGTTTCATTGAAATTCTTTCTCTCTCACTTCACAGGTGGTGTCCAGTTGGCAAAGGCCTCTGTGACATCCCAGGCAAATGAGGAATAGTCCCTCGGGAGTCGCCACCCTTTCTTCTGTTTTCCTAATTATATTGGCTCGTTGAATGCCCTTCATTAAAAGCAACCTGTTATTTCAACATCGTAGTTTATCCGTCTGGGAGAGCTTTGTTTTTGTCTTCATGGTCCCTTTGAAAATAACTTGAAGGGACTGAAAAAAATGTGTTCATCTTGTTAGAAATTGGTCTTTTATTTAAGCCGATCGCCTCAATTTTGTTACCGAAAAGTTTTAGTACTTTTTTATTACTTTTGTGTTAGGTATTTGTTCAGTACTTTGTGTATTTTTGTTGTGCAAAGTTGGGACACGCCGACAGATACTGCTGTGCACTTTGCATGTCTTTGCATGTCTTTAAGCATGACCTGCTGGAGACAAAGCCTTCAATTCATCCATACATTTGTCTCTTTGTGGCCAGGTGCAAGCTGTGGTGTATCTAAAGCGTGAGGCAGCAATAGGCATTTGTTTCCCACTCAGGAAGCACAACAAGATTAAGCCAAATTTGGTGTTGAAAGCAACAAACCTAGCATGCTTTGTGTTATGGCCCTCATTGCAAGAGTGACCGCTCTTTGATGTTTTGGAGTTTAGTTCATGTAAGCCCAATGGAAAATGTATTGCAAACACGGGCTGCGAGGGGCAGAGTGAAGGAAATTTACTAAGAGGGTTTCATCAGTAAGGTTGATGAAGGCGGCTGCTTGTCCAACACAGAAGTATATGTGCTCCACTAGTTGGGGCCATGGTGTCACACGGAGCAAATGGCAACAAAAATTCTTTGGGCACTTAAGTATACGTACGGCTACTTAGTGTTTGCCAATGTTTCTTTTTTTTTTATTTTTTTAATGAAAATTACTTTGACAGGCAGACTGGCTGCACTTCAACACTTTCGTGACCATGGAAAAATCGGTTGTTTTTGCGTAGTCCTGGAAATATTTTTTGTCTTGCCACAGAAAATGATTGATGCTGAAGTGTAAGGTATGAAATGATAGGGGAAGGATAGGGATTTTCAACAGTAATAATTTCACACGATAGATTTATTACGAATTCTTTAAAAAAATTATCAAAAAAAGCAACAAGAAAATTGATGAAAACATCTGTTTTCAAGCACAGGGTACACATAAAAAAATTGAAATATACACTTTTAACATACGGCAGGGCTCTGGGCCGCGCGGCGGCGCTACCTGCGCGACGGCGACGACGCCATATTTGAGGTTGCACTCCGCCGCGCGGGCAGCGCGTTTCCCGACGCGCAACGTGGTTTGCAGCGTGGTGCTGGCAAGAACGTTCGTGGGTTGGTGCTTTTTCTGCGTGATTTGTGGGTTTGCGAATGCCTTGTCGTAACGAGTTCTCGCTTCGAAATTCCGGACTGTGCTTGTCTCCTACAACCGCAGACCCGAAGCAGGCCGCACGACAAAATCAAGCGCGCCGTGTTTTTTTTTTTTTTTTTTTTCCTTTCGCTGTTTTGAAGCGACGGCTAGGGCGGTGTTTGAAGACTGTCTTCATTCGACGAGTTCCCAAAGAAGTTATCGATAATATGGCTAATCAGTACCGAATCTGTTGGAGCCCGTTTCATTCAGGTGGACCCCGGGACGATGGGCTTCGGAGCTTTCACCTCGCACCTTGTCAGATGTTTAAAACATCAGGCATGCTTAAAATGTTCACGAATTAAGGTAGTCGGCGTACTTCATGGATGAGACGAACCATACTGGGCTCCCAGCCTCAACATGGGCTACTTCGAGTGTTTAGGTGAACGCACGCGTACATGATTCGCTTCACAGGTAATTGCGGGCATTCAATTTTTCTTCGTCGCCTTCGACGGTTCTCGAATGACCAAGCGTGGTACGGGATCAGACACTAAAGCTTGACGGTGGGTACACAGTTTGACTACTTCAAAAACAGCGCATGCAGAGACTAAAACGTTAACGTATGCAGGGACAAACAGAGCACCCTTTGTCACTTGTCTCTGCGCTGCTTTCGAAGTAGCCAAAGCGTGTTCCATAATCTTGTTCTGCTTATAATTTCCGCTTCGTCTTTACTGAAAGGAAAAGTCTTGAAAATCATCGGTAGGATCTTTGTCGTCGCCACCATACCTAATTTTATCACGTACTTACCTCGCGATGGTTTCCACGCAGACCCTGTGCGTAATTGTACCGCTTTATTAGGAGCTCAAGCGGACGACCTTCGTGCGTTCAACGCACAAAACCCTGTCGCCAGAGCACCTCACCGTCTCATAACTCCTCAATAAGCGCGCAACATGCCTGGGTGGCACGGTAAAACCCGCTCCCCATCCCACACGCCACCACATCAAATATCCCCCAGCCTTGGGTGAAGAAGTTTTCTCAACTCGCGCCACGGTCGCTTCAAGCAACGGAGGAAATACGGAAATCGGCGCACGGGGATGACACCGAGATAGCGCGAAATCGCCAAAACGGACCGGGTTATGCACGCCGCTGGCCGCGCCTGTCAAACCATCGGAGAGGTGCATTCGTCGCGCGAAATCATACCATCTTCAAGCACTGCCCTGGCCTTCGCTTCGAAACAGCAAAAGCAAAAAAAGAAAAAAAAAACGGACGCGCTTGCTTTCGTCATTCGCCCTGCTTCGGGTGTGCGGTTGTAGGAGACGTGAACAGCGCATCCGGAATTTCGCAGCGAAAACAATATTGGCGGTGAGATGTTTGAGTGGCGCCCCCTGGATCTGACGTCAGCTTAGGGACCCGCTCCGCTGTCGTCTGCTACACTCGCCCCGCTGCTACACCCGCGCCGCGGTCGTCCGGTTCTGACTGGCAGCAGTGCCTCTGCTAGAAATCGCCCGCTTTGATGCTTTGGTGCTTTAAAAAGCGTGTTTTCAATCAGATTCTGACGGCTCTGAATAATTTCAAGCTTTGTCCCGCACAATTTTACAACACACAAGGAGAGAGAGAACGACTTTCAGAGAGCATCGCTCAGACAATCGTGTGTAACTCGCCCTCGTCCTACCTAGCGTATTTGCGAGTTTCAGCGCTCAGAGCTCCTCGATAAGTATTCAAAATTCGTATGCTTCCCTTAACTATTTCTGAGATGCTCTTATGAAGACTCAACAGTCTAATGCTACGCATCAAGCAGCGGGTCGCACAGCAGGAAATAAAACGGGTGTTTTTCTTTCGTTGTTGTTAGATGAACGTTTTTTTTTTTTTTTCTGTGCCCAACGCATTCATTTTTTCTGCACCGTCCTAAACGTCCTAGGAGGTTTGGGGATGTTTGCGAGGCTCACAAAGTTCGTGTGAATATTCAATGCAATAAGATATGTGCTACGGCGCAGATAACATTGTCCACAGTACTCGAAGGCGGCTTTTGTGCACCTAATTTCTATCGAACCATCGATATCGTAACGAACTCGATCTCAACCCGAAAAGTTATGACATGATTACGGTGTTGAAAACTTGATATACTTGCTAACTAACGCAATAAATAGTATACATGCCAATTTTCAGTATAACACAATTCGAAACCAATGAATATGTCCAGAAAATTCTTTATTGTTTTCCAACCCATTTAGTCGCAAAGAACAAATCCTGGCCTACTCGGGATGACGTTCGGTGAATTGAAGAATGAATCTTACTCTCTCGTCTGGGACTGAGGAGCCTGCCCACTAACCAGCTCGATTTTACTATTAAAGTTTTCTCCTCCTCCTGGTCCTCCATCTCTTGAGTGCAGTTTTACGATAACGCCTATCTGAATATTGGGATGATATGGCTGTGGTAAATGTACCGAAATAACCCTCCAAATCTGAACAAACATAGCCTTATTGTATGTTTTCCTTACAGGTTACTCTTTTTGCTCAATAAGCCTGCATACTGGTTAGAAGCCTGGTATAAAACCAGCTCGCGCCTATACACACAGCAGGTTATTTGGAAATCAACCTACATTATTTGCGCCCCATAGTGCATGTCGGCACACTTTCATGCCGTGACAACGTAAAGTGACTTGATACAATAGTTTCGAGTGTTAGGCAAGATTGCCAAATCTGTTTTCCCTTACATACGATTAGCTGGAATCGTAATGCCTTCTGCCAAAGCCGACAGCCCCGAAGGCCTGGAATTTGTTTTGCTCTTCCATTTTCGCTGTTGTCGGTTGTCAGCCTGTGGCTGTTACCTTTGTTCGAAAGACTGCTGAACACAGAGGCTGACGCCTAGCTCCGACTCTTCGCGCTCCGCATAGGACCAGCTTCGCAGCAATGCATGGGCGACGCCGGCAATGTTTATTTCCGGAGCGGTATCAAAAAATATACTTAAAATCACGCCTTGAGCTAGTTTACGCTGTTTTAAATCTTTTGTTACGAAAAAAAAGTTGCGCATTCGCGAGATCTGCTGCGGACAAGCACAAAATCTCAACCGCGCGCAAAGAAACAGCATAGAGAGCGAGCCCGAGTAAAGCAGACGACAAATGCGAGAATCCCTAAGCCGACGTCACGGAGGCGCGCTCCGCAGCGCCGCCCGTGGTCGCGCTCACCGCCAATATGCTGGCTACTCGTTACGACCAGGCATTCTCAAACGCACGAATCACGCAGAAAAAAACACCGTCCACACGAACGTTCTTGCCAGCACCACGCCGCAAACAACATTTCGCGTCGGGAAACGCGCTGCCTGCGCGGCGGAGTGCACCCTCAAATATGTCGTCGCCGTCGCGCAGGTAGCGCCGCCGCGCGGTCCAAAGCCCTGTGAATACACCCTATAGAATAATAGTGCAAATATGAACTGTGTAAGCATAAAAGTTATTCACCTATAAACAAAAATATAAACACTTGTGCCTCTCATGCCACCGCGCGAAGCAGTTTTTCGACTCTTAGACTCCCTGTCATACATCCCGCTCGGCGGCACACCTATTCAAGCATATTCAAGGAACTGTGAAGCTGTACTGGATTCCTGGCCACGCCGGGGTACTGGGAAACGAAAACGCTAATCAGCTTGCCCAAGAAGCATACATCCGGGCTCCCAGCAACGGCTGCCAAAGTCCGACATCTCAGGAACTAACTCAACCGCAACTTCGCCTTAAGAACCCGCCGCGGTAGCTCAGTGGCTAAGGCGTTGCGCTGCTGAGCACAAGGTCGCGGGTTCGTTTCCCGGCCGCGGCGGCCGCTTTTCTGATGGAGGCGAAAAGCAAAAACGCCCGTGTGTACGAGATTTCGGCGCACGTTAAAGATCCCCAGGTGGTCAAAATTAATCCGAAGCCCTCCACTACGGCGCGCCTCATCGCCTGCGTTGCGTCGGCGCGTTAAACCCTACAATCAATCAAACTTCGCCTTAAGGAATACAAAACAGCGAAACGTCTACTCCCAGCTCCCCACCCTAACCTAACAAGACAGCAGCAAACCCTATTCCGACAGGCACAAGCCGGAACACTTGAAACACCTGCGAGGCTACATCGCATCAGACATGGCAAAACAACAAACACCCTTACCATCATGTTCACAGTGCAAAATTACAAATACCGTATTTACCCGATTCTAACGCGCACCCATTTTCCTGAAAAAAAAAACCCGAAAAAACTTGCACCTCCGATTGTAACGCGCACGGGACTTTGTGACCCAGACAAACGAATGCGAGAGAAACGGGCGATTTATTTCCCGAAGTAATCTCTCATCTCGCTCCTCGTCGCTCTCCGCTGACCACAACATCTCGTCCTCGGTGTCTTCAAGCGCGTTCGCGATGCCACACTTCTGAACGAACGTTCAACCATGGTCGATAGAATCGTGGCCCATGCCTCGCACGCCCATCCCGAGAGCTCATCCAGAGGTGCACGCTACAGCCGACCGCTCGTTTTGAACGCGTGGGAGCCGCTGCTGCCATTGCTGTTATCAAGCGCGCAAGTTAAACGATTTGGCGATTTGTGTGCACGCCGATAGAAAAGTCTAGGCCCCTAGGCTTACTGCTATAGAGAGCTAGAATAAGTATTCTAGTTCACTATACTTGCTGCGTCCGAAAAATCGTTTCTAAAAGTTTTGGCGCCATCTTGGGATGGCGATGGCGATGGGTGGGATGAAATATCCGCTGTTTCGGCATTTTCGGTTTTGTATCCGATTCTAACGCGCATGCGAATTTTCGGCCTATTTTTTCGGAAAAAAAGTGCGCGTTAGAATCGGGTAAATACGGTAACCAAGACCACATTCTTTGGCAGTGTCCTCAATACATCCAAATTATAAAACAATACACTAGCCCCCCCCCCTCTTTTCTTTTTTTAAATGCGGAGCATTTCTTAGGCTCGCCTGGTCCTGCGTCGTTGATGGCGGCGCCGTCCGCACGCTCACTGCGCATGCGCAACTCTCCTCCTTACACCCACAGCTCCGCGATACTACACTATAAAAAAAATAGTTAGCGGCGCCCGGTTTCGATCCCATGACTCTCTGGCCGCAACGGGAGGTACGCGGTGCTCTTCCCACTACGCTACAAATCCGGGACAGGAGTTCGAGCGACCGCTTGTAAAGCACTCTCTAAAATGCCGCACAAGGCATGCACGAAGTTGCTTGTGCGGTAAAGGAGCTTATAATGTGGGCAAAAACGGTACTATAAAACATCATCCGCACCGCTAATGAAAGCGCCCATGCAATACCTAAGCTAAGCCTAAACATCTCTGGCGGAGCCAGCCGGCTGTCTCGAGCGCTTCGAAACGGCAGCCACCAATTGGTATGTCTTGTGAATTTCTACAACTCTTCGAAAATGGACAGGGAAGCAAAACAAGATTTTTAGAGTTTGAAAATTGGATTTGTCTTTTATGAATAAGTTCAAAAAATTGATATCACTCGAAACTAGCCATGTGATCACGCCATTAACTTGTAACGTAGCAGCACACGATAGTGCGGCGGCGGTGACGGCCTGGAAGGTGATAACTCAACAAAGCTTGCATCGAAGCAGAGAGCTCAACTATGTTACTAGAAGCGATTGAAAGAAATAAATAGGTACGGTGAAAAAGATTGTGTGATGTTCTTTAGCTCAACACCCGCCTTTCGCTCGCTTTTGGATCAACGTTACTTGATCGCCTTTGACGGCAATTTTAACCTAAAGAAATGGGGGTTTCTTGCCAACGTAGGTTGCCGTCCTAATTTTTATAATACATGCCAAGTATTTTCATGTCTTTTATGCGCAATATTTTATAGCTTGGTTGTGATCTTTATAAGCTAAGCGTCAAATTACACTGCATCTCATCATAGCTATACGTGCATCACGTTGATTGATTACGTGTTGCTTACGCAAAAACATGGCGAATTCATTGTGAATTTATGCAGTCGAAAATAGGGCCCCGGCATGCATGACCAACGTTAGGTACGATGACGCAGTGCCTGCTCTTTCACCGAACACGCAGTTGCCACAGCTCATGGCTACCACAGAACAGGGAGGATTTTCACTACCTCGTAGCTCGTAGACGTGTTAATGCATAATGAAGCATGTCAAGCCCAAGTCAGAAGCTGTGGTGCGACGGACGGATAACGCTCAGCTTAAACCATAGAGTTTCTTAGTAAGTATACTAGAAAGGAAACTGCAACTGAAGCATGCCAAGCCCAAGTCAGAGTGGACTTCCCATACCACCCCCCCCTCCCCCCCCCCGAAATACATGGATTCCCAGGTGTAGTTTCCTTTCCAGTACACTTACTACGAAACTCTATGGTTTAAGCTGAGCGTTATCCGTCCGTCCCACCAAAAAACTCGCGGAGCGATGACGTCACCTCGCGTTGCCTAGCAACCCCTGGCGCATCTGGGCATAGCTTCGCGCTCGCTTCGCTGGCCTAGCCTCCCCGGAACCCGTCAAGCCATGACGTCACTGCGCAGCACATTGTATAAAAACTCCTGTACAGCGGCGTCATCCAGACTTGCGCGTGGGCTTGTGCCACGTTGAGAGCTCGCAAAAAATACAAAGAATAATACCGAGCGTACGTAAGCGTGCGCTTCGTGTGGAGCACCCGGTGTCGGCCAGCTTGACCTTCGAGAACACTGCCCAGCGTTCGTAGCGTGATCTCTCGCGTGCTGTTCTCCTCGCCAGTTCACGTGCGTTCGCTCATGAAGTGGGATGCACCATCGCCTCCTGTATTTTGTGGCGCAAGCTACAAGCTACCTCGGGCAGTCTTCGCGGGGTGACCAGTTTTGCCCTTGAGCGCTAGAGGTCAAACCACACCCCCTTCCGCAAGCGCCCGGATCGGAGCAGCGGCCCGATAACGGGGAGAGATAGGCGGCAGGGGAGAGATAGGCGAGGAGGGAAGGAAGACGTGCGCGGGACGTGGCGGAGCAAGGTGAGGAGGCCGCCGCCGCAGCGATAAGCGCGCGCCATGAAGGCAGGCCACGAGGCCACGTGCGGCACAGAACCGTGTGTGATAGCGGAAGGCGAACATCCCGCTCTGGTCCCTCGTACGGCGGTGAGGACTAAACAACGCCGTGAGGCGAAAAAGACGAATAACGCTACTATTGCGTACAGCTTCCCTACCTTCAAGTCTGACGCATTAGTGTGAGCTTCCTTCATTTTTTTCAATGTCAAACGCATCAGCCCAGAGCGGCCAACCAAGCCCCTTCCTTCTACTCCTGCCACTCTCCTCCAATGGC
This sequence comes from Haemaphysalis longicornis, assembly GCF_048455015.1. Lineage (NCBI taxonomy): Eukaryota > Metazoa > Arthropoda > Arachnida > Ixodida > Ixodidae > Haemaphysalis > Haemaphysalis longicornis. Next base: position 437,450,198 of record NW_027526203.1, on the reverse strand, counting down.
TAGCTTTCCCAGCGCTTTATTCACGTGTCCGGTAACTCTTGGGGCGACGTGTGGTGGAAGGCGGCAACGTAAGCAAAAACATGCTTAACCACGGCGCCGTGTTTTTATCGCTGGCCAGAGCGCAGCTACTCCGGCTATCTCGAACATCGATCCCGGTTAAGACTGGGGCCCCACCTTACTACATGTGGCGTCCCGGTCACTCCCAATGCAAAGCAGGCGATGCTTTGGCATTAAAAAAAAATGCAGGAGGCCATGGGAGCCGAGTTCGTGAAACCGGTTGCCGCCGGTTCTATAGCGCGTGCTAACGCGGACAAAACGATCTTGGCCTGCCAGCCATGGAGAACTTTCAGCGGCAAGTTCGGACCTCCATGCGAGGTGCAACAGCCGGGTCTCCGACGGGTCACCGGCGGTGCTGTTTCTCTGGCCTTGCGCCACTATAGTGCAAGCTGCGCCAATTTTTGTGGGCACAAGCTGTGGGCGTGGTTTTTGCCGACCATCGTCGGTGGTTTATCTGCTGCCCTCATCGGCTGCCACCGCCACGTGTCTTATTCCCGCCGGGTCGTGGATCTGTACAGGTGCATGACGAAACTAGTGGCGCGATAACTTCGCCGGAAGTCTTCGACGCATGCTTGAAGCGGCATAGGAAGCAAGACGACGGAGCGTCATGGCTTTCGCACCGTAACAATAGACTTACTCGATGTGATTACAGCCATGGCGTGGTGTCGCTAGTGTCCCCCCACGTCGACAGAGTGAGTAGCAGGCCACGCACGCAGTTGCAATGTCAACGTGTTGTCCCTGGTGACGCTGCGACAAGGTAGCAGGAGAATCCGGGCACGGTGTTTGTGTTGACTTCGGGGAAGGCGAGGGCCACGGTTTCGGCGTGGCGGCAAATCCAGCGCCTCCAGTTCCAGTTCTGTGCCCGTGGAATAGATGAACGCCTACGTTCGCCGGTTCTCTTGATGTTTCTGCCGTGAACCATTTCCACGAAACGCAGCCACCGACGTTTGTTTAATGTATAATATTTGACGAAAGGCCGTGCAACCAGGTGCGTCCCCCGGATACAATGGTAAGCGCTCATTAGTTTTGCGTTTTTGTGCGGGCGAAAGTTCTGGAAAAGCTGTGCGGCCACTCTTCGCGCTGCTTCTTCATCGTGCTGCTTACACGATAACATTGTCTGCGTAAGGTAGTATGTTTCTTGGCATTGCGTTACGTCGCCCCGTGGCAATGCCTGTTCAATCATCTAGATTTTTCCGAGCCCTAAAACATGAGGTATGCGTTTTCATGTGGCATAGTGTTACCTTCGGCGATATGTGAGCTTATAAATACTCGATTTTGTTTTATTTATATACCAGTAAACGGGATAAAAAGACAAGTTCCTAAGATAAACGGGGAGGCTGGGGATCTGGGGGAGTCTACATAGTGACCTATAATCTAGCGCGTGTTTCCTTGCTCATAAAATTCGACTCTCTGCCCAGAAAACGATTGTTATACGGGTAAACATTTTGTGCAGACAAGTCGTCGAAGTAGACTGTTTTACGTGTCGAAACCGGTTCAAAACCATTCCCACGGCACCAATTAAACAGCGAGAAATGTCTTCTAAATAACTGCGTCGCGTTGACAGCGTTGGTAAGCGTAGGCCGCAAAGTTAGCGTTCCGACATCGATCTTCATGCCGTACGTTTGATGCTCGAATGTCGAATACGCGCGGTGGAAATGTAGAAAGACGCATGTCTCAATACCACAAAAAAGAAACCAAACGCCGCCCGACGTCGAGCTTATCGCGGGCTATCATCCAGAGGTTTAAATATGCTCCACTCGTTCGGCTGAAGGAAGAAAATGCCAGAAATGTCAAAGCCAGCACCGTATACTTTCGGTTAACAATTTTGGCGAGTTACACAGGGAGATAAAATGTATACCGTATGTGTGCTGAAGCACCTGCACCGTCCGGTGGTTGCCACCCGGTTAGCGGCATATCCGACTCTACTTATCCCTGACAGAAAAAAAAAAAAATGCAGGGAAGCATAATTAAAATAACAAAGTATGCACACTGAGGAAAGCGATGCAAATGCCATGTCAGCTTACTTCTGTATTGCCCTTGCTCCCTACATTGCTATGCAGCATTCCTCAGAAAAGAAAGAAAACATCCCACTGTTCCAATGAACGACGCCGAAAGGGCACAGTTCATATCACTTAGAAGCATACATCAAAACAAAACACAATTTTCCGCATTACCACAGACCACAGAAAAATAGGCAATAGCCTAAGGCGGAACGAAATGGTTATTAAGTGCTTTTAAACGTGGCGATTGTCTTTGCCTCACGTCCCGGGAAATATTAAATATCAAGTGTACGCGAATAAACCATTGTATAGTAGAGCTATCGTTTGAGCCATACACGCAAGATACACATACGCCTGCTTAGCATTCTCATGCTTTTCGAAATTCCTATACGCGAGTAATCGTTTTCTGACCAGCTGAAATATTCATGAAAACAAATGCCGAAAAGTACATGTACTATCGGCGTCAAATGAAACGCGAACAATAAAATATGAACCTGAACACACAAATAGCGCGATTTCTTCTTCAGAATCCCCCTGCCCACCCCGTGATGCTGCTGTGGACTCCGGCCCACACCGGCGTAGGTTGTAATGAGACGGCACACCAACACGCCCGAGCTTTGATATCCCGGGCTCCCGTTTCTTTTACGCCTACACACGGCATCCCCGAAATGTCCCACGCGTACCTACTTACGTACAGGGACATAACTCAACATTACCGCCTCCTCCGCAGGAACCTACCTCCCCCGCACCCTTCACTTACTCCGCCGGCAGCGCACATGTGGCGGCTCTTACAAACCCACACTTTCCCACACCGCACTCTCCTTGTGCACACTCACCCACACCAATTCACCTCCCCTCACTGCCCCTCATGTGGCGCGCTGGACACTCTCTTCCACTCGCTCTGTGAGTGTCCGCGCGACCCCTTTCCCCCTTTCCCCTCCTCTTCTCACTGGGAGCACGCTCTGGGGAGCTCTGACCTCGCAACGCAAGAAGCCGTCACGGACAGAGCCCTGGACGTCGCGGGGGCCCTTTGGGCCTCTGCCACCCCCCTACCCTGAACCCAGTGTAAAATAAAGTGGCTCTACTACTACTACTAGCGCGATTTCTTTCCATGCAAGCCAAAATGACGCGTTGCTAAGTTACAAAAACAAAGTTGGGAAAAGGGGATTTCCAAACATACCAATTATATATGCTGTACGCACAGTATTTTTCAATTTTGCACGTTCTGGTTAATATTTTCGTGTTCGCATTTCATTTGACGCCGATGGTACAGTGGTGGGCTCGCTTAGGGTGAACACGGGAGCGCGTGGCCGTCGGTACTATCAGAGCAACCTACCGTGTGAAGTGCGAAGCAGCACGCGTGCGCTGTGCGTGTCGAGCGAGGCTATGCTTTCAGCGCGCGCATCGCGTCATCGGAGCGTCTGAGCGTCGTCTGCCAACTTCACCTTGCGTGTAGCTGTGGAGCAATCGGCCGCTGTATAAATAATGGAAGCTGGAATCCGCAAGAAAAATGTTTGATTCAGCGGTTATTCGTTCATTAGAATGAATGCAATGCAATCGGTTCGTCCCATCGTAAATCGACAGCTTGTTTCAAGCAGACTCGATAAAAAGATGACTATCACTTTAATAACACTTTATTTTTTAAATGGTTGCCACTGAAACCGAAGGAGCAACTGTGTACAATGTTTATCAGAAATAAATTGAGAGCTTGAAGTCTGCTTGGGCGCTACAACCTCGATTCAATCTACGGTGGAAAAGCGCCTTTGTGATTTTTATTAGGTATGTTCATACAACGATCGCGGATTCGAGGTTCAAAGCGAGACACCATTAGGAGTTGACGCGCAACATAGCGGAATACGAGCCGTCGCTCCGATGACGCGATGCGTGCGCTGAAAGGAAATTCACAGCGCATGCGTGAGGCTTCGCGCAGCCTGCGGTAGGCTGCTGTGATAGTATACCGGCAGCCACGCGCTCCCGTGTTCCCCCTAAGCGAGATCACCACTGTACCTTCCTTTGTTTTTGCCTCAAATATTGCCACATCGTTATCGCTAGAATTTTTCCCTCTGAACATGGTGCAACTTGCTTTATGCGCCTAGAGTTGGTTGATTTGCAATCTAGAAAGCTCTGTATCCGTTTCATCCACTACATTAGGGAGGGATCACTACAACAGAATATATTAGTGCCAAGTGCAGTGTCATTCATGTATAAAAGAAACAGTAGCGGACCTAAAATGGAGCCTTGTGGCACACGGTATTCTAGTTTGAAGCTAGTTCAGCATTACTGAGTTACACAAACTGAACATGATTTTTCAGGTAACTTTAATAAATCAAGCGCAATAACGTGACTGGTTCAATTTATTGAACAGCGAATTGTTTCATTGAATCACTCTAGCCTTTTAAAATCTACAAGTATACCAATCGCGTAATTTGACTTTTCAATATTTGTGTATTCGTTCTTTAACGCTTTGCAGAGAACGTTCTGCAGATTTTTCCTCATGGAACCCATATTGCTGTTTCGCTACAATGTATTTTCACAGATACTAATAGGCCTGTTGATTACATGTTCTGCAATCTTAAAGAAAAGTTAGTATCGTTATGCGACGGTGATTCCCGAGATTGTCTGACACCAGCCTTATGGATGGCGCATGCGTGTGCGCTTTGTGTTTTTTTCAGGAAAGAGGCGGTGTCGTATAGATCAGAGTGCCAATATGGGCGGTGGGTTAATATATCAAACGCTTCGTGGAGAGGAAGAACAGCAACGTCATTGTAACCACTCGCACATGCGTCTTCCTTTAAACTGTTTCAGTTTCGAAGGGTGTTGTCGGAGCTAAAAAACGAATGTGTCTAGCGTTACGCACAGATGTAGCTCTAATCAATGTTAAAGTTATGCCCAGACGTAGCCATTGCGAGAGTTACCTCCGATTATCTGTCATTATTTATAGCAATTAATCATTACCAGTAACTGACTATTTAATAAATCGAAGCAGTTTGGCCGGTTGCGTACGAATCAAGACAGACTGACTCCCCGCGAGTTGTGATGCGGACGTGATTCGGGCTGGAGCGCGTGGACGTAACTTTAGCAAACTGCTATGTCAGGGCGTAACGCTAGCCACAGCTCCCCCCCCCCCGTAGGCGAAAGAACGAATGTGACCGTTGTTGTTCTTAATTTGCTTAGCATAACTGCAGGGAATCGTCTGGAGAACACCGGACATTAAAAAAAAATGGCTGCTAAATTTGTTAGCCAATGAAACAGCGCGAAGGATAGCACCACGAAGGATGGAACCGTTAATTTATGTGGTTCCATATATGCCGTTTATGAGGGTAATTACCTATAATTACTGGTACATTATAGGTAATAAGGGGTGCTAGTGTTTCAAGAAATTCGAGAAATCATGCCACCGAACCAGCTGGTGTAAGTGGTAGTTTACTGCGACAATGAAAGGGCGACATGTGACTGTCAGAAGCTTGTACCAGCAATTGTTACTGTCAGCAGCTTGTACCAAAGTACCACACTGCCATTTTTTTTTTTTTTTTTGTGGTGAAACACACAAGGCGGCATTGCTGCAACAGCTAGAAGCGCATCGCAGCGAGGCAGCGCAGACTGCTGGCGCACTGACTTCGCTGCGCCTTCTGGGCGTATCCTGCCGTTTACACGACGTCGACGCAGTAAGAACTGCACTCTCTGCCCTTCTGTCGCAGCCATGTAACCGCGGCTACAGTTGTAGTTATCAAACAACTGAGCCCTCTTTACTAGAACACCACGTTTCTGTAAATGTAACAACTAAATAAATTCACTTTTCAGAGGCATCAAATATACGCTGATATCTTCGCATTTGTTTCGTAAGGGTCGAACATGTGGGTGAAAAAGCTATAATTAGTCCCGCAAGGGCTGTGTCAACAAGAGCAGTACCGAACGAGGTTGGGTCATGATACGATCATAGTACGGTTCGTGCGGCCATGAAGCTGTAGCGCGCAAATATTGGCCAACCAAAATTTATAGGCGATTTCTGAGAAGTCATCCTCCCTCTTAACCTGAATGGCTTTCTCGCATTGCCTTTTACCCACGAGAATCCTGCCACACCTCTGCCAGATATACTGGTCCGCCTTCTCGGTCGCTTTCGATTTCGCAATACCACTAAGGTTGCTTGCTGCGCGCCGTCAAGCTGTCGAGGAAGCGAATCACGGGTTCCTTCGTCCGGTTTCTGTATATTTTATTTTTTAGATGCGACGCATCTCTTGCTCTGAGGCATGTCCCTCCTGCGGCGTCGTTGTCGCGGCGTTGTCCGCACGCTCACTGCACATGCGCAACTCTCCTCCGTTCTTCTCTCCGACAGCTGTGCGCAACACTCACTCCGTCTCATTATCATAACAACAGCTGCGCGTGTGCGCTTCGCTGCTCTGGGTGCGCGCGACTCCCCCCCCCCCCTTCCCCCCCGGCTCCTCTCCTTTCAAAAGCGGAAATATAAGCGGGGGAGCGCACGGCGCCGGATCAGTCCAGCGCTCGCTCTCGCACTTGACTTGACTTTGCTTGACGATACCTCCGTGCAAGATCTTCCGATGAAGACGTGATGGAAGCGACAGTCCCTTCAGCGAGTGGACTGACGCAATCCAATACCAGCGTCAGTCCAAACGCTCCCCCATGATGCGTCGCATCACATCAGGGTTCCCTCGCGGGAAGATGGGCGTAATTTTATTACATGCGTCAAAAAACGAGCGAGCGCAAAAGCGACTTTATCAACAAAAGTAAGGCGGGTATGTCGAGGGACACACAAGGTAAACTGTACACTGTCCCTCGACCCTCCCGCGCTTATTTATTTATTTATTTGTAATATACTGCCAGCCACCTGTTGGCAGCCAAGGCAGGAGTGGTTACATATTGAAACATTCAGCACTGTGGTGCAGCGGAGAACTCGCGTGGTACAGCGAAACACGTAACCGAACAAGGGAGACAAAGTTTTCTGAGTAGAAACCAACAGCCCGAAGAAAAAACAAAATAGCGCGTAACATAGCCGACAAAAGCACTCTTGGTTAAGTACATCCTTCACAAAGTTTCCGGAGCAGGAACAAGCAAAAAAAAAAAAATTCGCCATGATAGACGATCTAGACCCAGAAACCACATTATCACGATTTGAAAGTAACCCATGTACTGCTTCTGCCTCCGTATTGTCACCTCTTCCGCGGTATTCAGTTTACGCGCAACGTTTGTTTTATTCCACAAATTCTCATATTCGGACGTTCTACTCCATGTATTTCCAGGTTCTATAGCGGCACCTGTACTGGTCCAATAAGTCCAGTTGAGTTCCCTCACCTCGTCCACTTTCACATGCTTGTATCGACATGTTTCAAAACTTTCCACTCCGCCTTTCAGCTCATCGATATTTCTTTACACAGACGTAATATAATAATAAATCGTGATTCTATGATCCTTTTGATCACGAACATGGGAGGGCGTGGCATTAACGTATACGACTTTTTCGTGGTGAGCAGCAGCTTCACGGCAGCGTCTGACTCCTTGTATTATCCGGGCAGCCTAACGGCGTGACGCAGATCAAAAGCGCATGCGCGTCCCGTGTGCTGCGGCAAAACGTCTTTACTGCGCCATTGAAGCGATTGCAGATAGTCATTTCGCTTGTCGATTTGCGCCGATATAGCTTTTTTTTGTTTGCGAGTTTCTTGTGCCATAGGTTCTTTTTTCATATTTTATCCCCGCTCTAGAGATCAATAGCAGGTTGGCTCCTATCCTGCCTCTCTGGGCAGGGCGGCTGCTCCGCAAAGTGAAGTGTATGAAATGTTGAACTGATACGGTGGCTGAAAACACTGAGTAATAAAATGAACAAGCAAACAAAAAAAAAAAAAAACCCCACGCGGACGCCTAAGCACTGCGGTGTCTAATTGACGAACGGATATGGCGACATTGTAACCGCGTCATAAGCCCTAGATCGCTAGTGACTGCTGCGTCGCTGGGGGAGGCAGTGGCGCGAGTTCGAAGTTCGGAGCGCCTTGGGCTGAGATTACGCTTTTTTTTTTCTATTGCGCAAGTCTGCCTTTCCCCATAAACTGATTGAAATGGGCTACTCCCGTCTCGACGGTGAAGTAAGTACAGGAAGGGCGGTTATTAGGAACCGTGCATCCAGCGGCGAAGGTCAGGCGGTCGTCCGCGGAGATAACCGAAGCCCCTGATGAGGTGAAATCATGCTGACTGAAGACCCGGACCCGTTCCCAAGAGATGGTCCAGAGTTGCCTCAGTGGCCAGTGCTTTGCGAAAAGGACAGGTGTCCGGGGAACCTTGCTTCGTCCAGGAGGTCCTAATCGCGCGGGTAAAAGCTGCGCCCTGACGGATTCTCCGCAGCGCTACCTCGTCGCGGTGGTTTAAACCGCCAGGAAGGTCCGACCCACGCGGAGAAAGAGGGGAATGCGTCGTACAGACTCCTTGTGAATGAAAAATGGTGTCACTCTGGGATAACTGTAGAAGTGGCAGTGGCCGAGTCGCTCATCGGGGATGGGTGCCGCGTCAGCGTCGGTGCGGACACGTTCCCCAAGCGTCAATTATCCTCAGTGCCCCCTTTTTCTTTGCGGGTTTTTTCTCTCCGTTGCTGTGACTGAGCCTTGCCCAGTTGTCCTTGCTAGGTCAATGCTTACTCTTAATGATAGGCAGCCGTAACGTTGAACCTCCTGAGGCGGCAAGCAACGTCAAACTCGTTGTGCGTCGAGCTAGTTGGTCGCCGGTTGACGACGTTCCAGCCCGAAGCGTAACTGCAGGGGCTGAGGGGTTGTGCTGCTGGTCCCAAGGACGCGGGTTCAAACCCGGCCGTAGTGGCTGCGTTTCTGATGGAGGCGAAAAGCGAAAGCGCCCGTGTGTCGAGAATTCGGCGAATGTTAAAGATCCACAGGGGGTCAAATTAAATCCGGAGCCCTCCACTACGGCGCCCCTGATAGCCAAGGTGCAGCTTCAAAATTTGAGGTCTGCTTTTAGTCGACCAGAGTCCGCCGAGCTCTAGTCGTCTCGCATTCCAACGGTCCTGGGTTCGATCTCCTTCCGGACCCTTTTCAACTCAGCTACTTCACTTTTATTCGCGCCCCGTTGGCCAATTGGTGTGCCATATTTGAGACCCAACGTGGATTTTCAACCTACCCAGTGACTAATAAAGGGACCAGCGCGCGCCGCTACTGCTCATACCGACGTCTTTCCTAGCAAGCAGTGGCAAATCCAATAAAGCATTCTTCCCGTAGCTGGTACTCGCAAGTGCCGGTCCGTGTCACGAGTTGCGCTGACGTCTACTGCTCTGAAATTTCTCGCGTCCTTTCCGCGAGAAGAAAGCGATCGTCGATAACCAAAGTGTCGCGCCCGGCTAATTCATAGCAAGTGGTCGTATAAGTCGCGGGCTCATTCGTCCTGCGGACAGACGCGTTTTTTTCTTTTGCTTTGTTGTCACATTTGATATTGAATTAATGAAGATGGCCTCTCCGCAAATCCATTCTTCGCGCCCCTAATACAGAAATCTTTGCATGTATTTACTACCCCAGCAACTACGCTCGATCTGATGATGCGGGTGGTTTCAGTTAAGTGAAAAAAAAAAAAAAATCGCCGATGATTATTAACCTGGCTTATTTGTTCTATACATATGCGCGTATGGAAGGAATCCTTAAGTCGCGAATAAAATAGGAGTGATATGGGTGTCCGTTGCGTGGTGATGAAGTACCAAGCTTTGTTTGCGACCTGTATTTTGCGGCCTCTGGAATCGACCCACGGGCCACGACACCGCCACACCCATGCATCAAGCGGGGGGACCCTTCTCCGCACTGTGCTATTCTCCAGTTCCTTGCAGCGAAGCTGCGGCACACGGTTAACCCGCAGTTTGCTCTCTAGCTTGGGCCTGGTAGCAAACATTTTCGTTAGGTATTTTATGGCGTGTGAACACTTCAGCTTATATATATGAAGACAAGAAAAGCGTAACGTATTACCAGAATCTTTAATACTATTACGTTTTCGACTCTGACCAGCGCATTGGACGTTGTAGAGCAACACAAAAGGGCATGTGCGTTTCATGACTAGGTACTGGGACTTTATAGCACACGAACAGCACAAAAATGCGGAAAGCTGCTATGGAACAGTTGTGAAGACCGGAAGTTCATCCTTTGCGACGCAATTTCCTTAAAAGGTTCTTTACACATCGACAATGAATCATGCCGTAGCCCTTCACCTGTGAAGTAATTTTGGCCCTCTGGGGTTTTTTGAAGTGCGGCGAAATCACAACACAGAAGAGTTTTTTATTTTTATTTTGTCGCTATCAAGAGTAAAGGCGCCGTGGCCTACGGGGAAATCTGCGACCTCGTCTTCGGCCGCACAGTGACTTAGCCGCAATACACCACCTCTGCGGGCAGTTTGCAATGCCTGATCGACGTACACCCACATTGTTCTGCGTCCCAATATCGGCGATCAGAAAGATAAAAATAGTAATAGTTAGTTCCTTAAAACCCCTACTCCGTTGCCCATTCTATCTTAGCAACTATTGCAAAAAGCCCTAACACAACACACTTCGATTCTAGGTCTTGATTTTTGAGCACAACTGACGCTGTTCCGAATATGCAGGCATTTTTTAGGAACGAATGAGGGGCAAGTGACTAAAAAGAGGAGAAATAAGAATTTTAAATTCTTGTTAAACATGGGGGGGGGGGGGGGGAGAGAATTAAAAAGCCAACAAAACAAAAAATCCCGGGCCATCTCCACTAACATGTGTATTCTTGGCGCCATGTCTTTTCTGCCCATGGAGATGAAACCGTTGCGGGGCACAGGTATACAGCTCTGCTGTAAAAGTTCCGTGTCTTTGAAGCACGAAGCGTTCTAGCGCGAGGCGTTGTAAAACGGGTGTTCCAGTGTTTTAGTACAGTGACAACATGAGACGACGACGACGACAGGAGACTCCGACAGCCCAGGGGCTTCCGACCCGTAAAATCCAAAGCAAGGAATTTATTGAAACAGTCATGGTGAGAGCATACATCGAAGGGGCCAATGGTGAGTGCGTAGCTTGCGACTCAAAAAACAATTATCCGTATCATTATTTGATGCTAGACAGAGCTATACTCGGTGACAACTTAAGAACGGCACCAGAAGTTGCCGCTGTGCCTTATCACTGTAGCCGGATGTTTCTCCGCGCGGCGCAAGTAGGGCGTTACTGGGAATATTTTGAACATGGTGTGTGCCGTTGCCGTGATTTTTTGGACTTAATATGCTTATAAACGACTCCAGTGACGACAAGCAAACTGCGTGAGACAAGGCAGACGATATCATGCATTCATAGCAAACCCCTTTCAAAACGCGCGCGCACTGACATCACGGGTCCGGCGCTTTGGCGGACTGATACACTACATGAAGTGGTGCCGTTCTTAAGTTGTAACCGAGTATAGTGGCCTCATCTGTGCTCCCCCCGCCCTCCCGGGATAAAGAATGTCGCGGGGAGGGAGGGGCGGGGGAAGCCACGGCCCAATCTTCCCTACGCTCCTCCTGCAAACGCCAGGGCTGACACTGTTGGCGATGACGTCACGATGATTAGGGCCGATAATAATGGCGAAGGAATTGCCGTCAACATGTTCGCTGAAGCACGGTATCAGTAATCGCTGCGTAGCAATGAGGGTGCTGCGTCGCAGGGCGGCAGGAGACTACCGTCCTTTGGGTGACATTTCCAGCTACGCAAGCGGATTCGCGGCCGATTTTATTTTTCACCTTCATGGCTGACTGCAGCGGGCGGTCAGCACCGTTGTCCGAGGCCGACATGAGCGCCGTAAGTACACGTGCAGACGCATCGACGCGGCTTAAGAACCTTGTGGGGGCATGAGTTATGCAGATTTGGCGAACGAGTCTCGGCTGCGCTTGTCTGCAGCCGACAGGTACAGACTCGGCGCTTGCACGCAATCGAACGGGAGCAAGATTAATGAGGAGAGGCGCGACGAGCGGCTTGGCTACTCGCCTTCTGCAGCTCACGCTTCCCTCATTCCAAACGCGTGCGACGGGCCGATTTTTTTACGGCCGCGTAGAGCTGACGCCTGATTTTTCAGCCCACAGACAGACGCCGCCGAAATTATAGCACCTCATTTTGGATGGAATGCCTCGCAGCCAGTCCGCGCCTTAAGTTGGGTGAGTCACGGCAAGTTATTTACAGTTGTTGCGCACCGTACAAAGGTTTCTCGTCTCCGAAGTTTCGCGCGCATCGCATAAAATTGGGCCTTTAGCGTAATTAGATGTCGGGCAAACCTAATTCCAGCGAGCTGCTTCTGGCGAATCGGGTCTCCATCGTGGTCATTTGCCAGGCAGGCAGACGAACTTCACGAGTTTGCGCTTCGAGAGCAGCCACAATTATCGTAACCTCTTTCAATCTGGGAATGAGGTTAGCGTGGTCAGCTGCTATGATTCGATTCTGCGACGTGTATATTAACACAAATAAAAGGCCCCCTTGATTTACGCATTAGAAGTATGTGTAATGGTCTGGCTTCCTCATATATGTGCGGATTTTCAACTTGAGGGTGTGTGGCCCGGCCTGCCTTCGCTGCCGGCGAATGTAGCCAGCTTATAGACCATACAGGGGAACTTTCATTCCGGGTTTCCGTGCTTTGGGTTGATCGGATCCTCCGCCATGTTTGGTTGGCATTCTTATGGAAGCTGTTTTATAAGAAATTCTTGCGTTGTAGTAAACTCCGGCATCGTACGTTGATTTTCCTGACTGCTTGGCGTCATGTTGTGCCCATTCCCTGATCTGACTCGTTCCATCACCCGATACTTTCTCTGGTGGTGGTGGCCCATTATTTTCGTTAATCTTTTCGCGAGGGTTGCGTGTTCCTTGCCTGCGTGAATATATATTTAAACAAAACTTCACCGCGCTTAGATTTTCTGTATACTCTGCTTGCAAGTGCAGCCTCGCAAGTATCGTTAATGGGCTGCACTGACCATCGACGCACGCCTGCCTGCAGGAAAGGTATTTCAAACAGTGGAGAGGGCGAGACCCCGTAAAATGCGGTAACCCGACATAAACGTAGGCAGCCAAGCGTGAGTGAGCCCTGTACCTGCAACAAATCTATCTTCAGCTGCCATATTCATAGGCCTCCGTACACACCTTCGAGGCCACGAATTTCCCTTGAGAGAGTGAAGGAGCGGATGCAGTATCGTTGGCAGAGAATTCCACGTCCACACAGTTCAAATAACTCTAGCCAACACAGCAGTCACGATGGAACTCGCCACAGCAATAGGGCGCCAAAGCAATGCAGCAAACGATATGACATCCGCTACGCGATATCCTTGCTCATCTTAATTTATTCGTAAGACCCAAACAACGTCTACGATTCAGTGCCCAAATGCTTACGTATTTGTTTATTTAGAAAATACTGCAGGCGAAGAATGGTCCAAGCAGGAGTAGGGGTTACAAGGCAAAGAAACATGACCAAAAAGGAAACAATACGGTGGTGGCAAAAATAATAGGCAAATATGAAGCATATTAAGGCACAAGACCAAATCACACTTCACAATAATTTTCAATACCCTTCAGCGCGTTTTCAGACTAAAAATTAACACGGAGAAAACATTTTTTTCCCGTGTTTGTTTGGGAATTTCTCCGAGCACATGTTTTCAGTGAATAGGTTTCTTATGTACCCTATGTACACCCGCTTGGGCGTGGAAAATTCTGAAACTTGAATAAATATCAATTTTTAGATCAATGGATTGCTTGAAGTTGAGGGAATTTCGAGTGAGAGGTTGGGTTCGGGGTGAGGTTGTGGGGACGTTTAGCGTGCTCGCTTACCTGAACTGCAACTTGAACGTTACGGAATTCATGTGAGGCTGAGGAAGATGATTCAGTTTGAGGTGGAATAGAAGCCCGCGAGGTCAGTTCCCCACTTCTGAAGAGAACATGCAAAGGGGCCTTGAACATGCTCTGAATTCACCTTGCTAATGCGCGCTACATTAGGCGAATGCTAAGGAACACAAAATACGCAATTCATCCAAAGTCATGGGGCGCTTTAGTCGCACAAAAGGTGTTGGTTTAGCGTGCTACACCCCAAACTGGAATCTCGATTACGGTTTCGATCGTTCCCTCAGCGGATGTCACCATTCGTGTTACTGCGAACAACGCTATAAAAAAGTTCATACCACAAGCTAGCTGCTGCACTGTGGAGGCTACATTGTTATCAATAGTGCGCCCACTGAGGGCGCCTAACTCGCCGTGAAGGGGGTCCTGAAAGGACATTCCCTTCTCCCTTCGGCAAGTGGCACCGCAAGGCCCCGGCGCCTTTTGTCGCTTCCTTCGCGGTGAGTTAGGCGCTCTGAGGGGGACAACAATGTAGCCTCCACAGTAGCCCCGTTTACGTTGACCCGACGAGGGCGCGTTGAGTCGAAATAAACAGGTTTTTTTGGACTCGACACCCCCATGTATAAGCGGACGGGGTGGGTCAGAGAGCCGTCGCGGCGAGTCCAGTCAACTCGGAGGCAGGGGGTGGGTTAGCTCGCTCGTCGGGCTGAGCCGGCGGGCCGCGGGAGCAGAATACCGTATTTGCGCGGTTCTAACGCGCCCCCAATCGTAACGCGCGGGTAACTTCGAGCAGGAAAATCCCTCCCCCCCCCCCCCCCCCCCCCCAAAAAAAAAAAAAAAAGAGATGTGACACTGACGGTACTGCGCAGATGAAAAAGGCATGACACCACGTACCTGGAAGAGGGACAAGTTATAGCGGGGAACACTGAAGCTGCTTGCGATTTCAAGTGCCTTGATCTTCATAATTCTAAGCGTTAGGGGCTAAGCAGAGAGAGAGAGAGAGAGAGAGAGAGAGAGAGAGAGAGAGAGAGAGAGAGGAGAGAGAGAGAGAGAGAGAGAGAGAGAGAGAGAGAGAGAGAGAGAGAAAACGTTTATTGAAACAACAGGGACGGGGTAGAAGCACAAAAAAATGTGCAACAGCTGACCAGGGTATGCGGCATGCCATTGAGGAATCAGTGCGCCGAAATTCACTCGCGTGGTGTTGACGGATTGTTTTTATTGGATTGAGTTGGATTTTGCGGGTACTTCGTGTCCGTTGCGCATGGCAATGCTGCTGGCCGCTTTATTTCGGTTTTGAACCTGATTGTAACGCGCACACAAATATTAAGCTACCTTTAGCAAAAGAGGGTGCGCGTTAGAATCGTGAAAATACGGTAGCCCCTTTTCCGTGAACCCCGCTGCTCCCCTCACCTCGATTCTTTGGACGGGGTTCATATAAACTCGGACGCATCGAGGTAAGCTGAACCCGCCACTCAACTCACCCCGCCCCCGTCGCGTCCATGTACACGGGGCTAGTGCTGCAGCTAGCTTATGGTATGAACTATAGTTATCCAGTTTCGCTTTGTGTTCCGTGAACGGAACGGCAGCTCCAGAAGACAAAACAAAAACGATCATCCCATCTTCCTGAATTTCTCTTGGTTGTCGTATCGGTTGACTGCAGTCAAGCCAAGTTTGTAACGGAGCCAGTGCCGTCTAGTCCTTAATACTTGATGAGCCGAACCTGTTCTAGCGTGGCTAAGCACATCCATTTTTTCGGCTTCTTCGACTCTTAACTGGGTAATGCGAGGATGTACGGAAGGTGGGCAGGAATGACGTCCCAATGCTGCAGCAAAGGAGATTCGCCGCTTCCTGCGGCCTCCCGCGGGCACCGCTCCGGGGGCCATTCGGCTCCGTCCCGCCGTGTTCGCGGCCAAATTCCCGATGAGAATTCCCCCGGCTTTGGGATGCGAGCACTGTCATCTTTCATCGTCGCTAACCGGTGGCACAATGGGGGCGGTGCGCTAGGAAAGAGTCAGACCCGCTTTTTGCGTCGAAATACGCGCGGCAAGCACAATGGGCAGGAACGGCAGCAGCTGCGGCCCTTCTATAAACCTCGGCGTCGCTCGCGCCGCGCTAGGTATTCGCGGATGAAACGCGGCGGCGGAGCTCCTCGCGGCGTGGATGTCTGGTTCTCCCGCCGCCTGCCGCCGTCAACATGCGCCGGGAGATGTGTCCGACCGAGCGCGCAAAGTATGTTCCCCTCCAGCCTTGTTATCTCTCTACCTTCCTTCGTGGGTGGGGGGGTCACTGAAAAATCACTTCTTCCCTCTACTTGCACCGCGGCCAGATTTACTGTGAAATTGCTCGCCGACCGGGATATACGTCGTGCGCTGTCGTGCCGAGATCGATGGGTTGACGGCCGCTGTTTGCTTAGCCTTTCTTTTCGGGTGCAATATGTGGCCGCATGTGCAGCCTCAACTGGTGTCGTCTTTGTTGCTTGTGCGAGTGTCGAGTTTTGGGCGCCTGAGAAGCGATCCACGAAAACGTTTCCGCCGACGTCGGCGCTGCGCGTTGCATTTTAATACGAAGTGCAGCAGCGCACACGTCGGCGGCGGTCTTGTCCGTCAATAAATTCTCTCGTCGGAGAACCCTTAAAAGCAACCCTGCTCATTCCTGCGTCACGGGTCTCGGTGATGTGCGGAGTATGTTTTGTTGTCTGTGGGAAAAATGCAGTTTTTGAAATGGCGGGTGGAAAGGGGCTTGCGAAAGATTAAATCGCCGGGCAACTTGTCGAGCGGTGGTATACAATAAAATAAACTGCGCTCCGAGCAGCTCGATCACTTTCCGTTTGTGGCGCAAGAACAGCGATTGTAGGCTGCGGGATTAAACGCCTCAAGCAAGGTATTTTTAGACGCAGTGCAGGACATTTTCGCCACGTTCCGAACGGCTACTTTCTTTTGAATCTACTGGTAACCATTCCCAGTCACGTTCATACCCCAGTGCTCTCCAAGGTCGGTGTTTGCGAGGCCCCATGGATTAACGTTCATTTACGAGGAATATGATAGCCATTACCGCCCTGCATATAGCGGCTAGCTTTCGGCAGGTAAGTGCCATAATGGGCACTGCGTCTAACGTCGTCCCATCTTGCAACGGGACGTTACGCTTGAGCGGGTGTGTTAGCTCTTGACTAATCTGTTGGTGGAAATGTTAGACATAGTACAGAAACAGGAAAATTAGTCAGGGATTGGGGTGACAAACGGCTCAAAGCGCAATGCTCGCCCCGAAGGTTTAGCTTCGAGCCTCTATTGCTTCACACACTTGTAGATTGCGTGATTCTGTTTCGTACATACGATCGTTTGCTTACAGGTCAGATTTGTATACCTGTATTTCGTTCATTTCCTGCATTTGACACTCTTATCTTCAGTGCGCACTGAACAAGAGGAAGTTAGAAATATCGGCGTGCTTCTAGCAATTCCTTGTAGTACTGAAAGTGAAAATAGGTTACATGAACATGTAGCGCCTCATGGCTTTACTAGGGGGGGGTAGATGCTGCGCAGTCGTGGTTAATGCGAGCTCTGGCCATATGAAGGGTTGACAGTGGACGATGTATCTGATAAAGTGATAAAATCGATTGAAGAAATGCCAGCTGTGCTTAACAGCTGGGGTAAACAATTGTTACGATAGGGGCGACATTCCTGAGAGGGTTACTCAGTGAAGCGCGTATAATGCAAATATCTTGGCCATGAGTAGTAGTTTGACTCGTTTAAAAAAAATCGGGGCTTTTTGGTGGTTAATCTTTTGATTCAGCTCGATAATCTGTAAGCAACAAAATTTAAACAAAACAAGAACAGCTCTAAATTATTGCAATGATTTATCAGGTCGTGTATTCGCACACACATCGTAACAGGGCGACGAGAAACTATCAAAGCCTGATGACTGCCTTCTTGCAAGTCCGTAAGAGGAGCCGTATTAGTCTGGGGCACACAAATACTGCTCCAAAATTGGCTTAGTTTTTTCGCCGTACGCCTGGGATGCCCGCGAAGAAAAGCTTCCCGTGGAAGCCGGACGGGATCCCTAAGAAGGTAGGGTGGCGAAGCGTTCGAGGTCATGTCTCGAAGGGCTTCGTGGCGCTGCCTTCGCCGCCTACTTCGCGTAGACGACGCGACGCGGTGGCGCAAAGGCGATACTAAAGGACAATACCCCCCCCCCCCCCCCCCCCTTCCCCCCATGCTAGTACTAGTTAGTACTAAGCAATTCCGGTTGGCAACGCGAAAGAAATCTTGTATAAAATGTGTTCTCGCTTTGAATGTTATCCTGCTGGCGAAGGCTACGTTATTACAATAAGCACTTAGAAAGGTGCAATTATCAATGAACAAACCAAAGTCTCCAAACATGGGAATGTTCTTTTGCTGCATGCCTGCAAGATTCTTTACTCGCAACGAGTGTATGTGAACTTAGAGAGCCCGAGTAGTAAGTAGCGTCGGCATTGTACTCTGATGAAGCGAAGTTCACTTGTCCGTGCGTCAGTACAGGGGCGAGGGTACGACTTATTTCATTTGCTTTTAAAGTTAATTCTGTAGACAACCTCCGCCTCATTTTCTTCAGCTTGAACCACCGACTGTAGTTTTATTACGTGCACATTTTGGTGAACCCCGGCAGGTTTTTCTGGCGTCACTGTTTTTCCGCTGATTTCGTCTTACGGGGACCGAAACGATGCAAACAATTCCCCGACAAGTGTGTGCATAACGACAAAATATATATAGGGCAAACATTTTTCTGAACCACTGGCCGCGTTGACGCGGTTCATACGTGTCAACATCCTTTAGCGCTAAAGAAACCTTGGGCACATTTAAACCAAACACAAATACGCAACCAATGTTAGCCGTGTAATTCAAAATAAAGTGTTGTTTTTGCGATTGTAAAGTACAACCACTGCATATAGGATAAATCACGGGGTTAAACAAGTCTTGGAACAGGGTTAATGACCTCTCGTGCGCGCACGCACTGCATCTCGCATATGGTGCCAGCGAATGCATAAACGACGACCATTTCTCTCTTCGTAAAGCCGTGAGGTGCTATGTAGGTTCATGTATCACATTTTCACCCACTCGTAGTACTACAACAAATTATTAGACGCACATAATTATTCTTAGCTCGGTTTTGTCGAGCACGTAGTATACATAAGACTTTAAATGGGCCACGAAGTATACAACTTCATTCAATTTGAAAGAACTAGCATTTCGTAACCCACTCAGCTCCATCCCAGCCACAAAAGGCGATTTTTTAACTGATAAAAGACAAAGAAGTAATAAAGAACTTTCAAATTTCCCGCTACAGTGACTTCTCATGAGCAGGAATGACGTAATATGAGCCAGCACTGAAACATAGTTGCTAACCGCACGTTCGCACTCTAGTAATGCAATCAAACAAAACTGGACGCCCCCGACAATTTCCCAGTCATGTTTTTGAAAGTGGTTGAGGCTGGCGGCCGCCAATCGCACAAACAAGAATCTGTGACGTCATAGAGAAATAGCCGGAAAGCGTTTGTGGAGTCGGCGCTGGTGGATCTGTGTTCTCTAATATTCCCATTATTTCTTTGAAGTTAGCGATAAAATTATAATTATAATTACCACGGCCCCTCGATTGGAAGTAAATCGAGGGCCATGTCAGGACGCAGCAGTCTTTTTAACAAACCAATCTTGTATTTTGTCTTCATGGTTCCTTTAAAGGCAGAAAATAAGAGAGTGCAGGTACTAATTTGACCAACTTACGAGAAGGATCGTGTTTATGAGACAGATCGAGCAAGATAGAAGTATTAAAAAATAAAGGCTCGAGGCGAACCTTTTTAGACACGTGTATTGTTTCGTGCCGTCTGTCATAACCATCCCCGGTTACTATATCTAATAATATTACAATCTGCGATATTAAGAAACAATTATTTAACTCTCGCGGTCAGGATAGAGAATACAATTTTAAATTAGGGTGCGGACATGTTGTTGGTACAGGAACAATGATCGGTTACAGCAATCATGTTTGGATTCGGCAACGCATTTTACAGAACCCACGCTCACACGTGCGTTCAATGGCTGACCTATGAACTTTCGGCGCGATTTTCATCGTACATTGCACTTGCATTTCAGTTAGCTGTGTACGAATCGGAACATTTTTACGCATTTCTTTTTCAGTTTAGTATTCTTTTATTTATTGTAAGAAAATAAAGACGTCAAAGAGCATGTTGAAACGGTTGATATATCTGGTGGAGCATTTGTATGCAAATAGCGAATCACATCGCTGCATGAGTTATCTGCAAGTTTTCTCAAAACATGTTTGGTAGGGGAGCACGGAAGGCTGGAAGGCGCGGATGGAAGGCTGGAAAGGGTGAGAACGTGCTGCTGGGGATGTGGCTCGGCTTAGACATCTGCGTCAGGATGAGACGAAAAAGGCGCAACGGGTTTAGCTGTCAAAACAACTACACGGTTGTCCTGACCGCTTGAAATTTCGGCTAAAGGTTATTCTGGCACTGATTTTGGTACGTACGCTAAAAATGTTCCGACGTACAGCATTACCCCTCGATGTGCATGTGGTTGAAATATACGTATCGAGAGGCGCACCCTGGACTCGTATTATACCATGACTTTTAAAAATTCAAATTTCGGTATTTTACGCGCCGAAGCCACATCTGGGCCGTGCGCTCCGTGATGGGGGGGGGGGGGGGAGGTGGGAAGGGGGGTGCTGCAGAGTAATTTAGACAACCCGGGGTAACGTCCGCCGAATTCTCGACACGCGTGTTTTCATTTTTCGTCGCCATCACCAGCATGAACCAGATTGCGAGCCCCTTACCCCTTTGCACGAATGAACATGGGCTACAGAATCGAGCGTCGCTATGTGCGTCTTCTTCTCGCACAGTTTTTATTCGTTTATTAGAGCTTGTGTGCAGTCAGTTACACACCCTTGCTTGCATCAAAACCGCGACCCCAGGAGGCCATAAAAGCAGTTCCTTCGCATCGATGCAGCGTGTTCCGTATGAATAGTGAACATGCAACCTTGCACTAGGACGGTGTCTGTTACCGCGGATCTATAGCTGTACTGACTGAGATATATTAATTATATGAACGGGAAAGCGGTTCCTTCGGGGAGAACAAATATTGCGCTTCTGTTAAAAGGATAATATAAACTGAAATCTTGGCGGTATTTTTTTATTCGCTGAGGCTTCTCAAGTGTAGCCTCAATCGTACTCGTCCTCATTATTCATTCAATGAGAACACTGCAGATGGAGGAGGAATGAAGGAAGTTACGAAATCGCATCAGGAAAAAATCAGTAGAGCACGAAAACAGCGCTGTAGTGTTTCCCTTTCTCGTCCGTTTCTTCCCGCTACTTTCATTTCCATCATAACACCCAACTTTGTATCACTCAAAAGGTAGCCATGGTGAAATAACAAATACATAACGTTCTACTTGAACTGTATTGAACTATAAGTAGGAAAGACGAACATATTCCACCACGGGTGGTTACACTCCAAGCATTTTCCGCATTCGCTGATCAGTGGCACTGGGTGGCGACACGGTCGCCATTCGCAGATAGGCTGGTGCGGCTGAAAACACGCGGGTTTGCAACGTCGCGGCAAAGGCGTCACGCCATCTATGTTGCTCATGTACGCTGTCAATATATGAAGAAATAACACTCGTTGTCTCTTTGGAACATTGAAATCGCCCGGAACATTGAAATCGCCCTTGAGTAATTTGGGTGACGGTATTGGCGACACCGCGGACCCCGAACCCCCCCCAACATAAGCTGTAACCTACCGTGGTGATGTGTTTAAAGGTGAAGGGTAAGAAATTCAAACGGTGGCCGTCGGAGCCCAGGTCAAGCTCCGGCGGATGGGCTTCCCTGTCTGTCTACCAGGCAGGGAGCTCCCGGACCTGTCTCGGTATCAGGATAATCCGAGCAAAGGAAGTACCCCCGTCCCCTGCTTTTATACTGTAGCATATGGTATTTTCAATCCTCCTCCTCCCCCCCCCCCCCCCCCCCCCCCTCCTCAAGCGTGATCGGTCCCTGAAAAGGGCCCGCACCGAAGTATCTTTTTCCCCTTGCCATCCTTAACCTTTCCTGAACCGGAAAACTACTCTCGATTTCTTGTTATGGAATCTCGTGATTCCGCCTATTCTCTTGCGACGACATCAGTTTTCTTGATTGCTAAATATCTTGAAGGCATAATTGGAAAATCTTACAAGGCTAAAAAACAAAGGACCGGTGAGGTCCTTGTCGAGGTAAACAACAAACAGCAGGCCATAAAGTTCTAGCTCAGACACGAATGGGTGATCTGGACGTCAGGGTCACACCCCACCGGAGCCTCAACAGCTCCCAGGGTGTGCTCTCTGAGCCAGATCTGCTGAATGAAACAGATGCAGACCTCCTTGAGAGATTGAAGGATCAGGGCGTCACGGCCGTGCGGCGCATCATTATCCGTAGAGACGATAAGCAAATCCCCACGCAGCACATCATCCTGACCTTTGACCACTCGGCGCTTCCACAACATATCAATGCAGGATTTATCCGGTGCTCCATCCGTCCCTACATCCCGAACCCGTGGCGTTGCTTTAAGTGCCAGAGGTTCAGGCATGGTACAAACTCCCGCCGCGGCAAAACCTGTGCCAAATGCGCCGCACAGGACCACCCCACTGACAATTGTAACTCTGCTACCCTCACTTGTGCTAACTGCGGAGGCCCACACGTGGCTTACTCCAGGAAATGCGAGAAATTTCAACTCGAAAAGAAAGTGATCAACATAAAAGTGACAGAGTATATCAACCGCTTCCGTTGTGACCGGTGCCGCTCCCGCCCCTGTCTCCCCGTCCTCCAGTGCGTTCGAGGGTGTCGAGGGGATGGATACCGGGGGGCCCCCGCATCGGCTCCCACCGCCACCGCACCGTCCGTGCCACCTCTGGCGCCTAACGCCCTCGGTGGTGGCGGGTCAAACGAAGGGCCCCCGAAGGGGGGCCAAATCCAGGGGGCCCGGTCCGTCGGGCACCCCTCTGACATCTGACGAGGAGATGGATGTCGGGCCATTCCTGCCTGCAACGCAGCGCAAGGAGCGGACCCCGACGTCCAAGCCAACAGAGTGGTCCCCTTCCGAGACTACAAGCCCCGAAAGACGACACATGAACACACACACACTCCAGTCATCCTAAAATGTAAATAATGGGAACAGAAAACATTATTCAGTGGAACTGCAGAGGCCTCCTTAAAAATCTTGATGTGTATGAGATGCTGCATGCCAATCAGCCAAGTATCATGTGTCTCCAAGAAACTCACCTCAAATCTACACAGATTTCTTAAATTGGTACATGGTATTCCGAAAGGACAGGGTTGGCTGCAGACACTCTTCCGGTGGTGTGGCCATGTCACCCGAAAATCATTAGCATGCCACACTCTCTCTTTAAACACTGTCCTTGAGGTTGTAGCAATCCGTACGATAATATTTAATAGGTTGATAACGGTAGGCTCCATTTACATCCCTCCTGATTTTGCACTTCTGAGCTCTGATTTCGAGGCACTGGTTGACCAGCTACCCGAACCATACATTCTGACAGGCGACCTTAATGCGCACAACTATGTGGGGCTACTCCTGAACGGACGTGCGAGGTCGCCTGGTAGAGAAGTTTTTTACATCCTCTGGAGCATGCCTTTTCAACAACAACAACAAAAAAAAAACAGCTTACATACCATAACTTAGGACACAAAACATACTCACATCTTGACTTGGCTATTGGTTCTGCAGTTTTCTTTCCATGTCTTGAGTGGGGTGTGGGCACGGACCCATATGGTAGTGACCACTTCCCCACTTCACTAACGTATATAGGTATAGGCCCAAGCAGTCCATCTTCACATTCACAGAATACAGTTCACAGTTCACAGAGTATATTCACAGAACCATCTAAACTACACCACACATCCATAAAACACCTACACGTGGAGGAAGCAGCCCAACTCATCACGGCGCACATCCTCGATTCCGCCGGAAAGTCCATTCCCCACGCCTCCGGAGCCCCGCGCAACCAGAGGAGGCCGTGGTGGAATGAGGACTGTAGGCGGGCGCGTGAGGCCCATAACAAGGCGTGGGGTGTCCTCCGTCGGTACCCTACGTCGCAAAACCTCACCTCCTTTAAACGGGCAATGGCCTTTGGAAAGCGTGTGCGCCGTGAGGCGAAAAGGGAGATTTGGCGCGCCTTCGTCACGTCCATAAACTCATATACAGACACACACAAGGTATGGACACGAATACGTAAACTTAACGGACAACAGACACATAGCCTGCCCCTTGTCAGCACAACAGGGGACACACTTGAAGACCAGGCTAACGCACTCGCACAACACTTCCAACACGTGTCGAGTTCTGCACACTACACACACTTTCAGGAAACACAAAACATCTGCAGAAAAGAAGGCCTTACATGAAAAAGACAAATCGAAATCTGCTTACCACTGCGAATTTACACTTCATGAGATAATAGCTGCACTGAACACATGTAAGTCTTCAGCTCCGGGTTCAGACAACATTACATACACAATGATACAGCACATACATGCAGACACCCTAGAAACACTTCTCCACTTATACAATAAGATGGCTTTCGGGGCACCTTCCCATGTCTTGGAGGCAAGCGATAGTAGTAGCCTTTCTTAAAGCGGGAAAGGATCCCACATTACCCGCAAGTTGTCGTCCCATCGCACTGACACGCTGCCTGTGCAAGCTACTTGAGAAGATGAATAACAGAAGGCTAGTGTACTTTTTGGAGTACAACGGTATTCTCGAGAGCTGCCAGGCAGGCTTCAGGGTGGGGCGATCCACGAATGATCAACTTGTGGCCTTAGAGTCATATATAAAAGATGCCTTTGTGCACAAACAATATTGCATGACCATATTTTTTTACATTGAAAAAGCATATGACACGGCATTGCGCTATGACATCCTCATTGACTTGAAATCTTTTGGAATATCCGGTAACATGTTGAACATACTTGGAAGCTACTTGTCTAACAGAACATTTCGGGTGAGAGTAGGTTCTGCGCTTTCACGAGTTCCAGTACAAGAAAACAGTGTGCCTCAGGGTGGAGTATTGAGCTGCACATTGTTTATTGTGAAGATGAACTCGCTGGGCAAAACACTGCCTCGAACAATCTCGTACTCCATGTTTGTAGACGATGTGCAGATATCTTTCAAATCCTGTAAGCTGTCCATTTGCGAACGCCAAATCCAGCTTGCCGTTAATCAACTGGCTTGCTGGGCAGATCAAAATGGATTTAAACTGAATCCTACAAATAGTACCTGCGTCGTATTTTCAAAGAGACGCGGGACCCACGCGGATCCTGACATTAAACTTCAAGGCAACTCGATTGCTGTAAAAAAGGAACACAAGTTTTTAGGTGCAGTTCTAGATAAAAAAAACTCACGTTCAGTGCCCACATCAAACAACTCAAACACAAATGCTTGAAAACAATCAACATTCTTAAAATCCTGTCACTACAGTCCTATGGTGCGAGCAAACTTTTTTTGCGTGTTTTTTCCAGTTTGGTGGGATCTCGCTTGGACTATGGGAGTGTGGTCTATGGGTCGGCAACAAAAACGGCACTCAAAATGCTCGACCCAGTATTGCACTTGGGGCTTCGTCTTTCGTGTGGTGCATTCCGGACTAGCCCTGTCCAGAGTCTTTATGCAGAGTGTGACAAATGGTGCTTATCGCACCAGCGAACCTATGTTGACTTGTTATATGCTTTTAAAGTTTCATCAATGTATGACCATCCTTTTAAACCTATTTTTAATGATGCCTCCACATCCCAGATCTTTTTAAATCGCCCAACCATCTCTGCACCTTTTCAGTCAAAGAGCAGGTGTCTGAACTGACTGTCTCCTTTTTAGATGCATATAAAACATCCTGTAGCACGATTTTACCTCCATGGCAAGTTCGCCCTTTGCTATGCGACTTGTCATTTGTAAAAATTGGGAAAAATCGAGTTCCAAGAAGCGCAATTCTGCAGCACTTGTTTTTACAGGATAAATATCGCTGCGCAGAATTTTACAGCGATGATGTCCAAAAAATCATCCACCGTGTCCTGTGCTGCGCACGGTCCCAATTTTAATGCAAGTAGAACCATGAATATAAACACCAGTATCATTGCAGCGAAGGCGTATGCCATTTTTCTTGTTGCGAATCATATCATTGAACATAACATCCCTAAATCTGTCACTTATACCGACTCGTTGAGTGGGGAAGTGGGGTGCAAGCATTGTCATCCACAAAGTCATCCAAAAACTATGACATCAATCTCGTCCTCAAGACAATTATCTCAGCATATGCCTCGAATCTAGAACTGACTGTGTTGGGTGCCTGGCCACTCTGGGATAGCCGGTAATGAGACCGCGGATCAGATGGCCGCTGTTGCTGTGCTTACAATACTCTGTATATAGCAACATTAACCTACACTAACCTCAAGCCACACATCAGAAAGCACCTTCGCAATACATGGCAAGCAGACTGGAATACACAGACAGACAAGTTACACGCACACGGAAGTCGCCTTGGCCAGGTTACGGATGGGCCACACGCATGCGACGCACTCACACCTGCTCACTAGCTCTCCAAGACCCGTGTATAGCAGGTGTGGGGAGGGCCTATCCGTAGTCCACATGCTAATCCCATGTAAGGCACTCGACACAACAAGACAGACACTTTAAGGAACTATACAGACGACACATTCCGCTACACCCTTGTTTTTGGGTGACAATGCCATGGTTTTTGTGCAACGCGTTTTTAAATATTTATCTGATAACTTTTTAAACCTCATTTCGTATCATGCGTTATCAAAACTGGCCCTATACACCAGCCATCACCATTGCATTTAACTCTTTCGTTACCACGCCTATTCAAATCGATCACCGGTGATTGATGATTTATATTGCCCATTTCGACATGTTGTAGTCGTTTCTCGTACACCTAATGCTGCCAGTGGTTAGTCTAGGCACTGCCCTTTTAGAATCAGTTGAAATTTTCCCGCTCCGGCAACATTGAGATTTTTGGCGGCGTTTTTTGCGAGCTGAGGTGCGTGTGTTTTTGAGGAAGGGGGCGTGGCTGCTGCACTTGAGAAAAAAGGATGCAGGTCGTGATTAGGCTGCATTACCATAATATGTTTTTGTCAAAAGGCTCCTGGCAAGTCAAATATTAAATAATGGGGTCAGCTTTGTAATCCGACAGCGTTGAGAGGTGATAATTACTTGAAAATGGCCCTAGCTATTCACTAATGATCTTTGGTTCGTACAAAGGGCAGCTTTATTCTCCCAAAGCTTATTTCTGATGGTCCCCCGCATGTCTAGCAAGTGCGCCTGACATTTTCAACCAGTTTCCAGCAGTTTCGGTTTCGTTTTCGCATTGCGAAATTCATATTTGGCGCTATTACGCAGTTACCCAACTACAACCTCTTTTGCCATGGCGCCTCTGTTGCCCGCTACTGCTCCTCAAAACAAGCATGCCGCTCGCGCTTCCACTTTATCTATGCCTTGCTTCTGCGATAAGAGCTTCCGCTGAAAGTCAAACGATAACACCAAGTCGTCGGGTATCAGTTGAGACGAGGAGAACGCTTCCAATTGGCCTTGAACACCGCCAGCTGTTCACCGGCCAGTTTCGGTTTCACACGAGGGTATTTCCGGAGGTCTAGTATCGCTTCTTAGTAGTGCTGTCTATTCTGACGAAGTCTCCAACAGCCTTGCATTTGTTTCTTTTCGAAATTGTTAGGTGGCGCTGCAATGTAGTAGGCTCGTAGTGCTGAACTCGCTTCACAGCCCGACGGCGGCTTGGTGAAAGCTTGCTGGGCATGATTCTAGCGCATCGAACCTTATTCCTGCAAGCAGGGCTACCATAGTGAGTCAGAACATTATAATAAACTGCAAATGAAAGTTCTGACTGATAAGTGACCATCAGAACGTCAGCAAGCATCCACCAAAGAGTTTGGTTCTCAACTCCAAGCGGATTTTTTCACATCGCTTGCTTGCCTTCAATATTGTGCCGGTCATAATCATTCACAAGGTGTTTTTACATCAGGTGGAGGCTAATTTGGGCCTTTAATAATGCTGAACCACCAGATTTCTTCTAGAGAACTATCCAAAATAGCAAAACTTGAAATAGAGGTTGGGCTTCACCACATGGCACGGGCACCACGTGGGCTAACGTTTTCTTTTATATCTGACAAATTGTACTGCGCAACTCAATTTTTTTTTCTAGGACGGGTTTTTGAAATGTCTACCTACAAGATGTATATTCTAATTTTTTTCTACTACTGGTGGATTATTATACACAACTTACTTTTTGCTTATTTTCTTCGACGCGTGGACAAAAATTTCGAATTCGATAATTTTTTTCGGAACTATTATTTAGGAAAAAATTATTAAAACTGGTGTCGTTGGAAAGTGCGTGGAATAATCTGCATTTAATGTCACTGCAATGTGTGCCTAACCAAAATGTATAGCACAAAAAAATGTTTTGTTAGACCCTTCAAAATTGGTCAATTTCCCGCGGTAACGAAAGAGTTAATTGATTTTACTGTTATTCTGGCTTACACATCTTAGTAGCCACTGTTTTCTGTTATATACTTTTATTTGGCGCTCTTTGCCCCAGCTGGCCTTGCGCCGAAAAAATCCAACCGTAATCAACATTGAAATCGGAAGCACGGAATGAGTATGAAACTGAGTAGTCTCCAGAACGACACCACAACTCCTGTCTGCAGGTAGCCGGAACCGCGCGAAATGTCGCGTGGGGTCGGATTTTCGAGCGTGTCGCCGGCTTCTCAGCGACTTCTTTGCGCAAAGATCGAATTACACAGCACTTGATATTGAGCTAAGTGTGCACTTTTTTTATCACAGCAAATTTTATAGAGCGAAGCTGTATATGCACTGGACACGAGATTTTTTCTTTTCCGAAGGCAGAACACACTTTTGTGGCAAAGCCAACTATCTCGCAAATGCTCCGTAGCTTTCGATCTGATGTTTTATCCCTAAAAACATACTGCCATTGAAAACCAAGTTCACTCTATTATTACACCGAGTTTCATTTACCTATCTTAATTGGTTAGTTCATCGTGACTTTGCAAAAATTTGAACTCCCCGTCTGCTGTCCACACATGGGCGCCTACGAAAAGAGTATGGTTGCACAAAACGGCTGAAGTTGTGTTTTATCATGTTTTATCGCTACAATCATAACTATCATGAAACGAATTATATGAAGTTGGACTACAGGAACGACTACACAACCGCGAGAAGCTTAATCTCAGTTGGTATGACGTATAACTAACAGTGGCAGTTTTACTACAGATAACATAAGCCACCTCTTCTGAGCCATTCAAGCATCATCAGGTTCGGCAAAGTCATTGTGATACGAACAGCCCCACGTTGGTGGGCTGGTATAAAAGAAGTCTTTCCGAGTTTCATTAAGTGAACTCGGAAGTATGCAAAACCGCAAATTAAACGATCGTGTTTTGTTTTGTGCACTCGTTGGTCACTGCGCCCCAATCAACCATGTTTTGTATCTTGTACTCGTTTGACGTTCTGTTTTGCGGTCTAGCCGCATACACAGCGTGGATTGGGGGCAATTTTTGGTGGTTCTGAATATTGCATGATTAAATCAATAAGCCCACGAGGGCGACAATTATTTACTCCACCTGTTCAGTGCACTGAGGCTGGCACGGCTGGAACACGATCTGTGTTCTTCGCAAACGCACAAAAGGAAAGAAAAAGGGATGTCGTCCGCGTTACTAAAGAGCACGTAAGTGCACTTAGGAGCGTATTATAAGTTCTGCAATCGGTGGGTTTCCGAAAGTTCCAGACGTGGAAAGCGTTTTAATGGTAAAGGCCACTCTACGGATCTCAACGCGAGTGTTGAGGCTGTTGGGTCTGTTTGTCGTTGGAGAGGAGCTTGGTAGAGGATGGCAGCGCACGGGTGGGAGAGGAGGAAAGCCCCAATCTGGATTTACCGCTACGAGCGCAACCATTACGCGTCGCCAGCTTGAAACGCGCCGTAGGTGTTGGGCGGGCATTGAAGTTTTGCGCTAAAATATACGACAAATACCTCGTATATTGGGATACAACCAACACATCGCATAAATAATCTTGGAATTGGACGAAGGCGAACGAAATGCGTGCGTTTAGCTGTCGTGTTTTGACCTGATCATAATTTTTTTCACACCATAATGTGCGCTGCTGAGCACGAGGAGGCGGGTTCGATTCCCGGCCGCGGCGGCCGCTTTTCTGATGGATGCGAAAAGCAAAAACGCTCGTGTGTACGAGATTTCGGAGCACGTTAAAGATTCCCAGGTCGTCAAAATTAATCCGCAGCCCTCCACTACGGCGCGCCTCATCGCCTGCGTTGCGTCGGCGCGTTAAACCCTACAATCAATCAAATCAATCAATCGCACACCATAATGCTCGCTCTTCAAGAAAAAAAAAGCAACAGATCGGCTGAGTGACCTTTATGGGAAGAAGGGACCAACCGGGAGCCGTATGAAAGCAGGAGGAGGAAGGGGCACTGTTATCGGGGCGAGAGAGGAAGGGGAGGGCGAAGCACAACCGTCTTTTATGTTATACATAGCTTGCACCTGACATAATCACAGCCCTTTCTTGTGACCCACTTCCAGCTTTTTCAGCGCTCCCAGAGATTAGCATCAGACAAGTGTGCAGCCTTTTGCCGTGCCTGTGGGTCACAATCGTGGCAGCAACGCTGACGTCAGTGAAAGCCATCCGTTTTTTGTTATATATTTATTTATTTTATATTTATTTATTTATTGTACCCTCGGAGTAAAATACGTTGTAGAGGGGAGGGGCAATACAAAAAACTATACAAGCACAAAAATACTTCTAAAAGAACATTAGTGAAGAACATCAAGTTCGTATGGGCTATTTTGACTCGATTACAACTCTGTGCACAGTTAACACGCAAACAACAAAAAAATAGCCTTGGCAGTCAAATAGGATCATCTATACTTCATATACCAACGCAAACACTTGCCAAGCAACGAGGAAACAAACCAGTGGCTAGGCTTTCCACCGGCAGTGGGTAAAAAGAAAAAAAAGAAAGGTACAGAGGCGATAAGAGGCCCTTATTTCGACAGCGCATGCACACACAAGAACAAGAAGCGGTACATCCAACGGCCTATAGCGTTATCGCGTACACTAGGCTAAAAGGAACAAAAGCATTTTGGCAATTCCAGTTTACAGATCATTTTGAACAGATCCCGCGCATGCTAATACAAAACAAACAAACAGCAGCGCAGGACACACGAATCACATTCCATCTCGCTGAATTTACGCACGCTGCATATCACACTGCAAGGGTTGCATAGCGGGAACCGGAGTGAAAAAAGTTAAACGAAAGTGTGGCCCTACGACGTGAGTAAATTATTCAACGCATTTTTAAAGTCAGATTGACTATGCTGGTTATGGAAGGGGTAACACAATTCCAGTCATTGCAAGTTTTGGGCAAGAATGAGATTGAATGCGTGACGGTGTTTGAATGAGGAATATAAACTTTCTGGAGGTGGCTTTGGCGCGATGAGATGTAAGATGGAGGCCTTATCCAGATAGCGCGCAAAGCAGGATTATGATAGATTTTGTGAAAGAGGCAGAGGCGTGAGTTTTTGCTTCGGGTGGCTAGTGCGGGAAGGTCCAGGTTGAACTTCATCTGCGTTACACTGGATGTCAGATGATAGTTACCAAGAATGAAGAGGGATATGCACGGCTCTGAACTTTCTCAAGCGTGACTATTAAGGTGGAGTGACCAGGGCCTCACACTGAAGACGCATATTCAAGTTGAGGGAGGATGTATGTCGTGTACAAGAGCAGCTTTAGAGCTGTCGGAGCAAGGAAGAAATTTCTGCGGAGGTACCCTAGCGTCTGGCTAGCTTTTGCTGTGATATTTTCGGAACGAGTGTTCCAGGAAAGGTCGTTGGTGATGTAAACACAAAGGTAACGGTACGATGTTACAGGATCTAATGGGGAATTGTTTAGGTAGTATGTTGGAGGCACATCACCTTTCCAGCTCATTCGCATGACTTTGCTTTTCTTAATGCTTACCTCCATTTGCCATGTTTGACACCAAGATGAGTGTTCAGATCGGTCTGAAGGTTTGTAATATCCGAGTTATTAGTAATTTTATGAAAGATGACACAGTCGTAAGCAAATAAATAGATTTCAGAATAAATGTTTCTAGGCAAGTCCTTTATATCAATTAAAGAGTAAAGGCCCAAGAACCGACCCTTGGGGGACGCCTGAAAGGACGGGGGCTGTGGGCGACTTGGAATCATTGGCGTTGACAAATTGTACACGTGAAGTTAAAAAGGCATGGATCCATCCGAGTATTAAGGGGTCGATATTTAAGTTGCTCATTTTGTAAAGGAGGAGTGAACGATTAATCTTGTCAAAGGCTTTCGCAAAATCCAAGAATATGCAGTCAGTTATGAAACCATTGTCTAGATTTTCATGTAGCTGGTTGGTAAAGGAAACTAAGTGTCGCAGGAGAAATTTTTGCGAAACCGGTGCTGAGTGACTGTGAAAAAGTTGTTACTCTCAAGGAAACTGGTAAGCTCGGAAAAAAATTACATGTTTCATTAATTTACAAGGCACAGGAGTAAGTTAGATGGGTCTGTAATTGCAATGATCATGCGTTGCTCCAGATTTGTGTACAGGGGCAATTTTGTTTGTTTTCCAGTCGTGTAGAAGTATCCCTTCGTTATACGATTGCGAGAATATACATTGGAAGCATATGAAACTGTACTCGGCGGCGTTCTTTAAAAATTTAGAGGTTATTTCGTCCACGCCGCATGAAGATTTGGATTTAAGCCTTTGAATGATTGTTTTAATTCCTTTCGCACTAAAGATAATGAGATCCATTGGGGTATCATTATATGGCGGGTGTTCTGGGTATTGAGAGCCGATACCTGACGCCGAGAATAATCTAACAAAAGTGTCGTTTAGTGAAGAAGCACAAAGATGGCTTGGCACATGGTCACCTGTAGGGGCAACTAATGATAGTTTGTTACTAGCGGTAGGTTTGTAGATGTTCCAGAACTGTTTGGCATTCGTCCTTAAGATGCTGGGAAGGGTAGTGGAAAAGAATGTTGATTTCGTAGCCCTTAAGGCGCCTAAATACTTCGAAGCAGCTTCCTTATACTGTGCCCATCGAGAAGCACTTGGTAACCGCCGAAAACTGCGAAATATTCTTTTTTTGTTGGCGAGCCGGTTTAAATGCCGATTATACCAGGGGGCGTTACGATTAGAATAAACGTGACGAAACGGAATAAATTCATGTATTAGTTCCAGAACCTTGTTTTTGAATATATTAGTTGGTTTCGACCGATCGTTCAAGGTACCCTGGCAAAAAAAGTGTGTAGAAACGAACCAAGTTCTTCATTGATCGCCGAATAGTTACGTTTGTTGTAATCTCTAATGGCGTTGGAGTGTTTCCGGGAGGATGAGCGATGGTACGTTATTAAAAATGCAAGACATCATGATCACTGAGGCCGGGTAAATGCGCAACTGGCGAGATTATATCAGGTGATGACGTCAAAACAAGATCCAATACAGTTGAGGAATGCTATGATTCGTGTAGGCGATGTTACAAACTGCGAAAGGCCGAAGTCTGTGCAAAGTGTGGTAAAACTGTCTGGATGAGGTGAGGGAAGCGTGTGAAACCAAATATTGAAATCACCCAGTAATATAATGGGGACACCTGGAAATCTAACTGTAATGTGGTTTAAGCAGTCATGCAGGCTTTCGCAAAATGATGTAGCTACTGACGGTGGACGATAAGACACCAAGTATAATTTTCCTGAAATTCACCGTTATGCAACACCATACAGACTCCAGCTCGGATATGACGGGTAAACAAAAACACTCACACCATTCATCAAAAGCAATCAGGACACCCCCTCCGATTCTTTCTTTCCTATCGTTCCGAAAGATTCGGAAGTTCCGAATCTCTTACTTCGTTCGATAGCCAGGTTTCAGTTAACGCAGTGATGTCTGGTTGACAATCATTAATTAGGGCACAAAACGCATCTCGTTTTGGAACAAGGCTCTGAATGTTGGTGAAAACAAGAATGTGGGGCCCCTTAAGGGCCGGGAGGCGTTACATAAGGGGGGAGGGGGGGGGGAGATAACAGGGTTTCCAGGAGTACCATTGAACAAAACAGGCAAAAAACAAGAACATGGAAGCAGGAAAATACAAACAAATAATACCTTAAATAAAAAGTACACAAAAATGTACAAAGGTAACAGCGAAGGCAAGCGAACAGAATTCTAAAGTTCAAAAAGCAGTTGAAGCACCAATAGTACCATCAAGTCACAACAGTAGAAATTCATCGTTAATATCGATAGCGCTAATTTCATCGTTAATTTCATCGTTAACGACTTTTCAAGCTTATTTCTAGATTAGTTATCGGTACACGTGGCGTTGTCGGCGCTTAAAGCGTTCCATAGCATAATGAAAAAAGGACGAGACAAATGCTGACGTTCCTCCGGTTATCGGGGCTAATTGGCAAGTGTGATTTAAGCGGGGTGATATTCTGTGAGGCGGTCTTAGTAACGTGTCTTTAAAAAAATGGATAAATATATGGCCGATAAAAAAAATTGCGGAGGAGGCGTAGACGAGCAATGACGCGGCTGATTCAAGTGTCGGGAAGGAGATATATAGTTTAAGGGCAGGGACGTTGACATAAATATTGCGAGGTGATGAAGCACGCAGCGTGGTTTTGAATGGATTCATTTTGTACTGTTAGGTATGCTTTAATGGATGCCAGACGGCTGATGCATATTCCAGTTTCGGCTTAACGAATGTTAGAAAGGCTAGTCTTTTATTTTCCTGAGAAGAAAGTTCAAGATTACGGCGAAGATATCCGAGAGTACGCGAGGCTTCCGAGCAAATGGTGTCGATGCGTTGCCCAAGAAAGCGATGACGTCATGGGCACCCCGAGGTATTTGTGTGATAGGACGGAGCTGATGGGTACATTGTTGACGTGATAGGTGCACTGAGATATGGCATGTTTCCGAGAAAATGAATGATTTGCATTTTGTTAGGCTTAATGGCATGTGCCATTTGATACACCATAATGAAATGCTGCCTAAGCTAGATTGCAGGTCAGAATGATCATCGGCGGCGCAAAAGGTTTGGTACAATACGCAGTCATCTGCAAAGAGTCTTAGGTTTGCTATAATGTTAATAGGCAGGCCATTTATGTATATTAAAAAGGCTAGTGGCGATAGGCTTGCACCCTGCGGGACACCGGACGATACGCTGGTTAGACAAGACTTGTGCTCATTGAAGTGTTGAAACGAATAGCTTATATCTCAAGGTAGCTGCGAGCACACAGTACAGATCTACCGGTGAATGGAAGGGGTTACGGGGCGATTTCTTTTCGAATTGGTGTTTGATGTTGCGGGCCTTTCCTGCTTCCAAAATTTACCGTATATATACGTACTCACTCTAAGCGCAGTGTTCTTTCAGTGTGAGCAGCTCTCCAGTGTTGTCAGTACAAAATGGATTTATTTTGATTCATGCATGCCCCCACAATACGGATTGCTTTAATGATGACGGTATTCCAAAAGACAGATAATTACTTGCGTCTCGGACCTCCATTGTCTTGTAATGTGCACTAAGCTGCTGCCGCGCACAAGAAACACCTACCCGTGGAGAGAGCGGGGCAGCTTGCGCGCTACTTAGTCCTCATCTGCGTGCAGACGCAGCGTGAGTCATATCAGAGCTAAGGCGATCGCGCAACGACACAGCATTGTTTTCCTCCGTCTTGTCGCTTTTTATGTGGTCGCTCGCGCTTTCTACACGCAATCATACGAGCTTATTTAAGCCCCAAGTCACTCTCGATGAAGTGGTGACCCGCCCGCCGCGGTGGCTCACTGGTAAGGCGTTGTGCTGATGAGCCCAGGGACGCGGGTGCGATTCCTGCCGCGGTGGCAGCTTTTCAGATGGAGGCGAAAACGCCCGCGTCGAGATTTCGGCGCACGTAAAAGATCACCAGGTGGTCGTAATTAATCCTGGGTCCTCCTCTACGGCGCGCCTCACAGCCCAGGTGTAGCTTCGGCGCGTTAAGCCACACAATCAAATCACCGATGAAGAAACGGAGTGCGCTTGTCTTCTTTTTGTTTTCGGGTTTTACGAGCCCTTCGAGGAAACACGTCTAAAATGCTCCTCTACATGGGGTGCTAGCTAATGATTTCGATGCACATGCTCGCACCACGGGTTTGCCAAGAAGCCCGATCTCGTATGAGCCATTTTACTCGAAAGTGGCTTTCGCTACATAGTGATCTTGCGGCACTACCGATCCGGGCATTCCGAGTGGCGTGACTGCAAATGAAGTGCAAATAAAAGCACTCCAACGTAAATCGTGCAATGTGTGCAGTTGTTTGGTACTGCTTTTTCTTACGAACACCGAAGAAACAGGATTCCTTGTTTATTTAATTGTATGCACGCCTGTCATAAAACGGAACGATGTTCGTTCAGTACCCAAAGCAGTTCCAAATGTGTTATAATTAGCGGCCATGCATGTTTAGTGACCGTAGTTCGTGCGGATAGGCAGGGCAGGGGTTGGGGAATAACCCATTCCCACTTGCGTGGACGGGTGATAGAATCGGTAAACTCCCTTGGATTAAGCTTTTAAAGCGTTCAAACGAGGAAAGCAAATAAATGCATTTAAACATGGGAGCCCCTTGGTCTTTCCGCCAACAAATTCACTGAAGCTCCGGCTGGCACTTATCGTGAGTGAGCAATTTTTAACGAGACATGTGCCACCTTCTTTGCCCATTTTTGTCGTCCTGCATGCCAAAAGGCTTGGACTTGGCGAGGAAAGTGGCAAAGAGGTCAGCCGTCGGTGTCGGTTGATTTTGGTTGATTTTGGCAGCACGGGAAATGCTGCCTTGCAAGTCAACATACGCTGTATCAATGGTTTGTGAATCCTGCGCATGTGATAGCGGACGTACGGGCTTTGAGATCCCTTTTGATCCCAAGAGCGATTCGTGGACCGAGCGATTCGTTGTCCGATTTCAGTGGAGAATGGCGCTTCTTGTCGCAGGTATAGCGACCAATCAAAAGCGAGTATCGGGGTCACCTGACTAAAAGAGGGAAGTGCGTCGTACCATGGGAGTCCAATCAAAGGCGCGCCCAAGCTGAGTAACGGGGTAGGAGGAGCACCCGTGGTGACGAGTACGAAGAGTGTTGACACTGTAGCGGAACGGCATTCTTCGCCATCATCTGAAGGAAGGGTAAGCACAGCTATCCTGAGGGGGTCGCCGAGAAGAAACGACGTGCTGAGACGACAGAAGACCGCCGTTCGATTCATGCGCCTGCAGCCCTTACGCAGGTTAGCTACGACTAACCAAACAATGAACTTGCGTTGACAGGTGCGGAATTGTAGGCGGCTGCAATGAGAGAGAGTTGAGCGGAGTGGAAGACAAGAAAGGAATAACGCAGTGTTGTCAAGAACAGAGGCGGTAGCAAGGCGAAGTGAGTGTTGCGGTGGTGGCAATACTATGGAATGAAGTACATTTTAGAACCCAAGGCGTTGTGCTGCTGTACCCAAGGACACGGGTTCGATCCCGGTCATGGTGGCTACTTTTCTGTTGGAAGCTAAAAGCGAAAACGCCCGTGTGTCGAGATTTCGGCGCATTTTTAAGACCCCAAGGTGGTCAGAATTAATCCCGGCCCCTCCCCCATTGAGCGCCTTATATATAGCCCAGGTGTAACTTCGGCGAATTAAACCCCACAGTCACCATTTTATAGCGCAGCTCTTGAAAGGAGCCGTGAAGACAAAACACGAATTTGGTTCATTCGAAAGATTGCCTCGTTAGAATTATACTGACACCACTTTTAACGTAAACTTCGCTCAAACAAGCTTCATAATGAGGAAAAACGGCAATGGCCATGCGACTCACTAGCTCATTTCCCGCAACAGAACTTATGATGTCATACCAGACAGCTCTGCGATTGGCGGAGGCCGGCAAAAGCAAATGCAAGTTATGCAGGGCTTATAATCTTCCTTCACAAGATATTTTCGCCTAAATGTAAAGCATATATTCATTTTATAGAAGTAAGAATGGCGGGGGAAGCATGGAAGCTACGAAAGTACACGCAAAAATTGAAGTACCAGAGTGTGCTGTTGTTGGTATTGCGCACACTTGGCTTGTCATAGCTGCACAGCAGTATGGCGCTTTCGGGTTGTCTGACACGACACGGGAAGATTAGCGTAAGCGACATTGTCCTACGTGACCCTGATTGTTGAGTATACTCCATGTTTCACAACACGAGTACTTTCTACCGCAATAAAAACAAGCCAGGCGCAAATACGGTCAAAAACAAAGGAAAGGCGGGCAAATGTTAGCCACGGTATGGTAGCGCCATGTGGGAGGACTGACGGTAAACAAGGCTCAGTAGTTCGCTGGATGCCTAGTGCCGCGTTCGCATTCACCTCAAGGCCTGCTTTTCTGACGTCATCGCAGACGACCTCACGAAACGCAGGATTTGGCGGGGGAATCAAAATTTTAACATAAATTGATTTTCTTCGTGAATAAACTCGTTTGCTGCCGGACAAGCGCTGGGGGCAATATAAAACACCAAATCTTTCGAATAAAACAAACTTGTGCTTTGTCTTCATGGCTCCTTTAAGCGCCCGCTCCTGTGGTTGGGCGTCGCCGCTGGCCTCGGAGTAACCGTGCGAATGAAGAGGACGCCGAATATAGACGAAACAGAGCGAGCAGTAAAACGTAGGAGGAAAGTGTGAGGGGGAGGGCGGTATGCCGAGGATGCGCGAGACATGCTAGGCTGCGGCGACGCGCTGCGAGATTCCGTCAGAACAGCGCGCCGTCGTGGGTTCGCTGATGAACCAATTGCTTCCGGAGACGCAGCAGCTACGCGCCGTCACTGAGAAGCACTGCAGTTGTCGCTGTGCTTAATTTCGCATTAGGGAGCCCGGAGCATCGTAATCGTCAGTGTAATGATGGCACCGCCGATAGTCCCCGTCGGGACGATGACCCCCTTCCCTTCTCGTGGTTTGTTTTGTCCCCCTCCGTCGGCGGGAGTGTTGTGGCCGCCGCCGGCGCCTTCTGCGAGGTGCAGCCCTTTGGGATGGCCTTGCAGGCGACCTTCGTCGCGGCTGTGGGGAACGCTTTCTTTTCCTCCCGTCTTTCGGTGGCGGACAGCGGGAAGCTCGGGTCAAAACCCCAATTGCATGCGCGCTGCGGTGAGGAGGCGGCTTCGCTTGCGACCGCTTGCGCATCCTTCAATGAGTTTGTCGAGAGCTCCGACTGCGAGCGGTCGCAGGAAGACTCGCTCCCGTGGCGGTTTCTGGGCGG
Source organism: Haemaphysalis longicornis (assembly GCF_048455015.1). Classification (NCBI taxonomy): domain Eukaryota; kingdom Metazoa; phylum Arthropoda; class Arachnida; order Ixodida; family Ixodidae; genus Haemaphysalis; species Haemaphysalis longicornis. Next base: position 437,410,977 of record NW_027526203.1, on the reverse strand, counting down.
CAGAACCCCACGCACCCTTCCAGCCAACCGTGCGGTGGTTTGGCACCTTTTCGGCTTGCGGGCCCCCACCAGGGATCTTGCCGCGATACCCTCCTTGTGCGCTCCGTCGCCTTTTAATTGTAACCCAGTTTTCGTTTTGTCTTGAGTTATGCGTCATCGTCTCCTGTAAATAAGTGTAAATAGACTTTTCTTCATCTTCTATCTCGTGCGTCAGCGTCATCGGGTACTTTCACTACACCACGACGACACCACCCACCTCTACAACGAACCAAACTTTACTGTCAGCCACTTTTTTTATGCATTTCAAAGTTAAAAATCGAATTCGCGGATTTGAGCTTGCGTCAGGGTCAGTAACATGCTCCCAAAATTACCAGCTATATGTCTCAACTCTCACGAAGAATGTTCTCAGTAACAAATAAAGTGAACTAAGCAGCGGCTGTGCACGGCGATATCTCGAGTATACAATCTTTAAACACATGCTCTCGCATTTCACCGGGTTAGGCATCGAGCATTCAAATACAAATTGTAATTGTACAGCTACAGCTGCGAGTAGTTTATTAAAGTCGTTGCTGTTATCTCCGCGCGACGCGGGGAGCCTGTCCAGCGCCGCATGTTCGACGCAGGTAGCTTGACGGTTGCTCGTCGACTTTATGACGACACGTTCGCAGCCGAAGGCGAGTAGTCAGATTATACATATGCTTGCGAAGGTGCAGCCTTCACGAGGGGCGGCTATTTTTTTTTTGTTGTTGTTGTCTCGCCTCAACTTTGCGTACTGGGAAAATATACAAAATATACAGCAAAATATACTAGCCTTTGGTAACTGACCAATCTCGATTACAGCCACGAAAGGCGTATTTTTAATAAAAAAAAAACGCAAAAATTATTTAACACTTTCAAATTTCGCGCCACAGTGGCATATTCTGGGCAGGAGTGACGTCTTGTGGGCCAACACTAAATACGTTCTTGCCGGCGTTTTTAACAGCACGTTCGCGTTCAAGGGGTACGACCAAACTAAAATAAAGGACCCACAATCGCCCAGCCATGCTTCTTGGCGGTGGCTTTAGTCGGCGGCCACCAATCCCACAAACAAGATTTTGTGACGTCATAGAGAAATCACCGGACAGTGGCCGGGGAGGAACCACAGCTTCCGGTATTTCTTCAGTATCTCGATGATTTGTTTGAAGTTTGTGACGGAATTGGTATCGTTGTTATCGGGAGAAAGCATTTTTTCTAAAAGAACCGAACTTTTATTTTGTCTGCATGGCCCCTCCAAGTATGCAATCCTGGAAAAAGCAGGCTTACATACATACGGTGTCGAAAACTGCAATAAATTATACTGTCATCCCGTGAATAAGGGGAGGGGGGGGGGACATTTCTGCTGTTCCAACGAAATTGCATCAAGGCTCGCGGAGGCAGACTTTGCCTTCATCACGGTTTTTGTGGAGCCCTACCAACCTTTACCGACATTTAAATGGCCTCTTTAAAGACAGCGACGGTGGTCCGCCACTCCTTTATGTGCCGTAATAAATAAACGTGTTCCCGCTACACACAGCACGACCGACCTCAAAGTGGGTCCCCGGGTTGTAACGCAACGAATCTACAAATTATTTGCACGACTCTCTAAACGGGTGTCCAGAAGCTGACGTGATGGGGCCTCGTAACTGCTGAAGCACTGGGTCCCGACAGTGTATCGAGTTGGGTCGGGTAGGTTGTCACGAGATTGAACCCCTCGTTGAGTTAATGAAATAGGTCGTTAACACTACCGCTTCATTCTCTTGCACGCGAAGCATATCTTTGCGAATGCCGCAGATTTTTGACGTACATATTGCTTTTGATTTTTGAAGCATATTTCCGCTTACTGAACCGCACCGCTGCAAATAAGACACTGCTATCATAACAATATGTGCGAACAAGATGTGCAATAGACAAATAACTTCTCGAACTAGCTATGGTTGCATGGTTCTTCCACATCGACATTGTTGAGCGCGGCAACATTTCTAAATCTCAGCCGACAAAATTTCTAAACCTCTGTTGGAGATGCGCTGCTACCACAGACACTACACAACTCCACCTTGCAGCACTACTCTCTTGCTTCCGTTCTGCTTCATCCCCATCCGCTGTCACCCTGGTAAGGCGTCCTGGCCACTCTGGAATGAGTGGAAATGCCTGATCATACGCGCTGACCCGTGTGCTCTCGCCGTCCACTCATGGCCTTCCACGACATGTACCATCCTCCTCCTCCCCGTTCATTCCACCCGCCGCGCTCATTTGCGGTCTTGAGGTCGTGGCGTGCATGTTCCCCTTCATCTAATCCGAATTTCGCCCGTGAGGCTCCTGGGACGTACGGCTGATTCCTCTTGTATAGTCGAACTCTTGGGTGACTGGAAAATCCTCCCGGCCCACGTAAGGTCTCCGCGCAACATTTACAAGGTCTCTGACCTCTTATGCTCTGACCGCTGAATCTGGCCCTGGTTATTTTATAATATCTGGTTATTTTATAGTATCTGGTTATTTATAGAATCTGGTTATTTTATAGTAGATTCTCCTCATTCTACTTGCTTTTTACGCCTGAAGAGACATCACTTTGGACCCGGTTCACAAACTCAAACGAATAGCTTGACGCTCACAAACGAATAGCTTGACAACCACCCATCTGAGTCCTCAACACCCCCTCGCAAGCAAATAAATCACATACAAGACAAACTGTACTGATCTCAATGATTGACAGCACGCACAGCTAGGAGCTATAAAAGAAATAACTCAAGCCCCAAATTCCCAATCAAACTCAACCCAAACCATACCACACACACGCACACACGAGATAAAGAATCACCCCTCATCACATAGATTCACTTCGGCTGGCGTGTCTGCTGTCACGCTATCTCGGTAACTTTCATGCCAGCCGCTCATTTCCCGACGTGCAGTGCGGCCTAGCAACGGCGGCGTACGTGGCGACGACGCAGCGCAAGGATAACCTCCCACGCTTTGCATATAAATACCGTGTCGGAATGGCACAGTCGGATGGACGCAGACTTCATAACGCAAGGGACACAGGTTCGATTCCGGCCACCAGAAGCATTTTTGTCTTGAGGCGCTGGGTTTCTTGGAACAGCATACGAGCGTCTACGGCACAAGTCAATCAATACAAGCGTGGTTTGAAAAAAAATGACAAAGGATAATTCACTGAAATTCTGGAGTTTAGCGAAAAATCTAGCCGACATTTACAAAATCTTGTAAGAATATAAGGCTATTGTAATGTGTTTGCAACAGTCGCATTTAAAACCTCAACCTGCTAACTTCCTCACACAGTATGCACTTTCAACAAGACAAACCACTGCACCCACCCCTTCGAGGCGCAGCCGTTTTTCTTCAAAGGTCGATCATATCTGATAAAATATCCTTTTGACAAATCTGGTAGCTTAGTTACTACTCTGCAAAACTCGTCGACGATGGCCTGAATCCCGTTTTGTAGCAGGAGATTTAAAGGCCCATCATCACCTTTCGGGACCTCAGCATGGTGAGGCCAAAGGGGCTGGCTAATAGAAAAATGATCGTTTTCCGCTGGTACCTGGCTATTTGAGAAATAACATTCAACGTATAACAGCATAATACAGAGCCCATGTTACCCAATAGACCTGGCCGCATACGCTCACGCACTCTGCTCCCTCTGGTAGAGAGAAGTGGGGTCGCGAATCCGTACAGTGATAGCTGCTGCCTTCCAGTGATGCTCAAGTCATTCTGCATAAATACTCTTAGGCTATCCAAATATTTTGAGCATAGACGTGGCTTAGAAAAAAATGAGCAGTGGCTCAGCTCGGCTATGCCAGGATACACGTAGCGTCAGCTAAGGTTCAGCTGGTTATTCTTAGCTTTCCTGGTTGCCTAGGATTAGCTTAGTTATCATGCTTACTGCTGCTTCAATGACACAAACGGTATACGCATTATGCGACACATGTATATTTATTAAGCGGCTCCGGTGCAGCGTCACCAATCGCCCCAGAGGTAAGCTCGTTCCACAGGCGCACGCCGGTGTTGCTGCGACACACGAGCCATGGGTTGCACACCCGGCCACCCCTCGTATGATCAAGTTATCGGGCCGCCACGTGCGGAAACGAGATCGGCGAAGACGCTGGGCGCGTGGGGTGTGTGAGAGACGCCAGACAGCGAGCAACGTTCTGTGCGCCCTGTGACGTCACTGCTCCTCGCGCATGAACAGCACAGCTCTCCATGAGCCACGCGAAAGTGCTCAACGTCGGCCAGAGCAACTCACGCTACAAAAAACAGTGCCAGATACAGGACGCCCACTGAGGTGGCACAAGCACAGCGCTGACTAAATCTCAGTTACCGCTGTTTACGCCCTGCTTCTTAGCTCTTTCCTCGCGTTCTGATAATTCAGCAAGCGTTTTGGACCTTCATGGCCCCCTGGCAGAGGCAACACACCACTTCGGCCCCCGCTTCCCGTAGACGGTGCCCCCAGTCTGACCCGACCTGGGGGGAATCAGCCAGTCGCCTTTTCCTGTCCTCTTCTTCATTCTTTTCCTTTCCTATCGTCTTTCCTAACCCTGTCCTGTCATCTTCTCTCTTCCTTATTTCTCCGTTTTTTCTGCAGGCGGCGAGGGTTAACCCTGTGCAAAGACGTCACTCTTGATTTCAAGCATAGGGTTATAGTGGCAAGGTACGGTTAGCGTGTGCTGAAAAAGCCACGTTCCCTTGTTGGGCTCGGTGGTGGGCGACCGGCCTTGCCACCGAACACATACTTGTTGCATGGCATCTTCTAATCCCTTTTCCATGAATCGCTCTCTTAAAAGGGGGCGCACCGAGGCAACCACCTTCGAATTTTTTCTCTCAAAGAAGCAAGAGTGTTTTCCACGCTTTCACGTGATGCACTCGGAAAATGAGAACACAACAATGAGAAAGATGTCTCCATTTCTTGTGTCCAAATGTCTGTCGAACCTCATTGGGGCTGGCTACAAGGCACAAAAGATGTCCAATGGCGACCTGCTGATTGAAGTTAAAGATAAGACTCAATGTGACAAGCTCCTCAAAGTTGACAAAATTGGTGACACCGCTGTTACTGTCAGTCCTCACCGCTCCATGAACACCGTGCGTGGTGTTATAAGTGAAGCAGACCTCCTAGACCTTACTGAAAATGAACTCCTTGAAGGCTTCCATGAGCAAAATGTCATCAAAGTTCAGCGGATAGTCATCCGCCGTGAAAACAAAGAAATCCCTACCAAACACATTGTTCTCACCTTTGGCACAACGGTTCTCCCGGAGACCGTAGAAGCTGGCTACGTGAAAATCCGAGTCAGACCTTACATCCCCAACCCGCGCCGGTGCTATACTTGTCAGAAATTCGGCCACGGATCACAGAGTTGCAGGGGTAAGCAGACATGTGCAAAATGCAGCAAAACCGACCATGTGTCGGAAAGCTGCACTGCCCCACCACACTGTGTCAACTGCAGCGGTGACCATGCTGCATACTCACGCTCATGCCAGCAATGGAAAAAAGAAAAAGAAATCATTGCGTTGAAAGTAAAAGAAAACATCTCTTACCCCGAAGCACGCAGGCGTCTTGCTATCACGCATAAGATAGCATACGCCGACGTGGCGCGTCAGGGGGCGGCGCCACGTGCGGCAACTGTCCAATCAGGGACCTCGTTGAGAGGGCCTGAGGAGACATCTTCAGCCCCCCAGGTGCAAACAGCGACACCTGCTGCACCTCAAGGAAATGGTGGCCCGAAAACGGCCAATGTGTCAGCTGCAGCCTCGCGGTCTGCACAGCTGACTAACACCACTGAGACGGTTGTAACCTCACAGGAGAACCGGAGGCCAGCCAAGGCCCCAGGTCTCAAACCGTCAACAAAGAAGCCTTCTTTGGAGGCTATGGACACAAGTGAGCCGGCCTCTGCGTCAATCACGCCGAAGGATCGCCACAAACCGCTGGAGCGTACGAACTCCCAGGAACTGATAAAAAAAGCAGAGCTCCCTAAGGTGTCTCCTACTGGAAAAGGCTCTGGCAGCTAACAAGCTGAGCCTGTCTTTAGTTACAAACTTCTCAATACTAGCAATGGCTTTTTGTAGTGTACTGCAGTGGAACTGCAGGGGGCTTCTGAAAAACTTGGATGATGTTAAAGAGCTGCTCTGGGAGCATGCACCTCTGGCAATGTGTCTCCAAGAAACCCACTTAAGCAGCAAACACACAAACTTTTTACCCCAGTACATCACATACAGAAAGGACAGGCAAAACACCAACCAACCATCGGGTGGTGTGGCTATTATCCTTCAAAGGTCAACCACAGCTAAGGAAGTTAAACTCAGGACTGAACTAGAGGCTGTAGCTGTGAGAGTTATATGGTTGCAGCGACTAATAACAATTTGCTCCATTTACATTCCCCCAGACAAGCGACTACAGAAATCTGAATTTGAAAATCTAATGGACCAGCTGCCAGAACCGTACATAATAGCAGGAGACTACAATGCCCATCATCCTCTCTGGGGCTGTGAAAACTACGATTCAAGAGGGCGAATGATAGAAAAATTGCTAGTCTCCACTGGAGCTTGCATACTGAACAAAAAGAAGCCCACATACTTTAGTCCCACGCACAAAACATCCTCATCAGTTGACTTAGCTCTCTGCACTGCTACTCTCTTCCCACTACTGGACTGGCACGTCCTGGATGACCCTTATGGAAGCGACCACTTTCCAATCGTGCTGAAAGAGAAGGTAGTGTCGACACATGGGCAGAACAGTGTACCACGATGGAGGATGGGGTCTGCTGACTGGAAAACGTTTCGACAGCTCACCTGTCTTCCACGTGACTATCTAGATTCACTGGACATCGACAGCGCACTTTCTTATCGAAAAGCACATTATTGAAGCTGCTAGTGAATGCATCCCACAAAGTTCTGGTAACCCAAAAAGAAAGCCGATTCCTTGGTGGAACGAGGACTGCCAAAGTGCTAGGAAAAAACAAAATGCAGCATGGCGCCTCTTCCGTAACTCTCCCACGACTGAAAACTACATAAACTTCAAACGCATCAAATCCCAATCGAGAAGAGTTAGACGGATAGCAAAAAGTGAGAGTTGGGAGAAGTACATAGAGGGCATTAACTCTTACACCGACCAAAATAAAGTATGGAATAGGATACGCAAGTTGCAAGGGCAGCAGACTTGCCCCCGCCCTCTAGTTGATAATGCTGGTGGCACTCTGGAAGATCAGGCGGATGCACTGGGAGCATACTTTGAGTCGGTTTCAAGTGCAGCGCACTACTCAGCCAAGTTTCTTAAATTGAAACGTAGGGAAGAAAAACTGCAACTTCATCGTAAATCACCTCCAAGTGAGGCATATAATGCTGAGTTTTCTATTGCTGAGTTTGAAGCTTGCCTAAACACACTTGGTAAAGCAGCACCTGGACCTGACAATATCCACTATGAAATGATCAAGAACTTGCACCCAGAAACTCAACTTGCATTACTATCACTTTTTAATAGGATCTGGAACAATGGATATATCCCTCCAAGGCTGAAAGAGGCCATTGTTGTTCCAGTATTGAAGGAAGGGAAGGACCCAGCAGTTGCATCTAGCTACAGACCTATAGCTCTGACTAGCTGTTTGTGCAAAGTATTTGAAAAAATGATCAACCGAAGATTAATGCATTTTCTAGAAGCAAACAGGCTCCTGGATCCATTCCAGTGTGGCTTTCGAGAACAAAAATCCACGCTTGACCAACTTGTGCGCTTGGAGTCCCAAATAAGATATGCGTTCGCGCATAAACAGTACTTTCTGTCTGTATTCTTTGACCTTGAAAAGGCCTATGATACTACTTGGCGGTTTGGTATATTGAGAGATCTTTGTGCCCTTGGGATACAAGGAAATATGCTAAAAACAATTGAAAGCTACCTCTCTGATAGGACATTTCGTGTAAGGATCGGCAGTACTCTGTCTAAACCATTCACACAAGAGACAGGGGTGCCGCAGGGAGGTGTGCTGAGCTGCACACTTTTCATTGTAAAAATGAATTCCCTACGCACTGTACTTCCGCCAACCATGTTTTACTCAGTGTATGTTGACGATGTGCAGATCGGCTTCAAGTCCTGCAATCTCTCCTTTTGTGAACGCCAAATTCAGCTGTCAGTGAATAAGCTGTCCAAATGGGCAGATGAGAATGGCTTCAAATTTAACCCCTCAAAAAGTGCCTGTGTACTGTTCTCGAAAAAAAGGGGCATTGCCCCTGCACCAGAAATCTACTTAAATGGACAGCCGCTTCCTCTGGAGTACCAGCGAACTTTTATTGGTATTATTTATGCCCTGAAGGTTACGTCACAGCCCGAGCACCCGTGTGACTCCCTGATTAGAGATAACTCAAGAATGCTGCTGTTTTCAAATCGACCTTCCTTAGCTCAACCGTTTCCACTGCTGATCAATTCCATCTCTACAAAACTATCGATCTCGTTTGATGACACTCTCAAAATGACCCCAGATGAATGCGTGGCACCCTGGGATACAAGCATCATATCATGCGACACCTAGGCTCACTATTGGAAGTCAAACAGCACTTCGCATACCTCCAAGACAAGTACAAGGCTGCTCAGTTTTTCACTGATGCATCGAAAACCAAATCGGCTGTGGCCTGTGCAGTTGTTGGACAGCATCTTTCAATAGCAAAAACAATGCATAAAAACACAACCATATTTACAGCAGAAGCACACGGAGTATATCTGGCTGTGGACCACATTATCACAAGCAAAACACAAAAGTCTGTTATCTTCACAGACTCACTCAGCGTTGTCACGGCCCTGTCCACAGGAAAGGGCACCAAGAATCCCACATTTACTGCCCTTCTTAAAGCTCTGTACAAAGCACACCAGCTAAATTTAGAAATTATAGTGTGCTGGGTTCCTGGCCATTGTGGCATAGCTGGTAACGAGGAAGCCGACCAGGCTGCTGCCAGAGCAGCTGAAAGAACCAGTATTGACATCACGCAAGTACCTTACCTGGATATGAAACCAGCAGTAAAACACATACTCCTTCAGCTCTGGCAGAAAGAATGGGACGGAGAAGTAAACAACAAGCTTCACTTGGTACAACCTATAATCGGCCGATCAGCTGCCAGGGAAAAAAACAGGGCCTTTGAGGTCTGGCGATGCAGACTACGAATAGGACACACACATGGGACGCATTCCTACCTCCTGACTGGTGACCAGCCGCCAAACTGTGCCAGATGTGGCGAGGGTTTTTCAGTCCTCCATGTTTTGGTTGAGTGCTCGGCCATGGAACCAGAAAGGAGACGCTATTTCCCGGAAATGTACCGTAAGAATATGCCACGGCACATTGCAATGTTTTTATCAGACTGTCCTGTGTTCGAGTTCAGCAGAGTTTTAGAATACCTTGATGATATCGGTTTTTCAAAGCAGGTTTGTTTTAGAAAGTAGCATTCTCGTCCACCTCATTACCTTGTTCATCCGTAGGGTTCTATTTACCATGGCCCTATACACCGTTAGCTCATTCCATGCCTCATCACACTCGTCACTCATCTTTTGGATCCGGCCCTTTACACCGAAGTAATTTTATGCACTATTTGCACTCATTTCATTAGCACATTTTTACCTCATCGTAGCAATGGCGCTCTTGGCCTTAGATGCCCTTGCGCCAAAAAACCCCACCAAAGAAGATAATTCAGCAAGCAGCCCGGTATCGCCCAGTTATGGGTGTTTTTATACTTTAATTATTGAAAATGACAAAATATTATGCGAGACCCTCTGTGTTAAGTCACACTCAGAGTTCAATGCGTTAAAACTTCCGTAACACCCCGTTAAATCGAGGCTTGCTGGGCCACGACGTTTGTTGCATTACATCATTTGAAAAATGATAATAAACGTTGAAAGGGAAAAGTACGCACTACCCGATATTCGGAATAAAAGGACATTAAATTCTAAATTTTATATTTAACAACCAGGGCAAACTTCCATCGAGATAATGGAGTAGTTGCCACCCTACACATTTCTGGGATGCGATTCGACGCTTCAATATTGCGAGAAACTCGATCTCTATATTAATAATAGTTTTGGAGCCAGCTAGGTTTCTTGCCTGATAAAGGAAAATTTTGGCAGGGCTATTTAGCGCGTAGCTAGTAATAACGGCCTTTGGAAGTGCCGAATACTTGTATTTGGAGGCGAAATCTGTTTCACGCACCTGTGTTGATCCGATGGTGGTCACGACCGTATAAAATATATGACCGTAGATTGTATCTGATAAAAAATATGGCACAGCAAGAAAGCGGACGACAGCGCTGTAAAGAAGCCGCATGGGAGCATGCGCGTTTGCAGTAACCTGCATGCGCCAACGCTTGAAAAAGCATAGGTTGACATATGTATGGCTGGTGCCCGGCTCGTCACAAGCGATACAAATGCATATACAAGGAGTACATACGTACAATACAGATAAAACACGCAAGATAAATGTTTAACACCTTTATTTATTTGATTCAAAAGCTACGTTGGCTACGACACCGCAGGCTCAGCCTTTTCGTCGTGCATGACTTCGGGGAGGACCTGTGCCTCCTCATGGTTTCCCAGTCACAAGAGAGTAGGTTCGTACGCACTCTTCAGCCAGGTTTTGCACTGTGAGCGCCGCGGGGCACGACAGTCCTTTCGAATGTGGCCGGTACGTCGACACCGAAAACAGTGAGGCGCCCGGCCGGGCACAACGACAGACGTCTTGTCAGAAATCTTTCACGTCCCCGAAGTCGGCGAACACTCTCGCTAAGGCAGCGTCAGCGACGTAGAAAGGCACCCAGTGAACTTCCACTTTAACGTACTGTAGTATCGGATCGATGCTGCACAGTACCGCCCCTTTACTTGAAGTCCACCTGAGTCTAGAAGCATAGCTGACGCGCCTCGGGACCCATTTGAAAAGGCCCGATACCGGCGATGTCCTTCAGCACGCTGTTGCGACCGAGTGGGTGCACCCGATCCGAGCTCCGTGGCCTCCGACATACGATTGGTAGCGTGTATGATGCGAGCGGCCAGCCGCTGCTGCACCCGTGAAGAAGTCCAGAAGCCGTAGGCTAACGTAACTGTTTACTTCATAGCGAGAGGTGAGCCGAAGCCAAAGAACAATGCCCCGACGGGCGAGGTTACAATACAGGACTCGAGCAGAGTGACAGCATGGATTCGCTGCTCAAACAGGAATGAGTTACAGCGCTTGCGGGGGTTTATTTATACCCAAAAGCAGTAACGGTCAAAAGAGCCTTCCCTCTGCATTTTGCGCACGCCACGAGAATCAGACACAAACGCTCTTTCCAGAGTTCGTAAGCAGTCGGTAGCCTCGGCGCACGTTGAGTCCGAGAGAGGGGAGAGAGGAGGACTCCGCTGCGATCGCGGGGCCCCTGTGTCCTTGGGTGGGTTGCGACGTGCCTCGCCGGGCCGGCAACCGTCGAAGTTTGAAAGTATGAGTCACCGACACGGTGGCGCCTGATTTCAAAGGCGCACGCAGTGGCTTCGCCGCACAGCCGAGGAGTGATGCGGGAAAGTACGGCGGCTGCGGTCAATTCGTAACAGCTTCTCCGCCGGGGGGTCCGAGATCCCGATGGATAAGGGTCTTCAACCGTTGTCCGGAGGGATGCTTTCGAAGTGAAGTGCTGGGCAGACGCTCGACTCCAGGCCTGGGCTGTATGACACCATGCTGGAGCTTCACCGGGCCGATCACTGGACGAGTAGTGGCTCCCCAAGAACGTCTCTGGCTTGGTCAGACAAGCAACAGAACAACACAGGAAGACGCAACAGCATCGCCGGCAAGTGCGAAGACAAATCCACACTGAAGATCTACCAGGCTTTTAGTTGCGAAAAAATACGCTAATAACTAACTACTCTAGTTATATTTTAGCCCAGCAGTACTTCAGACAAGTGTATAAACTTGAAAGGTGACATTTCGCGAGATTGGAAATGTCCCACACACAAAAAAACGTAATCGTAAAGGGCGAAACCTGCTTCAGGAAAAACAATGCAATTGAGAGAGTCAGGCGTCTACAGGCCACTGCTCGCGCAGAGAGCTGCGATTTGAGCTCTCGTCATTGCCCTGCGCTTTCCCCTTTTTGTAGCGTACTTTAGGTGCGCCCGTTCTCTGAACGCTGCTGCGACCGCGTGAAAGGACACCGGTCGTCTTGTTCGACAAAAGTCGAGCGCGCGGAGGAGCGAGCGACATTTTCCAGCGTTCGAACGAGAGGCGCGCACTCCTTCTTCCAAGGGAGAGGCGGCGTTCCCTTGGCGCGATGCGAGCTCACGGCTTTGCCCCTTGGCGTGCCCGCACTGAAACACGCGCCACAAGTACGCGCGGAAGTTTTTGCTATCTCCCCGTTGCTCGCCTTTTTACGAACGCGTTCGGCAAGCAAACGCCGGAACGCGTTTACGTTTTCTCCTCTAGGATGGTCGGTTCCCGACTTGGGCTCAGCCACAGGCGACACCGGAACCTCAACTAGCTCAGCCGATGTTGGCCTATCGTCGGGAGCATTGGCTGGGAGTGGCAAGGGCACGATGTGCTCATTAGACGCCTCGTAGCTTCCAACAGACCCTATCTCGGCGTCCCTCGCCTTTTCCGCAACACCCTAAGTAAGCGAACACCGAAGGGTGCTTTCGTTCTTTTTTGCGGTTGTCAAGGCTACACTACATCCAGGCTGCCCTGTCTCAAAAGACGGCTCAGCCGCCCCAGACACCTGAATCTCTACGAGCTCGGCTGGCCGTTGCTCGAGGTCAGCTACCTGAGCTGGTGGCAGGACGGAATCGGCTTGCTCAGTGGCGAGATCGTCATGACTCCCAACTGAACCGTGCAAACCGCTTGCTGCCTCGACTGCAGGCTTTCCCACCACGTCACTCGTTTCTGCATTACCATCCGAAGGAACAACCTCCGCTTCAGCGGCCTCGTGTTGCCTTTCGGTAGCCTCATGGTTTACGCATTCCAGCGAAACCTCGCTATCTCGCGAAGTGTTCATGTTCAGATCGGTAGCCGTTCCCAAGGCCTCCCGCGAATCTGAATCGTCCGAACAGATTGCCGAGATCTCCAAAACAAACGCCGACACATTATCGCACTCAGTGGACACGCACTGCCCTCTGCCGCGTCTGCCGACAGTCTGAGCTAATGCACCTTCGTTATCTCTCAGCAACCTTGTCGCGCTGCTGGGCCGCAACGGTCGCCTCCGACTCGCGCTCCCGAGCGTCTGCTACTGGCAGCACTGGCACGGTGCTTTCCTCGACAACGAGGTCTTTTTCGAGCAACAATTCAAAGTCAGGCTTCACTTCTTCCTGCTCGAGTTGAATTTCGTGCTCTATGTTCTTGTTCTCCCGTTGGAGTCTCTCTCCCTCGAGCTCCTTTCTTTCCAGTTCGATGCGCTCGAGCTCGAGGTCGTACCATCGCATCTTTTCCTCATGTTCCTGCTCTCGTTTTCTTTCCTCGCGTTCCTCCTCTGCAGCCAGACGTTTAGCCTCTGCCTCGGCGGCCTGACGTTTCGCGGTCTCCCTGCCATTGATCAGCTCAATGCATTCCGACAGCTCCTAATTGTCAGCCCCGACAGCGAGTAAAGCCTGTATCACCCCGCACGGGGCACCTTGAGCAATCTTGGTGACGGTACTGGCGATACCGCGGACCCCGAGCCCCCAAACATAAGCTGGATCCAACCGTGGAGATGTGTTTATAGGTGTAGGGTTAGAAACCACGAACGGTGGCCGTCGGAGCCCAGGTCAAGCTCCGGCGGATGGGCTCCCTGTCTGTTCACCAGGCAGGGAGCTCCGGGACCTCTCAGGCTATCAGGGTAAGGTTTGAGAAGAAAGTACCCCCGTCCCCTGCTTTTTTCTATGCTGTATGGAAAATTCAAAACCCCCCTCCAAACGTGATCGGTCCCTGAAAAGGGGCCGCACCGAAGTATCTTTCCCTCCACTTTCAAGTATGAGCTTCCCAAAGCCAGACAAATACTCTCGTTTCCTTGTTGTCGAATCTCTTGATTCAGCTCGCCCTCTTGCTTCACAATCAGTGTTTTTAATTACAAAATACCTTGATGGAATAATTGGGAAAACCTACAATGCCAAAAAACAACGCACAGATGAAGTCCTTGTTGAAGTAAAAAACCAGCAGCAGGCAACCACACTTCTTGGTCAGACGAAAATGGTCGATCTGGACATCAGGGTCACACCCCACCGCAGCCTGAATAGCTCGCAGGGTGTGATCTCTGAGGCAGATCTTCTTAATGAGACAGATGCCGACATTCTTGAAGGTCTAAAGGATCACGGTGTCACAGCCGTGCGCCGCATCACGATGCGTAGAGATGATAAGGTAATCCCCACGAAACACATTATCCTGACCTTCAACTGCTCCTCACTTCCTGACCATATCAACGCAGGGTTCATCCGATGCTCCATTCGTCCTTACATTCCAAACCCGCACCGCTGCTTTAAGTTCCAGCGGTTCGGGCACGGAACCAACTCCTGCCGTGGTCGTCTGACCTGCGCAAAGTGCGCTCAGCATGATCATCCTTCCGATAATTGTCCATCGTCAACCCTCACCTGCGCCAACTGCCAGGGACCCCATGCCGCCTACTCTCGAACGTGCGAGAAGTTTAAGCAGGAGAAGGCGATTATTAATGTGAAGGTAACTGAGAACATCACCTTCCCAGAGGCGCGAAAGAGGTTCGCCTCTTTCCCCCTGGGAAGGTACGCCGACGCGGCTCGCCGGGGGGCGGAGCGGCGTCTGGTGTCCACAGGGACCCAGTTCAGCGAGTCTGACCTCGTCCCTCCTCCACCCCCCCCCCCCCTGGGGTGCCTCAGGCAGCCCAATCCGTTGCCACGCCGCTTGCTGAGGCAGCAGCGGTTGTGGTGACAACCTTTTCTGTGGGGACCGGTGCGGCTCCCGCCTCTGCCTCCCCGTCCTCCAGTGCGTTGGAGGTTGCCGACCGGATGGACACCGGGGGCCCCGCATCGGCTCCCGCCGCCACCGCCCCTCCCGTGCCACCTCTGGTGCCCCGGACGCCCTCGGCGGTGGCGGCTCAAACGAAGGGCTCCCGAAAGGGGGCCAAGTCCGGGGGGCCTGGTCCGCCGGGCACCCTTCTGGCATCCGACGAGGAGATGGATGTCACGCGGTTCCTGCCTGCTACGCAGCGCAAGGAGCGGCCTCCGATGTCCAAGCAGACAGAAAAGCCTAAAAATCCTAGAATAACAGCCCCGAAAGACGACACATGAACAAACACACACACACACACACACTCCAGTTATTCTTAAACTTAAATAATGGGAACAGAAAACATCATCCAATGGAACTGCAGAGGCCTCCTTAAAAATCTTGACGATGTGTATGAGATTCTGCATGCCAGTCAGCCAAGTATCATGTGTCTCCAGGAAACCCACCTCAATTCTAAACAAATTTCTTAAATAGGTACATGGTATTCAGAAAGGACAGGGTTGGCTGCACACACTCTTCAGGAGGTGTGGCAATTGTCGCCCGGAAATCCTTAGCCTGCCACCCTGTCACTCTGAACACTGTCCTTGAGGCTGTAGCAATCCGTACGATAATATTTAATAGGTTAATAACGGGATGCTCCATTTACATCTCTCCTGGTTTTGCACTTCTGAGCTCTGACTTCGAGGCGCTGGTCGACCAGCTGCCCGAACCATACATCATAACAGGCGACCTTAATGCGCACAACTCTCTTTGGGGCTCCTCTAGAACGGATGCCCGAGGTCGCCTGATAGAGAAGTTTCTTACATCCTCCGGAGCATGCCTTTTCAACAAAAAACAGCCTACATACCATAACTTAGGACACAATACATACTCGCATCTTGACTTGGCTATTGGTTCCGCAGTTCTCTTTCCATGTCTTGAGTGGGGTGTGGGCACGGACCCATATGGTAGTGACCATTTCCCCACTTCATTAACGTATATAGGTATAGGCCCGAGCAGTCCATCTTCCCATAAAAGGTTTAATGAATCAAAAGCAAACTGGAGCACATTCACACAAACATCTCAACTACACCACACATCCATAAAACACCTACACGTGGAGGAAGCCGCCCAACTCGCCACGGCGCACATCCTCGACGCTGCCGAAAAGTCCATTCCCCAGGCCTCCAGTGGGTCCCGCACCCCAAAGAGGCCCTGGTGGAACGAGGACTGCAGGCGGGCGCGAGAGGCCCAGAACAAGGCGTGGGGTGTCCTTCGCCGGTACCCCACGTCACATAACCTCATTTCTTTTAAACGGGCAAAGGCTTTTGGGAAGCGAGTGCGTCGTGAGGCGAAAAGGGAGAGTTGGCGCACCTTCCTCACTTCCATCAACTCATACACTGACACACACAGTCTGGACACGAATACGAAAACTAAAAGGACAACAGACACACAGCCTGCCCCTGGTTAGTACAACAGGGGACACACTGGAAGACCAGGCTAACACACTTGCACAACACTTCGAACACGTGTCCAGTTCAGCACACTACACCAACACTTTCATTAAACACAAAGCATCATGTGAGAAGAAGTCCTTGCGAGACACTGATAAGTCTAACTCATCCTATAACACCCCCTTTTCACTTCATGAGCTGAAGGTCGCACTCGGTACTTGTAAACCTTCAGCTCCAGGTGCAGACAGGATTTCATACACAATGATACAACACTTACATGCAGACACACTTGAAACACTTCTTCACCTCTACAATAAAATATTTCTTTCGGGGCACTTCCCACGCTCTTGGAGGGAGGCCATAGTAGTGGCTTTCCTAAAGGAAGGGAAGGACCCTTCCTCTCCCGCCAGTTATCGCCCCATTGCCCTGACAAGCTGCCTGTGTAAGCTCTTCGAGAAGATGATAAATAGGAGACTCGTGTACTTCTTAGAGTACAACGGTCTTCTCGAGAGCTGTCAGGCAGGCTTTAGGGCGGGGCGATCTACGAACGATCAACTCGTTGCGTTAGAGTCATATATTAAAGATGCTTACCTCCATAAGCAGTACTGTATGACAGTATTCTTTGATCTTGAAAAGGCGTACGACACTGCTTGGCGGTACGGCATCCTCAGCGATTTGAAGTCCTTTGGTATGTCGGGTAACATGTGGAACACGCTTGCCAGTTACCTCTCTGAAAGAACGTTTCGCGTGCGAGTTGGAACTGCACTCTCTAGAGTTCATGTGCAGGAAAACGGTGTTCCGCAAGGTGGAGTTTTGAGTTGCACGTTGTTTATTGTAAAAATGAACTCTCTTCGGAAGGCTCTGCCACCAACCATTTCCTGCTCAATCTATGTAGACGACGTGCAATTATCCTTTAAGTCTTGTAACCTGTCTATCTGCGAGCGCCAAGTCCAGCTTTGTGTTAACAAGCTAGCTGGCTGGGCAGATAGCAACGGTTTTAAATTTAATCCAG
This sequence comes from Haemaphysalis longicornis, assembly GCF_048455015.1. NCBI lineage: Eukaryota > Metazoa > Arthropoda > Arachnida > Ixodida > Ixodidae > Haemaphysalis > Haemaphysalis longicornis. Next base: position 437,393,587 of record NW_027526203.1, on the reverse strand, counting down.
TGAAGTGTACTTGTGTTTTGTTTTCGAAAAGGCGCGGCATTCGGCCGGATCCAGACATCAAACTCAATGGTGTCTCAATTCCAGTCAGAAATGAACACAAGTTTTTAGGTGTAGTCCTTGACGAAAAGCTCTCGTTCATTCCACACATAAAACAACTTAAACATAAATGCTTAAAGGCCATGAATATACTCAAGGTTCTCTCCCACTGTTCATATGGGGCTGACAAACAACTTCTTTTACGTGTTTTTACCAGCCTGATAGGTTCACGATTAGGCTATGGAAGCGTTGTTTATGGGTCAGCAAGTAAGACATCCCTCAAAATGCTGGACCCAGTGCTTCATCTGGGGCTCCGGTTGGCATGTGGCGCCTTCCGGACTAGCCCGGTCGAAAGCCTCTATGTGGAGTGTAATAAGTGGAACCTACAACGTCAGCGAGCATACACAGATCTTCTTTTTGCTTTTAAAATTTCATCTATGCCACACCATCCTTTTAAATCGGCTTTTTATGATACGTCTCAGACTGCACTACTCCTAAACCGACCATCGTTCTCTGCGCCCTTCTCTTACAGAGTTAGAGAGGAAGCGTCAGAGCTGGCTGTCTCCTTTTTAGACACCATACAAAGTTCTCAAACAGATTTTATAGCACCATGGCATCTCCGCCCTGTATCATGCGACACATCCTTCACACATGTAGATAAAAACCGAGCTCCCACATGTGCAATTCTGCAGCACTTCTTGTATTTGCAGCAGAAGTATCAATTTTCTGAATTTTATACGGACGCCTCTAAAACTGCCACCTCTGTGTCCTGCGCGGCGCATGGGCCCGGCCTTAATGTCACTAGAACTCTTAACAGTAATACCAGTATCTTTACGGCAGAGGCTTATGGTGTACTTCTTGTTGTTAATCATATCCTTCAAAGTCACATCCCACAATCCATTATATATACAGACTCCCTCAGTGTCGTGCGGGCGTTGTCGTCAACGAAGTCTTCAAAAAATCACGTTGTAAATCTAATAGTCAAGGGTATTATGTCAGTGTATGTACGCAAATTTGAACTGGTTCTTTGCTGGGTCCCTGGCCACAGTGGTATAGCCGGGAACGAAGCAGCGGACCGAATGGCTGCTGCTGCTACACTCTCGAATACAGTAGACATAACCACATTACCCTACACCGACGTGAAACCACACATCAGACAACAACTTCGCAAAACATGGCAAACACACTGGAGTGAACAAACAGACAACAAGTTACACGTAATAAAACCACACTTGGGACCATACACCACCGACACACGTAATAGATACACTGAAGTCGCCTTGGCTAGATTACGGATAGGGCACACTCATGCAACGCACTCGCACCTTCTCACGGGGTCTCCAAGACCTCTGTGCAGCAGGTGCGGAGAGGCCCTATCCGTGATCCACATCCTCATACAATGTAAGGCATTCGACATTACACGACGAAAACACTTCCCACAACTACACACACGACATATTCCACCACACCCGTCATACTTCTTAGGAGATGAAGCCATGTTCTCTGTTCAGCGAACCTTAAGGTTCCTATCTGAAGTTCATTTCTTACAACTCATCTCTTATCACCCATAGTTTTACCCCTGGTCCTATACACCAGCCACCGTATTTATCTTTTAACCACTCACGTTCTTCACCCTGGTCCTTTACACCAGACGTGCTCATAGTATTTAACTGACTTTATCCGATTTCCCTCCTTATCAAATAACTTTGTATTTGGCGCTCTTTGCCCATGTCGGCCTTGCGCCATTAAACTTAAACCATCATCATCATAAAGCCTGTATCAGCTCTGGCTTTCTCAGCGCGTCTGTAACATCCAAGCACAACTCCTTTGCAAGCTCCAACAACTGCGGTTTTTTCAACGCCTTCAAATTCATGGCCGGTCTAGAGTACTGCTTTCCCACTGCTCCAAAAATGTTTTGCGCGAATAACCCACGCGACAAAAACACACGTCCTACCAGCTATCCTTAGAAGCCTGGTAAAACTCGGTGAAGAAAAGTCCCGCACTCACCATTGACCACCGTGAATTCTGCGAAGTCCGAAGCCGCCTTGTCGTCCGTGGTGTTGGAGCTCGCACCACTGGCTCCAGGTGTTACGAAGTTGCCATCCGACCGCTGCCAACCAGTTGTTGCAACCGGGAAGGCCGACTGCAGCCGGGAAGAGGTCCAGAAGCCGTAGGCTAACGTAACTGTTTACTTCATAGCGAGAGGTGAGCCGAAGCCAAAGAACAATGCCCCGACGGGCGAGGTTACAATACAGGACTCGAGCAGAGTGACAGCATGGATTCGCTGCTCAAACAGGAATGGGTTACAGCGCTTGCGGGGGTCTATTTATGCCCAAAAGCAGTAACGGTCAAAAAAGCCTTCCCTCTGCATTTTGCGCACGCCACGAGAATCACTTCCACAGAGGGGACACACCACCGCCTGTAACTGGCATCTGCTCCACGTGCAACTGCCGCGCTGATCTCGACCACCTGTGTTGGGAGTGCCCCCTCTACATTCCAGCTAGGCTTCGTGCCCTGGCCACCATAAAACGGGGACCCTGGCCGTCTCCTCTCCGGACATGGGCCTGTCCGGAACCCAAGCATCCGGATCGAGCCACTGAGCTCTGGCGCGCACTCCTCCTGTTTCTTCAAGACCCGGCGGCGCCACCGGTTGGTGATCGGCTCCTCGATAGCCACAGGATGTAAGCGGCCCCCACTTAGCTGCCTCTAATGCGTCCGTTACAAAAAACGGAGGTAGCCCAACCCTTTCCCTCTTCTATAACACCGTAGTCCTTTCCACCGCAGTGCCCTCGGCACATTATAATGTGAAATAAACGTGGTTTCATTCATTCAGACACACACAACGCTCTTTCCAGAGTTCGTAAGCAGTCGGTAGCCTCGGCGCACGTAGAGTCCGAGAGAGGGGAGAGAGGAGGACTCCCCTGCGATCGCGGGGCCTCTGTGTCCTTGGGCGGGTTGCGACGTGCCTCGCCGGGCCGGCAACCGTCGAAGTTTTAAAGTACGAGTCACCGACACGGTGGCGCCTGATTTCAAAGGCGCACGCAGTGGCTTCGCTGCACAGCCGAGGAGTGATGCGGGAAAGTACGGCGGCGCGGGTCGATTCGTAACAACGCCCAACAGAAGGAACGGCGTGCGAAAGTCGTCTATCCGGTAGAGCCGTCCGCCAAGGTAGCAGTGCAAAATGAGGCACGCCCTCATCGAGTCTTCTTACGGTATAAACGGTAGAACAAACCGGTAGCCCTAAGGCGCACCAACAAACCGGGCACCGCGGCTGGACATAGCCGCTGAAACACCTGGCACGGAGGATGAAGAGGAAACACTTTATTGTGAGCCTGGCGATGTGGGAGTGGTTCCTCAGTCCAGACCATGAGACGACCGTGCAGTCTCAGCCCTGTACACCAGGAGTTGCTGTGCATCCAAGCCGGCGCTGGTCGTCAGGTTCTCCCACAGCTCAGGGAGAGGAAGGGAAGTGGGCAAAGGTGGGAGGGCTGGGTTGTGTGCGCACCCCATGATCATGTGTATGATTGTACATGGGTTAGGGCAGAATTTACGTGTGGCAGGGTGGGGTACATCCGATGTAGCCTAGTTGGGTGAGGAAAGGTGTTTGTTTGAAGCCTCCGGAGTATTACTTCTGTTTTAGTAAGCTGCGGGTGAGGAGGGAGAAAATGTTGTGTTGATGTGCGCTAATGTTGGGTGATGTCTTGAAATGTGAGCAGTGGAACGAGACTCGGTGTTTCCTCAGAGGCCTGAGAGAAGAGTTCACACGCTTGTCTATGGGCAGAATTATTGCCCGTTAGCGAGGAGTGTCCCGTGGTCCCCACAATGTCGATCTTCCTGTTGGGGGCGTGTTGAGCCAGGATGTTCCACGTAGTTGAGGCCACGTAACCTGATAAAAAGCTGTGTCAGACGGCTTGACAGTCCGTAATTACAAGCGTTGCGGGTGTTTGAGTATTGGCGAGGGCCACAGCAAACTCTTCCGCGGCCCAGATAGCTGTGGTCTTGATTGGGGCGCAGGTGATGGTCTTGTCTTTAGTGGTTACTATGGCTAAGTGATGGGACGGATTGGGGTAAGGGCTGGCATCTGTGTACAAAACATTAGGATTGTTTCCGTAGATATGTTCTTGGGCTTGGCCACGGGCGTGGCGACGACCGGAGTGCAAAGTGGGATGCATATTTTTGTGAAGAGGGTGAATACGAATGGATTGACGGCAATTATGGGGAAGAGGTTTATGTCCGTGGTCTGAGGAGTTGACATTTCTAGGTCCTGTAAAAGTGCCAGTCCTTTTGGTGTTTGAGTTAGGCGGAGACGTTGACTCGAAAGATGCCCTTCGATGAGTTCCGAGACCGAGTTGTGAATGCCTAATTGGAGCAGTTAAGTTGTCGCGGTGTACATAGGAAGATTAAGAGCTTTCTCGATTATCGATATTTGAAGGGGATAAAGCCCTATTTATTTATTTATTTATTTATTTATTTATTTATTTATTTATTTATTTATTTACAGTACCCCGAAAGGCCACAGTTAAGGAGACCTTTGTATGAAAACTTTTCATTTCATTATCATCATCTTACTAGGTCCACTGCAGGACGAAGATTTTTCCCATTGACCTCCAATCACTCCTGCCCTGCGCTGCTCGAATCTATTCTTTACCTCCGAAATTCCTTATATCGTCCCTCCATCGAGTAATCGACCTTCCCATTCTTCTAGACCTGTCCCTGAGTATACACTATTTTTCAGAGGCAAAAAAACACTATAGTTTCTAGAACCACAAAAGCATCATCATTATCGTAGCCGTCATCATCGTCGTCGTCGTCAATTGCCTGCGTGTATGTGCGTGTATATCACGAAAACGCGTGAGCTTTCTTGATGGAAGCGCGTTTTCCTTATGAAAAGAGCTCGGGACTTGCGCTTAAACGTGGAACACACCCCGAATGGACCCCGAACCCATTTATTACATTGATGCTACTTAACCTGCAGGTTGGCGTGGCCAACGGGCAGCACAGACATAGGGTAGGCTTCCGTGCATTTTTATCTTCATGTGCAAAAAACGCCTTGCGGCAAATCCAGCTTTATCGCGAATGGTCAGCAGAAAATGACTAACTGGGCGTGTCTTGCTCACTCTTCTCCTACATTCTGTGCCACCTCTATATCGTGTGGTAAAACGTTTCGCTGGTTATCCAAATTCACGGAATGGAATGGCTCATGACTTTTTATTTTTTTATGAAAGTTTTCTTGCCTATGCACTACGCGGTGAGTACCGGACTCAGAAAAGGACCTTCTGCAGCTTCCCAGTACATCTCTTTCCCTGGCGTTTCCTGGATTTGTTATCTGCTCAAGCGATAGGGAAAAGAACATAGATATTTATTTGTGGTCGAAGGGGATGTAGGAATGTTCCAAGCATACCACTAGAGGGCGCACCATGTCATACCTTTGCGCATGGTGAACGGGATCACTAATCGGCAAAAGAAAAATAGGGCCCGATGTGATTTCCGCGTGGCCTTTCACCAATGTCCGCATATTCTTTTCTGATAGCTTGTGGCGAAAAACAAGCAAACAAACAACGCCATCCCATCGTCAGCGTAACTACCACGAGCGTAATATTTCGTGACAGACGCCACCGTTAATAGACGCAGAGGAAGAAAAGGAACCTGCATGCTCGCTGCGTTGAATAGGAATCACCATGGAATTCAATGACTTGCCGCCGGAGGTGATTCTCATGATATTTTCATACCTACCCCAGGAAATCCTTGAAGGAATCATGCGGGTTTCCAGACGATGGATGCAGCTGGCATCGGACCCGTCATTGTTCACCACGCTTTGCATCGACCCGTGGTTTGCTGCCAATCCGCAGCGAGTGCGGAAAACCCTCGAGCGTTCCACCATGTTGCACAGCCTGTACATCACCACGGAAGTCGTCGACTGGGACATTATAGCTTCAGCGTCAACTGGATTTCGGCTCTTGACGTGCTTGGTGATACCCGGCAGCGGGCTTTCGCACAGCGCCATGCCGGCCATTCTTGGACACTGTGAGATCCTCACAACCATCGTGCTCTGGGGCCGGTACCGGCTGGCCGCGATCGACGTCCGTACGCTAGAATCGCTTCGTTCTCTCAAGAGGCTGGTCACCTCGGATCACCTGGAGATTCACGATGATGCTCTTTACCAAATATGTCGCAGCTGCCCTCGACTTGAACGTCTTGAGCTTAACTTGCAGCAGATTTCTCGGAGCAATAGCTGGACCAGTGTCAAGGGGCTGATCCACCTTCGCCGTTTATCGGTGAGTGTGATCTCCACGGTCGGATTGATCCAAGTGTCAAATAGCTGCCCGGGCCTCGTGAGGCTGGAAATCGGATCGGTGTGGAACGAAAGCGACATCAGCATGGCCCAGGCCCTTCAGGGATTCCTGCAACTCAAGTCGCTGCGCGTGATCCATGGTTGTGGAGAATGGTTGCTAAACCGGCAAATCCGGACGCCACCGTTACTGGAGCGTTTCGAAGTTCCCCGTCTGGAGACGCAGCTATTCTATCAGCTGATGCTGAGCTTCAGGAAGACGCTGCGGCACGTCCACATCCAAGTAAGCAAGCTTCCGGACGAATCGCTTCGCGTACTGCGAGCCTGCAAGAAGCTGGAAAGCTTGCATTTGCAGGGCCTGAGAGGAAACTCCATTGCTTTCTCTATTCTACGCCACCTCCCCAAACTAATTTCTGCTTCTTTCTACATCGTGGCCAACCCCGCCGAAGCTGTGTGCCAGCTGAGGTCAATTGTAAACACTCAGGACAGATCCCCGCGAGGAACGACCCGGCTGGTGCTGAACGTAGTATGCGGATCTCATGACACGCATGTCAAGATGAGGCGCGCGGCGAATGCATTCGTCGACTGCCTTATTCTGAATACCTTCATGACTACGCGGCACATCTTGGAGTTTGAAGGACAGTTTTCAACTGGCGGCGAGCTCTCCTATCTGCCCTGGAAGCTGGAGACCTCATTTCCGGCTGTGATCTCAACGCTGAAATACTTTACCCTATGGTTGGACCGCATGTGATCAACATCCCCTACCGTGCACTACGAGTCTTCCAGAGAATAAAAAATGGTGTGAGTCGCATTCTGTGTAGAGAGAGGCATTTGTTTACTTCATCGCACTTTGTGCGCACCTGTTCCTTTGGCCTGTCTTCGTCTCTTTCCCCTGCCCTTTCTTCGGGAACTAGACGAAGGTACAGGTTAATGAAAGCGAATAGGGGCCCAACACACACTGTCATCAGAGCTATTACTCGTAGCTGTAAAAATATTAGCAGAGGGTGTGGCTGCGTCATTGTTGTTGCTGGAAAACGTTTATTCAGAAAAAGGGAGAGAAAGGGAGAGGGGGGGGGGGAGAAAAAGAGTACGGAGTGGTGGGCGGCCATCCTATTCCGGTAGGCCGCGCAGGGTCACCGCCGCCTTCGCCCGAGAGATCAGCGCTTCCTGGTCCTCGAGCTGGCAACTGCGCAACGCGCTCTCCCATCGCTCCACAGAAGGGGGATCGGGTGGTTGGGGGTTCAGTGGGCACATCCAGACACGGTGCAAGGTCGTGTTGAGAGTGTCGCAGCGTGCGCAGTTCGGTGCATAGCAGGTGCGGGAGATGCGGTGGAGGGCGACGTGGTTGTGGTATGTGTGAGTTTGAAGTCTTCGCCAGATGCTGGCGTCGGAAACGGAGAGCGAAGGGTGAGGAGGGGGATAAGTGCGTCGGGAGGCCCTGGCTGCATCAAACACAGGATATTGTGCCAAACCCAGCATGCATTCGTGCTTCTAAAGTGTGCCCACTCACCCCACAGCGGTAATGCTTCTGTGGGCATGTAATACCCTGTTAGGCTTATGATGACGCACACAGTATTTAGGGTGCTGCGACAGATTTTGTGTGGTCGACGCCCCCAGCGCTCAAATCAATTGGTTGAGTAATTCGTTGATTGCTTGGTGCATCACGTGTGCCAAGCTTATAAAGCGCTGTTCAGTACCCCAGTGCTCTATAGTTCATACCACAAGCTGCATGCAGCGCTGTGGAGGCTATATTGTTGTTAATAGAGCGACCACTGGGGGCGCCTAATTCACAGTGAAGGGGGTTTTGAAAGGACCTTGCAGTCTCCCCTCTCGGCAGGAGGAACCACGAGACCCCGGCGCCTAATCTCGCTACCCTTCGCGGTGAGTTTTGCGCCCTCAGCGGGTGCTCTCTTGACAACAATGTAGCCTCCACAGCGCTGCATGCAGCTTGTGGTATGAACTATACATATAGCAGCAACTGCTGGGCATGCGCCAGCATAGGCATAACGCGCCCCAAGTTGTCCGAGCGGTGTCGGCTACAATCCTCAAGCGCAGCCCGCAATTACGTTGAAACAAATACCCAAAAAAGTGGAAAGGAGCCCATCCTCCTTCGTAGTCTAGTTAAGATGGCATCACAGCGGTATTCTAAAGGTGGTGGGTTCGGGTCCCGCCCGGCCCGCGGATGTCGTTGTCCGCTTTCTTTTTCTCAAGAATTTCAGAAAACCAATTCAGAAAATAATAAATGAGAACATCTCTGTACATCTTGGCATCTTTGTACATAGGGTGTGGTGACAAAGGAGAGCTTTTGAATGTGTGGTTTGTGCATCATGCCACTCGTTTATGTTGAAAGTATCGAGACGTAATGGTTGGTAGTCGTTCTAGCTAAGCCTGTTGGGGCGCCGTGCTGTGAAGTTTTTTTTAGCTTCACTTATACGGTATCTTGGCGTTCTTGTCTGCTGGCTTTCCCTTCTGAGCTCATTCAAACCAAGGAGTCCCTTATTTCAAATTCTGATTGGTGTATATGCACAGAGAGGAGGAGAGATAGAGCGCTCTAGAAGGAATTTTGAAATGCTCGGAAAACACATGCGTGGGTTGGGGTCGGAACCCACTCCCGTCTCACTACTCGTTCCATGCTTTACCAATGCAGTTACCGGTACGGCTGCAGTCTTCATTGTTTTCTGGTGCGCATATATTCCCTTAGTGGTATTCTACGCTTAGGGTGGTAGCTGCCGGGCTGGTGCCGTAACAACTCGGGACCGCTGCAACAACCATCGCTGTTAAAAAAAAAAATCAATTTTTAACAATGTGAAATCATGTTCAACTTGGGAAGAATGCTTCGCATTGAAAAGTGAAACCGCAGACGTGGCTCTGGTCAGAGAGAGAGAGAGAGAGAGAGAGAGAGAGAGAGAGAGAGAGAGAGAGAGAGAGAGAGAGAGAGAGAGAGAGAGAGAGAGAGAGAGAGAGAGAGAGAGAGAGAGAGAGAGAGAGAGAGAGAGAGAGAGAGAGAGAGAGAGAGAGAGAGAGAGAGAGAGAGAGAGAGAGAGAGAGAGAGAGAGAGAGAGAGAGAGAGAGAGAGAGAGAGAGAGAGACTTTTTTTTCGCACAAACGGCAGGCCTTGTGTTGTGGGAGCCAGGGTGGCTGTTATCCACCACCGCCTTCGAATTGTTTCTCTTCGAAGCCCCGGAATACCCAGACAGAGCGGCCATGAGCATAGGGCAGTGGATAAGCAGGGTAATTCAACTGCCTCAACTGCCTCTGGACCGGGGAGGAAGGAGCCATTGCACTTGCCATATCCTCCACACCCGCAAAAATAATTGTGACTGACTCAAAAACAGCCAGTAGAATCTTTGAGAAGGGTAGAATTTCACCCCAAGCGCAGCGCCTTCTTCAATCCTTTACTGGGTCAAAAGTCCGCGAGGTCCTCCTTATATGGACGCCAGCACATTCGTCCTTGCCAGGTAATGAGCATGCTCACGAAGCGGCCCGAGGTTTCAGCTACCGGGACCGCCTCGATCTTGATGAGCAATCGCTACATACGGGGGGCAGGGACAGGGTTGTGACATATAGGGACATCACCGCTCTCTATCGCTTAGGCCGCCTAAAATACCCTGCGGCGCATCCCTCCCTCAGTCGGTGGCAGTCCGTGGCCTGGCGACGTGGCCTGGCGACACCTTTCCTAACCCCGCAGCCTACAGCCGCCTATACCCAGACCTTTACAAAGAGCAATGTAGATGGTGCTCGTAACAAGCTAACCTGCAGCACATCGTATGGGCCTGTCCCCAGAAACCACAGCACACATCACAGGCAATAGTGATAAGGACTCCGGGGCAATGGGATGCCGCGTTGCTCAGCTCCGACCAAGAGATTCGACGAAGCCTTGTACAACTGGCCGAAGATGCCGCTAGGGCTTACGGGCTCCTGGCCGCCATCTGACGGGGAAGGACCGTCGAACGCTCCCTTTCGCCCCCTTCCCTCCCCAGTTTGGGCAAAATAATGTTTTCTCATCATCATCGCACGAACGCACTTGGGTTGTGGGAGCAAAATTAGCAAATTGGAACGCCGGACAGGGAGTTTGGTTCCGGCCGTCGTGGGGTGCGGACGTGTTTTGCGTTCGCCCGCGCGCGGCCGGGGTGGTTCACCATTTTTCCGGCCACACGTCGCGGGCCATGGGTGTTTGTTTCGGGCGGCGGGCGCTCTGCTGCGTGGGGCCGTCGAGCGCAAGCTTCCGCTCACCAGTACCAGGTCGTCTGCTTGGACTTTCACCCAGCAAGCTCTGATCACAGACAGCTGATCACAGCACAGCCTCGCCTCTACGCTCCACCGTTCTTGTCAAAATCCCCTACCGGACGCAGCATGACGCCAGGATACTGTGTTTGCGATGTGTTTTGTGCGCGGTGGTCAGTCGCAGTGGCAACTCTTCTTGTTCTTCCGCGGCGTCAGAACGTTTTCTCTGTCCTCTCTTTACCTATCGATACTTTTCTCTATCCTATTCTCCCCTCCTATATTCCATCCCCCCGGACTGGGTTGAATGCAGGTGAGCCCCCAGACGGGCTCAGTAATATCCCCAGTCCACTTCTTTTCTTTTTCTCAACCGAATCACTCACAACCACTATCACGCAGAACAGCCCGCGTGCCAGCAGCAAGAGTACGGCAGCGAGAACCATCTTTTTTCTCGCCCTATTCCTGCATGTGCCTGCTAGTGCCAGCGCGTGCAGAACACCACGATGGCGGAGCACAGTTGCTCTAGACACGGGCGCACTGGCCTTAGAACTTTCGGCGAAGATTATTGTACGCACAGCTGGTCAATTCGTTAATAGCGTGGGGGCATCGACCTGCGGGAGTGTCAGCGTCCTTATTACGGGAAAAGCTGAAAAAAAAAAAAATTAGGAATTATTTAGCTCGGCTATGCCAGGATATACGTAGCGTGAGCTAAGGTTCAGCTGGTTATTCTTAGCTTTCCTGGTTGTCTAGGAATAGCTTCATTATCATGCTTACTGATGCTTCAATGACACACACACGGTATACGCATTATGTGACACATGTTTATTTTTCAAGCGGCTCCGGCGCAGCGTCACCAATCGCCCCAGAGCTAAGCTGGTTCCACAGGCGCACGCCGGTGTTGCTGCGACGCACGAGCCACACCTGGCCACCCCTCGCATGATCATCAAGTGGACTGGGCCGCCACGCGCGGAACGGAGGTCGGCGAAGACTCTGGGCGCGTGGGGTGTGTGAGACGCTGGGCAGCGAGCAACGTTCTGTGCGCCGTCTGACGTCACAGCTCCTCGCGCATGCGCAGCACTGCTCTCCAGGAGCCACGCGAAACTGCTCAACCTCGCCCAGTGCAGGCCACGCTACAAAAGTTAATTTTTAATTCTTTCGTGCACACCCCTCGAACATTCTGCCCTTAACGTAACTACAAAAATCATTACCGTACACATAATTCAAGCTGCCCAGTCTTCCACGCAACAAATCTCCGGTAGAACCACAAAAAAACCGACGGAGGGCATGCTAAATTATGAGCATAAACAAGCACGCAAAGAGCGGAATAAGTCATGGGGTGTCCTTCGAAGGCACCCAGCCCAGGAGAACCTTTTAGCGTTCAAACGTGAAAACGCAAATGGTAGGCGGATCCTATGTGCAGCGAAGAGACAAGTGTACAAAATATTTTCGTCTATGAACTCGTACACAGACGCAAGCAAAACGTCGAAAGGGGCATGCTCACTAGATTGTCGGCACGCACACTGTTTTACTTATTAGTGCAACAGGTGGGTGGCGCACTTGTACATCAGTCAAATGCCCTCGGTCAACATTTCGAATCTGTATCTAAATCCACTCATTACACAGCGAAGTCGAAAACGGAAACATAATGGAACGTTGACCTCTTTCGTCGAAAGCAGAAAGAGCGGGATGCAATTGTCCATTCTCAAAACATGAGCCAGCTGTTGCACTTTGGACCATGCGGGAAAGCAAGATAACGTATCGAATGCTGAAACCCATTCAGGAGGACACGTATGAAAGGATGCTTTTCTTACTGAACAATAAATGGAAAGCTGAACTCTTCCCCCAAATCATGGAAAGCAGCAATAGTAATACCACTCATAAAAAAATTGGAAAGAAACGGTTTTAGCCAGCAGCTATGGGCCAACCACGCTTGCGAGCTGTCTGTCGGCAAGATTTTAGAGAAAATTGTGGACAACCCTAAAGGAGGTTTTCGGGCGGGTCCTTCAATCAATGATTGCCCCATTTCCTTCGAATCTCATTTCAGGGTTGTATTTGTGCATAAGCAACACTGCCTGCCTGCCTTTTAAGTGCAGAGCACTTTATGGGCCCGCCTTGTCGTCTAGCTCGCTAACGGTCGATGCGGCTGCCGGAATCAGGTGGCGCAGCCAGAAAACGGACCCAAGTAGAGCTTTCTGTACCGGCGTCAGGGAGTCGCGCTAACGCTTCGAAAACCACGTGGTTTAAATAGTCATAACCGTTCAAACCTCGTGAACTGCTGGCGCTTGTCATACATCTCCCCGTTGTTTAGCGTAAAGAAAACTGCAGGTACATTTCAGGCAAAATCTAAGTAACCGGCAGCCCCGCGTTCGTTTAGTTAGAGACGCTCGTTCGGTTGGTTTTTACGATAATAAGCGAAAAAAGCGGCCGCGAAAGAAAGAAATGGCGCGTTCAAAATGACGCAGAAAAGCTCCATCCGCTCAAGAAAAAAATTGTGCGTTCGAAATGACGCAAAACTGCTACGGCATACGAAATTAAAGCAAGCGCAAGAACAGAACTCCCTCTGGCGCAATTTCAGGTTGGGGGCACGCGACCACTGCGAAGGCGGGATATTTGAAATGCATTGGGTGGCAGCAGTGAGCGGACAACGGCGGTGTGGCCCATTATGACGAATCACTGCTCGGCACTTCCGACAGCTTTCACATTGAGTGGAACGGCTTTAATTTTTTGATTTGGCGAAAGCGACCCAGCTTCGTTTGTTCGACCTTAGCTCTTTAAGAATCGTCGGAAATATCCTGTGTACCATCCAAAATTATCTTACCCGCAGAACACTCATTATTCAGCTGGTGTATGATCTCTAGAGAGCATACTCAAGAAAAACGGCGTCGCTCATGAAGATTTTTTAAGTTGCAAACTTTGTCACCAGTTCATAAATAAACGTGTTACTTTGTTCCCATTTCCACACAGCCTACGCTGACGGCTTTTGTATAAGTTAAGCCTAGTAATTTGTCCATTTGCGAGTGGAAGGTCAACGTGGTTGAGACGAGCTTTCTTGTTGGGCAAATAAAAATTGTTTAAGGTTAATGGTAAAAGAACAACATGAGTTTTGTTTTCTAAACATAGACTCATCTGTCCAGATCAGTCTGGGGCAGTCGGCGGGAAAATTATCCCAGTGAAAAAAAAAAAAAAAAACAGAACAATTTTTGGGTTACAGTGCTACTCGATGAACGATTAGCTTTTACACCGCACATTAAAATTCGTAAAATTCTCCCATGGAAATCATGTGATGCGACAAGGTCTTCCCACTAAAAGTTAGTACCATATTAGGTCGTGAGTTGACTAAACTACAGAACTGTAACTTTTCAATCCGCACCAGATGAAGCTCAAAAAATGTTTGACTCTGTATCACTGGGTCCGAGATTGGCGACGGGTGCTTTTCGAACAAGTCCAATTGTCTGTGGTGCGTACGGCGTGGTGGTCGCTGCAAAGCCAGCTTGCCTGCATAGTTTCAATGTATGCAGGGAAGACATCAGTCACACCACATCCTTCAAGCACCTGCATAAATGACATCCCCAGTCTAGGCTTGCTCCTCAAGCTCCCCGCATTTTCATCTTCCGCGGTATTATGCGCCGCTCGACTTCAAAAACATGGCATCCCAAAGCGAACATATTTACAGGAGAAGCGCTTGTCATCAGCCTGGATGCTCAACATGAAACAGGAACTGAACAGCCAGAGCAGTCATTTACACAAGTCCCCTAACGTTGTAACCACGATGCAGCTGCTGCTGCTGCCCTGCGAAACTCTGTGCACATAACTTGTGTTCGTTATTGTGATCTCGGACAACTTATTAAAACTAAGCTTCCCAAGCACTGGTACCAAGAAGGGGATAGTTGAAAGCAGGAGTCGTGAGACAAAAACAAACAGAAAACGAAATAGGTTCATGGAAGTTACGTTTTTCACAGATTTGGAATAAGACGGGGCATGCTCATACCTCTTAAAGGGCACACAGAGACAAATCTACACAAGATGTGGAGGAGGTATTTCCGTCCTTCACGTCTTGGTCCAAAGCACAGAACACGACAGAGAAATGCAAATATTTTCTACAACTCCAAACATCTCACGTTCAGCGACTTCCAGGCACTTCCTTGCCGACGCACCTGTTTTCACTTCAACGCGTTTTTTTTACCACCTATCCCATGTCAAACCGTTTCGTACCCCCCAAATTACAACACTTTCCCTCCTTCCCCATCATTATCATATACCATCCCCAGCTGCACTTTTTCAGTCAAGGCCTTATACACCCATGAATCCCTTTCAGTTTCATCCCTTACGTGCCACCCCCTTATTTTCATTCGAGGCTGACCTAACATCACAAAAATGGCGCTGTTTGACTACTGTCGACCTTGCATCAGAAACCTCTAGCACTAACCAGAAGTTACATATGGCCGTCATTTATCTCATTGAAGCGTTTTCATAACTTTTGCCTCCGTGAGGCCAGCGGACAGGCATCAACAGCTTCAGGTGGGGCGTTTGTGCGTCGGCGCCTATTGGGCCTGGGGGCACAAGGTGTTCTGCAACCTGGCGCCTCAGCAAGCGCCGATGCGCGCGTGCCGGCCTCCGTTGGCGGCCACCAGCGGCGGCGGCGGCGGCAGAGAGCACCCGTCGTGATTTATGAATGGCGCTTCCGCTGTACTCGATTTGTGATGACCTGTTGTCACGCCAGGGCTACGAATGCACGAGCTGCGTCGCAGTCGAAAGTTTATGCAACCGGCGCATCGCGCACTAATGGCCACGCCGTTTTAGGCACATTTGCTTGGGAAGGCAAAAAACAAACAAAGAAACGGATGGCTTGTGAACTTTTGTCTTGCATTGAATAATGTTCGATGAAATTTGCGCAACTTGTATCTGCAGCGTTACTGCCTTATGCGTAGCTGCTTTAGTACATGCACATCAGGTTTCCGTCCCGTACAGCCGAATCTCGTTAACTTGAACTCCGAGGGGATCAATAGCTTGTTGAAACAAACCTGATCGCGTACTAACGACAGTCCATTCGATTTAGGCGTTGCTCACGGTACCATTACTGGACACGCATGCGCGTTAAAGCGAGCCTTACTATACGTCCTTGGGAGCACGACGTCGGTTGAATGCGCCCGTGCACAGAGCATGATTCGAGAATCCGGAGGACAAGCAGTTGAGCACACGAATGTCCCAACTACTAGAGGTGGTCCGTAGGTAGTGCATATAATAGGGGATACTCATTTTGTAAGTGGCTTGTATAGACGAGCCGCTTCGGATGGCGTATATACCCCATGAAGCACCACAGATATACCCCATGAAGCAGCACATTGGATGGGGCTGATGTGGAGGAACACGTGGATCGCTTCAACAAAACGTGCCCTGCCATGGGTACTAAACTGATTGTGGGGTTTAACGCGCCGATGCTGCTCAGGCGATGGGGCGCGCCGTAGTGGAGGGCTCCGGATTATTTTTGAACACCTGGGGATCTTTAACGTGCGCCGAAATCTCGAGCACGCGGGCGTTTTTGCTATTCGCCTCCATCAGAAAGCGGTCGCCGCGGCCGGGAATCGAGCCCGCGTCCTCGTGCTCAGCAGCACAACAGCCACTGAGCCACCGCGGCGGGTACTAAACTAAACGTCTACACGATATTATCACCGCCTCTTTATCAGGCGTACATTACGGACTCGCCAGAGTAAGGGCACTGGTACGGTCTTAGCACGGTAGCTTTTACTCATGGTGAACGTTTTAAGATTATTTCGCATCTCAAGTTGAAAGCGTAAAATGTTACCTGCAGGTTTGTGACTTCTGCTAAAGGTTGTAGGATTCAGGTTTTGTAGGTTACATTCGTTCTTTTTTCTTATGTGTATATTCATAACGACAAAGTTACATTGTATTGCGTTAAGGACTATGCTTCACTTTTTTTCCTTTTAGGCATGTGATCGGCAGGTGGTCCGCTTTCGCGCAAGCCCGCACGTTTTGCCATTACGTCGACCCACTCAGCGATCTACGTCCACCCGTCTTTGAGCTGTTTCTATTTTGTGTACATGCACTAAGCAGTCTCCTAGAACAACGTTCTACGAAAAAAATAGCCGAGATGTTGGAAAGAGCCCAATGGTGCACAGATATACCAGACAGTGATGATGGCGGGACGTAACACCTGATAAAGTATCAACATATTCAATATCAGCGCACATTTGCTCTCCCGCAATGGTGGCTGAGTGGCTAAGGTGTGCCATATAAGTGATTTTGCTGCTCATCACCATCAACCGCCCGCTAGGTCCACTGCAGGGCGAAGTCCTCCGCCATCGACCTCTAACCGCTCCTGTCTCGCGCCACTCGAGTCCATTCTTTGCCTGCAAAATTGCTTATTTTGTCTCTCCATCGAGTAATCGGCCTTCCCAATTCTTCTGTACCCGTCTCTCTTTGTCCACTCTGTCACCCTGGTAGTCCACCGGTTGCCATTTCGCCTAACCACGTGTTCAGCCCAAGTTCATTTCTTTCTCTTTATTTGAACTATATCTTCTACTCTTTGTTCTATGATCCAGGAATATCGTTTCCTGTCTTTAAGTGTTGCTCCTGTCATTTTTCGTTCCATGGCCCGCTGAGCCGACCTAAGTTTGCTTTCAATTGTTTAGTAAGGCGCCAAGTTTGTCGTCACTGCAAAGACGCATTGGTTGCATATTTATTTTTAGGGATAGAGGTAGCTTACTGTTCATTTTCTGGGAGTGATTGCCGAGTGCACCACAGCCCATGCCAATTCTGCGCCGGATTTCGTTCTCGTGGTTGGGATCAGCACAGACGTCCTGACCGAGGTAGTTATAGCCTTCTACCTGTTCTAGCGTTTCGTTACATATGCTGAACAGGGTGCTTTCTGCATGTTTATTCATCTTTACTTTAGATTTATTTATATTTATATTTAGCCCAACGGCCTTGATTTCTGAATTTAGTTAAGAATTTTTGGCTGCTGAGTTCAAAACTTGCCTGAACACTCTTGATAAAGCAGCGACGGAGTCAGATATTAATGATGAAATGATCAAGAACCTGCACCCAAGAACAGACGTTATCGGAGTATTTTTATTTAATAGACAATAGAACTATGGATACATTCTCCCTAGATTGAAAGAATCCATTGTTCAAATATCATAGGTAAATAAAAAAAACCAGGTGTTGTGTGTAGCTATAATATACAAACCTATAGCACTGACGAGCCGTCTCTGCAAGACGTTGGAAAATATTAACTGAAGAATAATGCATTAGACTTTTTCGCCATTGGCGAAGCAGGATTATGTTGAAACCAATCGAAGGCTATCTCTCCAATCGCGCGGTGTTGGGTAAGGATAGGTAGCACTCTGTTGAATGCTTCTGCTCAAGAGACCGTGCCGCAGGGACGTGTTCTAAGCTGCACAGTTTTCAATCGTAAAATGAACTCCTTTCGCACGAAAGCTCCCCAGACCATGCCTTATTCTACGTGTGCCGATTTTCAAATATAATTCAAATACATCTTTTTTTGTAAAGAACTAATCTAGCTCTGTGAATGAGCATTCAAAATGGCCAGATGAGAATGAATTTAGGTTAGCCCTGTCAAAAAGCATGTGTTTTCTCCAAAAGCAGAAGCATTGCTCTATAACCAGGAGTCCGCCTAAACAGTCAACTACCTGTCAATAACTAATACGAGTTTCGTGAACCCATCTGGGGGAATCCTACAAAGTTGGTTCCAAAACTAAACATTCACGTGATCGAAGGGCTTAGCACATATTGCATGACCCGTCGGATGGAATGGGGAAGAATAGTACACCGAGCTCTATGCCCTCTCGCGTTGTGTCCAGGATCTTAGCTGTGTGGCACTATTTCGTACTTTCGTGCGCTGTTCTGGAAAGCACATGTACTACACCCGTGCGCCTTATAAATGCTTTAGTGTACGTTCCGCTCTAAAAATCAGCTCAGTATAATAGTACCGTAGCTTACAGGAGTGTAGATTACCTTAAAACATTTTGAGCATACGTTTCTGCGCACTAACTCCGCCTATCCGTCAGGCGAGCACGCTTTAGTGTATTCTTATCGAATACCTCCTACTCTACGAATCCTGTACGAATATCCTATACGAATACCCTGGATAATAATACTGTTGAGTTTTTTTTGTTGGAGCTCCTGGTGTGCTGAAAGAGAAATCCAGTTTCTTTTTCTATTTTTTTTAAAGCGATTGTCCAGCGATGCTGTGTGGTGTTTGATGAAGTAATGAATGAGGTAAGAGAAACGACTTTGATTTATTGCGCCAGTAACTGCTCCTATCTCGTTATATTAAATCGTGATGTTTTAGTCGCGATCCTAGGGGTGTCTTTCCAGACAAACTTGAATTGAACCCCGGAAATTAAACGTGAAAGAGTATTTCACGTTTAAACTCCCGTGGTTCAGTTCTTAGTTTCACTGGAAGGAGAAGTTAGTTCTTCGTGGAATAATCTGGGCAAGAAATTGAGTTGTTGATCGACAAATGTTACGGCGGTGTGCGGAGCATGGTGGTTGCTCTTCAGGGTGTATGCTGTGCTCAACATTTTGAGTCACGCTGCGTACTAAAAGTGGCCTGCTCGTAGCCCAGCTCCAACAAACTCCGCCACACGGCGTGCGACGTCTTTTTTACTAGTATGTGCAGTTCTATCTTTTTCACTTTCCTGAACTGCACTGGTGTC
Source organism: Haemaphysalis longicornis (assembly GCF_048455015.1). Taxonomy (NCBI): domain Eukaryota; kingdom Metazoa; phylum Arthropoda; class Arachnida; order Ixodida; family Ixodidae; genus Haemaphysalis; species Haemaphysalis longicornis. The sequence continues at coordinate 437,374,342 of NW_027526203.1, read as the reverse complement.
ATCTTAAGTGACGACGTCCCCAAAAGTGGAGGTAACTCATAATCTGAGCTAACGTCAGTACGAGTCCTGACGCCACTGATGTCACTTCCGGTCATGACGTTGTGACCTCGCAGCGGTCTTGCGGCGGCTGGCCTCTATCCGATATGCGGTGACTCGATGACACACCTGGCTGAAATCTATGGGCCATGTATGGTGTCTCGCATGGGGTAACGTTACAGACAGAGCCATGTCGGTTACAGCGCATGGAAAGCGGCATGGAGGTTGCGTATCATTTGTATCAGCGGGCACGGTTGTCTTTGCTTAAATTTAACCTTCGCGAGAAAATTGGCTGAGTCGTAATGCACGCTGTAAGGTTGGCTTCGCGACAAAGCAAATTTGCTGACACTATATAGACGGCATTGCGAAAGCAGATTCCAACCGGTCAATCAGCAGTCACACCGTAAATTGTTCGCTCTTCGAACTCAAACAGGTAAATTGAAGCAATAATAGCCGTAGAGCCTGATGTCTTGGTCTGCGGTTTAAACGCAGCTCATGCGGCTGACGTGAGGCGCACGGAGCGCTATTTCGCTTCCCCGTACACGCCAAGGCACCGCAACAGCAACAGGCAGCTGGTCTTAAACAGCGCTCAAACGGACGGGACGAAAGAAAGGGGCACGGCACAAGCACCATGTTGTGCTTGTGTTGTGCCCGCCTGTGTCTCGTGTTATGAACTGGGCACGAAGGAATGCAAGCTGCCCTTCGTTGAACTCGGTCTTTTTATTTTCGTAAATAAGTTTGAAATTATGATGAGCATTATTTAGAAAGTTAATAAAAAAAAAAACAGCTGTGGCAGTTTCTGGATTCTTTGCACGCAAACTCTCACTTCGGGGCCAGATTTCCGTGACGTATTTCGTCACAGAAGTAAAACACAGTGCGTGACTTCCAACTGTTTTTTGCCCGGAACCAGTCATTTATTCGGCTTCGGCCGCTGTTGGTGCATGCCCAAAAAGTATAAAGTGTATTTGCCTTTTTCGTTTCGATTCACGTTATTTGTACATTATTCATTTGTTTATTATTCTTGAACGCATCTGAAGTAGCAAGCTCTGTCCATTGGGGGATACCTCTTCAGGATTCATTGCATATGTGTGCCCATTGTGCATATATGTTTAGAGGTATACATGCAGAGCGCCCAGGCTGCGCAAACTGGTCCGACAGGCAACTGGGCCCGTTCCAAAGAGTGTTTCCCAGACCTCTCCATTTACCTCTTCTAAGCATTTCTGGTGCTCGTCCTCATGGAATCAAATGCTTGGTAAAGTGTACGTGGTACTGGATGGGTCGATTTTTTTGCACTGAGGACGATTCATGGGTAAGTTGAGTGCACAAAAAACGAGGACTGAACGAAAAAGACACGAAGACCAGCGCAATCCTTTTCGTTCAGTCCTCGTTTTTTGTGCGCTTAAGTTAGTCATGAATTGCCACCAACTCGTCCGCTTTTCATTGTTATTGTACTGAGGACGACCTAATAGCAGTTCATATTTGGCGCTGTTTCATGTGAGTGCGCTCGCGCGCACTAGGGGAGATACGAAGATGCAGGATACAGTGCAGTACAAGAAACAGTGCAAGATACAATACAGGAAAAAAATGGGCGATCCATTGTTGGGTTTTTAAGAATGCGTGATCATTCGCTCTCACTCACACACTCGAAGCTTCGCCCGATGCGTACACCTTGCTCCAGCTTAAGGCGTACTCGCACACCGTGTCAACCGCGCTTTGCGTTCAAGCCGCCTCAGTGTTCACTTTAGCTCGCTTAAGCAGCGGCATTGGCTGTCTCTCACTCATTTTGTTGTCCACCAGTATCGAAATTTCGTCACTGTTTTTTTCCTATTCGATCCTGGTTTTCTGATTCCTCAACCCTGCCCCCGCAGCAGCCTCCATTTCACAACGCTTGCGAGCGGCGGCGGGACATGTCGAGAAGCCGTGGGACGGGCGTCAAGCGCAGAGGACTAGCCGCGCTGAACTGCAGGACCGCTCCCTTGACCTAAGCAGCGATGCGAACGCAGCGTCACCGTAGTCCATGACGCCGCCGCCGGCTCGGCTGACGTCGCCCCGTTCTACACACGCTCTGTCGCTCTCTGTCCTCCATTCTCTGTCCGCGGATCGACGACGAAAATATTTGCCGACATGGCCCATCTATTGCTCAGCGGTGCCCGAAGCGTAAGAGATACGCGTTTTCCCGGACGCCCCGTGGAACTTAGCCACACTTCTGGTTAACGTGTGTCAGAAAGGATGCCAGCTGTAGACGAAGTCACATCAGCGCTGGAACTCCCCGCAGTCAGGATCAGACTAGAGCTCCAACGCCTCAGAACCAGTGGACCCTGGGGGAATATCTAACCACACAGCACGGAAGCAGTCTGACCAATTCATGAAGCAGCTGTATTGGGTACCACTAAATGTCATCTGTGACGGCAACCATTGAACACCAAAAGGCCCGAATCAGATTGGCGCTGAGGTACCCAAACGTTCGGGGGAACGAGGCAGCACGAGCTGGCGAGTGCGCCAGACATATGCTGTTATTTGCATTGCGCGGAGTTCCCCTCCGCTCTCTCGAACACCGTCCAGAGAAATAGCACAATGTGCGACTACGACAGATAAGAAGGCGGCCGATAAGCCCTTACCAGAGTCCTTCAATGGTTTTGAAGGACTCTGCCCTTACTTTCCCAGTAACGGATCCCTGCCAGAAAGCTTCCCGAGGAGCGCCAAGCTGTTAGCTATGAAGACACTCGTCTATTGCGAACATCGGAAACAAATGACAAAGGTACGAACGCCCCAAGGGGAGACGAGCTACTGTGGAAACTTGCTACACAGCTCTTGGTGTGTTTCGTGTGACGGCAGTTTCTGACCCGCCGTGATGGCACCGTATTTGGGAATGTGCCGAGCTTGTGTGTTAGAAAGACGCAGACACACACAAAAAATGTGCCCCCTATATACGGGGGGGTCGTTATCACGAGGGGAAACGACAAAGGATAACTTTCTTCTCCGGGTAAAATTATGCTTGCGACGATAGCATAGTGCGAAGAACTTACCCATCTCGCATTCCCGCTCCGCTCCATATGGAGCCAACAAGTCGTCCCTTTTCGAAATAAATTAATTTATCAACACGGCTCCATGTCGGACGCGAGCGTCGCTATTTATAGTTTTGACAGTTTGGACTGACGTGGGCGAACTCAAATTTATCTTCTTTTGGTGCGGAAGGGACAAATGCGATCGGGCTATGTTATCAGTTATCATGTTTATAAGCTGATATGAGGTGCTTTGTGATGGTAATTTGATTTAGAAAAGAAGCAGTGATGCAATATGCGCACGAATAGGTCTGAACCCATTCGAAATGCGGATGCTTTCAAGGCTGCAAGTAGTTGTGGAAAACGAACGTCTTCGCTTAGTGCAAACGAGTGCCACATGCTAGAGCATCAGAAGTATTTCGGGTAATTCAAGCAGGGTGCAATAAACAGGAGAAACTGGGGAAATACCAAAGGGTGGAACTTTCGAATACACTGCCATTAAAAACAATTTGTCTAGACGGGGTCGGCGGCAGGGCTTTCACTTGCACCCTGTGCGCATAAAGTTCCTCATTTTTTCGTCCAACACTTTGCTGCTCTAGGTGGTACAGTAAGTTTTTTTTTTTTCGTTCGTTTCGCATTGGGTTCAGTTTCTTACTCTGACGATGGATACCTCTCACCACGTGTTCACCAAAATGAATTTTAAAAACTCTGCTTACGTTAAAAACTACTCATATAAAGCATAAATGACTCCATACCATTAAAATTGACGTGCTGTCAACCCGCAGCCACTAGGGTAGGGACTTACTTTTGAGGAACTTCTATCAGTGGTGTCAGTGGTGTGCCTGCGTCCAATGCCCGCCGTCGAATGCCTGCCGTCGAAATCCTGATATACTGATACTCTGGCAGACAGATATAGCCTCAGACAATTATATATCTTCTCAGTTTTCTCAGCGCTCAGAATTACTAGCATATAGCTGTTACAGTAAATAATTTGGAAATTGTGATGGATTATTTTATAGCTGGAGAAAATCGTTTTCACTCGCGCCTGCTATTGCATCGTCCCCTATTATGGGGCGTCAAACTTCGCCCCTCCTTCCTCACCAGAATATTGTTTCAATATAAAGATTCATTGGCTGTAAAAAAAGGCGTGTGATTTTAAAGAGAAGCTCCAATAAAGTTCGAGTGCGTGGTAAAAAAATGGCCTTAAAAAGCTCCCATAGTTTTAACAACCGAGGCGAAAAACGCCTGATTTTCGTCTGACGGGTGCACCGATGCGGTGTACTCCCAACGCATACCCAAAGTTTATTGGTGAAGCCCCCTACATGTCGGCGAATTCATGTCGGCAAACCTCTTAGCGTTGTCCTGTATGATCAGGAGCTCTTCCCTCTCCCCTTTTCCCCTGTCAATTAACTGTGTTTCGGTCTTTGTGCAACCGCGCTTCACCGACTCACGAAGAGTCGTCTGTTCGCCGCCGCAAAGTTGCGCACCAAACAGGGATGCAGGCGCGTGAGAGCGGCGCAAAGCGATATGGTTTGCCGCATCCACGGGGGTCGGCAGCTGGTGCGACCGGCGCTCTGTTTCTTGCTTTGTTCGTTGTTTTTATGTCCGGCGTTTTGCACTCATCGCTTGCCGCAGCCGCTCTGATGTGCACAGACGGTCGGCGTCATTATATGGCCCGGCCTGCGCCGTTTTATTTCACGGATTTTCCGCGATAAGGTCCCGCTGACTCCGACCAGACGCAGAGCTCGTTGAGCGGCGTTCCGTGCTCCTTGGTATAGGCGATGTCTTACTTTTGTCAGCTATCTGGAACGCTCAATAGGAAAAGTATGTCGCTAATTGGGCGTCGGCTTTTTAATCTCTGAACGATGGCCTTCGACACTGTGGGGCAACTTTCCTGAAAGCTGCATGATGATGCACGTTTCCTTCCTTCGCCCACGCACGCGCTCTCCCCCTTTCTGCTCAGCGCCTTCATTCGCAACTCTTTCTTGCTCGCTCAAAGTTTGTTCTAAACTTAAACCCCAAGCGCACAAACCAGGCAGTAATTATAGCTCTTTTCGTTGTCGTAAAAGCAGTGACCGTCAAGTTTGGTTCGTTGACAGGATGCGTGCATCAGAAATACTTCGTGCGCTGATATGAATAACTTCTACTAATAGGCATGTCGGGTGGCAGGTTGTACGGGAACTATCGCGTTTTCGTAGTAAAGGTTGCTTTCTGGCCATTCGTTTTCTCTACAGGCATAGCATCATCAAGCTTTGCCTCGTCCGAGTACTGCAAGACTGGGCTGCGGCTCGCGAAGGCAAGTTTTCGTGTTTCCGCAAGCTCAGCGACATGGAGAAGAATGGTTTTCTCCCTACAAGCAACGGCGGCAAAACACGAGTGCTAAACGGTGAGTGTCTGGCATTTTCCAACAAATTTTATTGCCGATGACTAAGCGCTTCTTTCTTGAGACAACAACGCGACTTCAGCCGTACGTTTATCATCGTGTAATCGTGGCAAGCAAGTTAGACTTGATTTTTCATTTAAGATTTTCGTTGCTCAAGACAATAGGACGCAACGAGTTGCTTTAAGTGTGACAGAGGGCAAGAGAGGGGCGAGTGAGAGGGAGAGGTAGAATGAATTGCATCGTGCCAGTAACTCCAACGTCAGGACTCACAAGGAATAGAATGCAACTCAGGTGGGATTTTAACAAGAAGCTTAAAATCTTTGCGCTTCAAATTGCTGCCTGACAGTTAACACTATTTGTTGGAGCCGTTTACCTCGTTCACCTCATATCATCGTTAACCTCCAACAGGTATCCTGAATTTTGCTTGACCACGGACGTGGTCAAACAAAGTACAGGACTTTGTCTTTAAATCCTTTCAATGCTCTCTCTGCACGTGGGTAGTGGTAGGCTTCACAACTGTGGTGAAATTTAGGCTTTGCTTCCCTCAGTAAGATTCAGTAGTGGTGTGAGGTTTTTGTGTAAAGAACACGGAAGAGGGGGGGCGGGGCGTAGGGGGGCGATTGTGGGACATCTCTTTTTGTACTCTAGCCACAATTGTTAGAGGGGGTCCGCGCATTATCGGAAAATACTTGGTGGGGCTCAAAGGAAAAAAAAAACTAAAATATTCCGAAAATTCCTCTAGGGAAGAACAAAGGTTATGGAAACAACCGGGTGATGGGCGTATTCAAACATACGAACACGCACGCGCTCGTCCTCAATGAGTCCTGCCTAAGTGTTATGGAAGCGAAAGATTCACCATAGGACGTAGGAAGGACGTAGCTTTCAATCATGAGCGGTTTCGTGTCATTGCGTGGCGTTCTAGACTACTGTCTGCTCATCCGCAAATGCCTCTGATGAAGAAAGGGAAAAATATTCCACACAGGAATGCCATTCAACCGCGTTGTGTACAGCGATATTTGCGCTCCGGGAGCACCCCCTGATAGCTCCATCGAGAGGCTTTTGTGCATTCCTGTCTAGTGTGACTTAATCCCTGATTTATGAATGTACGCCGCCTTCTGTGACAAGCGTTAATTCAGACGAGGGCGAATTGGAGGTGGGGGGGGGGGGGGTATGCTTATTAGTACAGCATTGGTACCTCCACAAATGGTTTCTTTGCAAAGCGCATGCATATTTTCTAGGCTTACGGGCAGATCCAGTGGGCGCACTGGGTGATGTGTACACATTCCTCTGTTAGAAGCAGAAGCCGTTTTTCAGTCGCATGAGCAAGCCGACGCTGAAATTTGAGGAGTGATGTTTTTTCTCCATTTGGGATAGTGTGACTTACTAGGGTAAGTCACTTACTAGGGTCCTCGCGTAATCTTCTCGGCTTGCTTCATGAAAAATGTTTGAGGTGGTGAACTGGATCATGGGACCTAGTTATTTGAGTGCGCTGTCTCCTGCCATTCTTCGCGAGAAACTGGCAATATACTGAATTGCGCATACACTGATTTGAAACTTTTGCATAGTGGTACCACGGCCGTGGTGGTACATAGCGCCGCATGGTGCCTGCGGGCCATTCATTGGCTCAACATTGCGAGTGTTCCCGGACTTTGGTTGACGTCTTTGGAATGCCGCACTAAGTTCCGACAACGTAAACGTAGTCCTACGAGGTGGGAACGCCACTACACTCCGTAAATTGCGAAGATGTCTCCTGTTGAATTGGTGCGTGCGTACCTTGGCACGCTGGGTTCAAAAGTATGTTTGCGAACGTTCTTCAATGATTAACTCGTGTCCGCACCGGATATTTTTTAGGCTATGGCCCAGTGTCCTGTCACTGTAAACGAGCATTCTGTATTCTAAAATCTAGTTTCGCCTCTGCATTCTTCTAGTTACTCGTTCTGGGAGTTGGTCCCCTGGTGGTTTGTTTTTGTGCAATAAATTAAAAGCGCCACAGTGTTGCCATGCCCTGACAGTGCCGTGGCGTGACCTCCCGGCCTTCATGTATGGCAGCGGCCAAGATGGATGTTTATGCAAAACATGGAGGCTGATGGGCAGGGATTTGTCATGGTTTGCATTCGTGTTAGTAATTCTGGCGTAAAATATCCGCTTTTCTGATGGAGGCGAAAAGCAAAAAACGCCCGTGTGTTCGAGATTTCGGCGCACGATAAATATCCACAGGTGGTCAAAATTAAGCCGGAGCCCTTCACTACGGCGCGCCTTATCACCTGCGTTGCGTCGGTGTGTTAAACCCTACAATCAAATCAATGGCGTAAAATATAATAGAGGCAGCCGCAAGGCCTGCGGCTACTCCAATTTGGCTTGCTTTGCACTTTCTACCAATACATTAAAAAACAAATTAAACGCCATCGTCATAAAAAAAAAGCAATGGGTTGAAGCAGCGGTTCTCAATGTTTCATTTTTAAAAGCTGCGCGGTGTGCCTAAACTGAATTATCGCAAACAAATTACAAAGAACCCCAGGTTGGCGCACAGCGGCCATGGCACCTGGCATGCGTTTCAGGCTGCTTTAATTATGAAAGCAGCAGCCGTGTTTCCTACCTCGTGGGTTGTGCTCGTGTTGGGGCAGCTGTGGCACCGAGGCGTGGAGTGCGCGCCGGGTCGTGCTTTTGTGTGGTGGTCTCTGCGGTTATGGAGCGGCATTTTTTTTATTACGTATGTGTGCGTGGAGGAGGATGAGCAAAGTTTTTTCTACTTTGGCGCTGACTGGTTACTACCAAATGAGTCTGTTTCGCACTGCGTGAATACTTTCGAGCGTACCAAGTTGTCATCCTGCTTCCATGACCTCACGGGGAGGGATTTTACCTTTTACATCACCTCGTATTCGCGCAGCGTCCTTTTGAAGTTGCATTTGAGCCCGTGCGAAGAAGGAATTGAAAAGGGTGACAGAACGCTCTTTCGTAACAGACAACTTTGTTTCCACAATTTCGTTTTTCGCTGCCGTGAAGAATATGATGGGTGAAAGTTTTTTTTAAAGAAAAGATTGACATTTTTTTTTCTGGAATACCAGTGCAACAGCTATCACTCTAGAAATCCAAATGCTCTAGTTTTGCGACAACGTCTGCTGCTGTGCAGCTTTAAAGCGATGGTAGTACCATACAGCACGAAAAGAATTTCTTTCACGAGGTAAATGGTCCATGATAGCGATATTTTCCTTACAAGTTAGTCTGTCTGCAGGTGTCGTTGGGGCGGGGGTTCAAAATTCTATAATATTAAGTACCAGGCATATATTGTGCACAAGCACAGAAACCAACTGACGCGCGAAATTATTGAAGTCCAGATGATTTGTAGAAAAATAATGCGTGAGCACTGCTTCAGTAGCACTGTCTAGAAAAGAGCTTGATTTTCTGCGTCGAACACCACGAGATTTCATACACTTTAATTCGTTACATTTACATACAGGGAACCTTTCTGGACATCAAGTTGTAAGTTGGCACCGTGTAGATTGTGTTCGGTGCTTAAAAATTTCGTCTTGTTCCAGTCAACCACCGACCTGACCAGGTGGTATTCCGTCAAACACTGGACTCTGCTTGGTCTTGTGCGTGGCCATGATCGTGGTAGAATCTGTATTTGACATTTAGGTTACTCCATGTCCTTCTAGAGAGGTGCGAGGTCATGATTACCACCTCTGTAACAAGGCCTACCATTGGGTGTAGTGTGCGTAATCAAAAGACGCCTTGCATCTTCTTCAGCCACATCACCTCATTTACCCGCGGCGCCTTGCGGTACATGGAAGGGAGGGGCAAATATCAGCGCAAGTGTGCTGAACTATATATTTATATTCGGCGCCAGATCTCTTCAATTGGCCGCTAATCAAACCCGCATGCGCACAAACGGACCAGAGCCCATTAAAGTGTTTTCTCTCCAGGAAAAGTTCCCGGTCAGAAGCTTTTAAAAACTAAACGTTTTGGAAACATAACGTTTTAGAATTTCTGCAACGCGTCTCCGTTCACATCACAAGGGGTGGGCGTCGGTGCTTGCTAATCTTTTCCGACAAACCAGCCTATTACGTACAAGGCAGTATAGTCCTGAGCACGAGGACGCGGTTCAATTCCTGGCCGCGGCGGCCGCTTTTCTGATGGAGGCGGAAAGCAAAAACGCCCGTGTGTATACGATATTTCCGCGCACTATAAAGATCCCCAGGTGGTCAAAATTAATCCGGAGCCCTCCACTACGGCGCGCCTCATCGCCTGCGTTGCGTCGGAGCGTTAAACTGCACAATCAATCAATAGGCAGTAGTTTGAAGCTAGCTTGAGCTCGATTACGCAACGTAAACAGTTTCAACGCAGTAGTGTTAAGAAGTTCGTTTCGCAGAAAAGCTATCGTAGGTGGCCTGATGCAATAATCTTAATTGGTTGGTGGGTCATGACGAATGGTAGTCGCGGTGGGAGAGCGGAAAGTTTCCTTGTGACGTGGAGTTTACCGAGCGACGCTGCGGTCCTGAGGTCGCCTTTCATCAGGGGAGAATGCGTACGCAAACATACTTTCATTGTATGAAACTCTATGTACGAAACTACTGGGCTACCGCTAGGACGCCGGGAGAGCCTTTTACCGTTCCGGGTGGCGCATATACGTCCGCTCCTGCTCGGTTATCGCGTCTCGTCATTAACTCTTTGAGGGTCGAATTTCAGCGCCCTGAAAGTTCTTAAAGGGACAAACAACTGATTTTTCTCGAGCATATTTTCTTTATCACTTCAAACACCTTACTCCGAAATGGTTGTGCTGATAGCGCCCTGGCACTTTTGAAATCGTAATTTCTAGACCTACCAGCATGCGAGGGATTGTAGTCAACCATTACAGTGAGCCCGGCGGGAGCACTCTTTTAACCCTTTTAACTGCGCGTGAGATGAAGAGGTATTTAAAAACTTGTCCCCGGCATCCGGGCACCCTATACCGCTGGGTTTCTCACACAACTGCCAGATGGCGCTGGTCCCCGCGATTTGGGGGTGAGAGATAGCCTCAACTTCAGGGTCATAGAGGTGACGAAGAGACGGCTGGAATGGCGGTGAAGGAAAATTAGGAAAGAGATGGGTACGTAGGGAAAGTAATCAAATGGAGGAGAATTTAGAACAGCGTGGGGAAAAAAGGGCGGGGGGTGTAATGAGAGTTTGAAACAGGGGTGAGGGGGAGATATGGGAGGCAAATCTATTAGGTTAGCTAAGAGCAGGGCAAATAAGTGGAATAGAACAGGCAAGTCGGTTGCTGACAGCCGACGACCTAATTTAAAGGGATAGCTACTCATCATCATCATCATCGTCGTCGTCGTCGTTGTCGTCGGCCGGAACGGCGGAGCCTAGGCTTTGACAGTTTCATCGTTGCCGTGCGCTTAGAGCTGGCTTCCGAAGAGTGTGCTGGCCACGTATGCAAAAGGATCGCGTGAACACGCGCCAGCGAAATTGCTCGAAAACGTTCCCGCCGCGTCCAGGACACCCAGAAGCGAAAGGATTCCGCTGCAGAACAGGAACGTCTGCGAAACGTATACCGCAGACCGCAAATGTACGCAGTGTTTGCTGGCTGGAAGACTTGTCACAGCGACAACTCGTGCCGGCAATGAAAGACGACGAGCGTTATGAGAACTACGCCCAGAAGCGACTGGCGTGACGGAATGTCGACAGGCACTTTCGTCTCAACCGAATTCTGCCACGATGCCAGTGCAATCATTATAAACGGTGCTACTTGAACTCCAATTTGCAGTTCAGAATACTGAAATTAATGACGATGTGAACATCATTAAAAGCTTCGCTTCACTTCGGTTTCCACATATGCGTGGGATCCGCCAATTCTGTCATTCCAATGTTTGCTGCTCTTCGTCGGGTACGTGGCAGCGATCTTGGCTCGAACAAGGCGTGCAGTCAGTTCATGCAACGCAGCCGGCACTTCTCAACAACAATGGGAGGCTTTAAAAAGCGGCGTTTCACAGGTGCATGTATACGCTTGGTGCAAATGAGGCGGTTGACAATTTCGTGCTAAACGTGCTTTGTCAAGCAGTGTTTAAACAATGCTGCCTGAGTTTTGGATTCTCAGGAGTCAAGGTTTTTTTGCTGTGTCGATTCGGAATCTTTGAATCAGTCTAAGTTGTGTTTTGAGGACAGGTCGTAGTAAGCACGATGGTCAACATACGCCGTTCTGCCCGTCTGTGGGGTAAGCTTCTTTTATTTTCCTCGGACGTTTTCATGTTATCGTCATCGCAGGGCGTAGAACCCCTACGAGTGTTCCTATATACCAAGTCCATTCTTTGCACCCGAATTTTATTGTCTCATTCCTACGCCGGGTTCTGTCAGCGCGGCGCATGAACAATGCAGCTGCACAATGCCGGAGGCATTACACGCTGTCTGGTAGGGAAAGAATGACGTCCCTTTGACTAGCGGTCACTGCCATTTCTTCCAACTTTCTTATGCGAACGCGTTATTGGCTATTGGTAGGCCAAGGCGCGCACCCAGCGGGCGTCCGCAAAAGGCGCCCTCAAAAGAAATCACGTGATCTTTTTCAGCGGAAGTGACGACAGCGCCAATACCTGCCGCGCACTAATTCTAATTAAAAAAACCCTGACAACAGGGCGGGAGTCGCACCAAGGGACGCGCGCTAACAGGCTTGACCGCTAGTTCAAGCCAACGCCACGCGGAAACGGTGTTCGAGATAATTAAATAGAAGAACCAAATGGTACCAAGAGGAGAGAGAGAGATAAAAAAAGAGCGCGGGCTCCTCCTGACTTTCTAACGCGTGCCTGCGAAATAAAGCCCAAAGGATAGGCGCGCGCGCGCGCCTCTAGTTTCGAAGTGAGGTATACAAAGATGGCGCTGTGCACTGTGCGGTATTTCGCGGGCAATTTGCTAGATGGTACAAGCTGGCCTAAGGTGAATAGTTTGAACCCAAGGCATAGAAGCGCATCATGAATAAGTGGCACCACTGTCGGCGCCTTGAAGTCTACATAGTCCTCATTTTAATCGCTTGCACAGTTTCGCGTTTGGATCTGCAACTGTTTCGTGAAGTCGGTGCTGGATTTGTCGATCGTTATAAGATTGCCAAGAAAACAGCCTATTCGCTTTACAAGTGTCTTGGCTGTACGTGGAAAATGCCATGTGGATAGAACAGAGAAAAAGTTAATTTTATTTGGGTTTAGAGGGCCTATCATTCTGTGACGTGTAAGCTAAATTCTGCTTTTTGACAGCAAATGAAGGGTGCAGGGGAAGGTAAAACTAATCGGACTTTCTCAAGTACCCATAAAAAAGGTCGAACACATTCTCGCTCGAAGACTCCCGGCAGGAGGAAATTACCGTAGCATTTGTATGGCGTTATATATTTTCTGAGAATTAAAAGAAATTAAAAGCCCGCAACGTACATAACCCACGTTAGTTTGGAGGCAATGTTCGGGCAAAGAACTCGAAATACTATTGCTTGAAAGAAAAATACAGGCACCTATTTTGCTATTCTTCCAACAGTGTGATGCGTTTGCCGCAATATTTCAAGCTGGCGCTATAAGCCTGAACTGTTATAACTGTATTTCAGCTGCAGACCCTTTGCGTCGCCAAATTTTATCAAGGCTTCGGCACGTTATACAGGGCAAAGCAACACTGCGTGATAAGCCGCTGCTGACTGTGCAGCCATTGTTTCATTGCATTCGCAGCGGCGCTGCGTTGTAGGAGGTGTCTTTAAGCTAGGGCAATCACTAGAAGTTGGCTCTCGAAACCAACGAGCTTTGGCGCTGCGGGGTCACGAAGTGCTGTGCGGAGCCCCTCAATCATGAGTAATCATAAGTAATCGTAAGTAATCATAACTACAGTGTCCCGACGCCATTTTTCAGCAGGTCGCGTCTGCCTTGACGATGATTTACGACTGGCTACCAACCTGGGTGTTTTAAAGACTATAGTCTTTCTTGGGCTACTTCAACGGGAAAATTTTGGTCTGTCTGTCGGTATGTCTGTCTGTCTGTAACTTAATTCAGCCAGCCGGCCAAACTGAACGCATGCTGCGCAATAGTATTACATCATAATCATCATCATCATCATAATCATCATCATCATCATCATCACCAGCCTATCTACGCCCACTGCAGGGCAAAGGCCTCTCCCATTATTCTCCAATTACCTCGGTCCTGTGCCAACTGTGACCAATTTATCCCCGCAAACTTCTTGATTTCATCTGCCCATCTAACTTTCTGCCGCCCCCTGCAACGCTTGCCTTCTCTAGGGATCCACTCTGTTACCCTTAATGACCAGCGGTTATCTTGCCTTCGCATTACATGCCCTGCCCACGTCCATTTCTTCTTCTTAATTTCTACTAATATGTCTTTAACACCAGTTTGCTCCCTGACCCACTCCGCTCTCTTCTTGTCCCTTAATGTTACACCTATCATTTTCCGCTCCATTGCCCGCTGAGTCGTTCTCAATTTAAGTTGAACCCTCTCAGTGAGCCACCAAGTTTCTGCCCCGTAGGTGAGTACCGGTAAGATGCAGCTGTCATACACTTTCTTCTTCAGCGACAATGGTAGGCTGATATTCATTATCTGAGAATGCCTGCCATATGCACCTCACCCCATTCTGATCCTTCTAATTATCTCTGCCTCATGGTTGGGATCTAGGGTCACAACTTGGCCTAAATAGATATATTCGCTTACCACTTCCACTGCCTCGCCACCTATCTCAAACCGCTGTGCTGTCCCGAGGTTATTGATCATTACTTTAGTTTTCTGCATATTAATTTTCAGGCCCACGGTTCTACTCTGTTCGTCCAGTGCGGAAAGCATGCTTTGCAATTCGTCCCCCGAGTTACTTAGCAAGGCAACGTCATCAGCAAATCTGAGGTTACTGAGGTATTCTCCATTAACCCTTACTCCCATCTGTTCCCAATCCAATGTTCTGAATACTTCTTGTAAACATGCTGTGAATAACATTGGAGAGATTGTGTCTCCTTGTCTGACACCCTTCCTTATAGGTATTTTACTGCTCTCCCTATGGAGGATGATGGTAGCTGTAGACCCATTGTAGATATCCTCTAGTATTACATAATGTTCATCTACCCCCTGGTTCCGTAATGCCTGAATGACTGCTAGGGTTTCGACCGAGTCAAATGCTTTCTCATAATCTACGAAGGCTATATATAGGGGTTCAGTATACTCAGCGCACTTCTCTATCACCTGATTGATCGTGTGAATATGGTCCATTGTTGAATAACCTTTACGGAACCCTGCTTGTTCTTTAGGTTGACTGAAATCTAAGGTTGCAGAAATTCGGTTAGCGATTACCTTGGTAAATACCTTGTAGACGACTGACAGTAAGCTGATCGGCCTGTAATTTTTCAAGTCCTTCATGTCGCCTTTCTTATGGATTAGGATGATGTTCGCGTTCTTCCAAGATTCCGGTACCATTGCGGTCATTAGGCATTACGTATACAGGTTTGCCAGTTTTTCAAGTACAATTTCTCCGCCATCCTTCAAGAGGTCTGCTGTTATCTGATCCTCACCAGGTGCTTTGCCCCCTTTCATTTCTTTCAAAGCCTTCCTTACTTCTTCGGTCGTTACTGGTGGGATGTCTATCTCCTCTCAAGTACTGTCTCGTTCGGCATTATCCTGGATGTCCCGGCTACTGTACAGATCCCTATAGAACTCCTCGGCCACTGTGACTATTTTATCCCTATTTTTGATGACATTGCCTTGCTTATCCTTAAGTGCATACATCTGATTTTTCCCCACACCAAGACGTCTCTTCACTGCTTTCAGGCTACCTCCGTTCTTTACAGCGTATTCGATCCTCTCCATATTATACTTCCGTGTGTCAGCTGTCTTACGCTTATTGATTAACTTCGAGAGCTCCGCTAGTTCTATTCTGTCAGCTGCGCTGGAGATTGTCGTGGTTTGCCGTTTCCTGATTAGATCTTTCCTCTCCTGTGAAAGTTTACCAGTATCCTGTCTAGCCATAGTGCCCCCGACTTCTACTGCACACTCCGTGATAATGCGTGTAAGGTTGTCGCTGGCTTCCTGTGTCGTAAGCTCGGCTTCCTCGTTAAGAGCGGAATATCGGTTCTGCAGCGCGATCCTGAATTCTTCTACTTTACGTCTTACTGTTAGCTCATTTATCGGCTTCTTCCGTACTAGCCTGTTGCGGTCCCTCCTCAAATCTAGCCTAATTCGAGATCTTACCATGCGGTGGTCACTACACCTTACCCTTCCGAGCACTTCCACATCCTGCACGACGCCAGGGTTATCGCATAATATGAGGTCTATTTCATTTTTGTGCTCCCCATTCGGGTTCCTCCAGGTCCACTTCCGACTCTCCCGTTTACAGAAGAAGGTATTCATTATGCGTAGGTTATTCCGTTCTGCAAACTCAACTAGTAGGTCCCCCCTGCTATTTCTACAGCCCAGACCATGGTTGGTTCCCAACTGCCTTGTCTCCAGCCTGATTCTTGCCTACTTTAGCCTTGAAGTCCCCCATAACTACGGTATACTGTGTTTTTACTTTAGCCATTGCCGATTCCACATCTTAATACAAGCGTTCCACTACTTGGTCGTCGTGGCTGGATGTGGGCGCGTAGCCCTGCACCACCTTGAGCTTGTATCTCTTATTGAGCCAAATTACAAGACCTGCTGCCCTTTCGCTAATGCTATAGTATTCTTCTATGTTGCCAGCTATGCTTTTATTGACTAGAAATCCCACTCCTAGTTCTCTTCTGTCTTCTAGACCCCGGTAACATAAGACGTGTCCATTTTTCAGCACCGTAAATGCTTCGCCTGCCCTCCTAACCTCGCTAAGCCCTATTGCATCCCATTTAATGCCCTCTAATTCCTCGAACAACACCTCTAGACTCGCTTCGCTAGATAAGGTTCGAGCGTTAAACGTTGCCAGGTTCAGATTCCATTGGCGGCCTGTCCGGATCCAGAGATTCTTAGCACCCTCTGGTGCGTCACAGGTCTGACCGCCGCCGTGGTCAGTTGCTTCGCAGCCGCTGGGGACTGAGGGCCGTGGGTTAATTGGCGTATTCATGGGAGGTTGTGGCCGGTACTACACCGGGGTGGCCAATTAATCCTGCTCTGGTGAGGGAGTGCATTACCGGCAATGGTCGCCGGGGTCAGGCCGCACCCCAAGCCCCTTTGTGCAATTCCATCAATACGCGGATTTTTTTTCCTTTTAATCCGGTGAGAATTGTCCGGCACCGGGATTCGAACCACAGTCCTTCTGCACGCGAGGCGGGTGTTCTACCTCTACCTCTACGCCATCGCTGCGACAATAGTTCGGTTTTAATGTTCATACTTGTCAGCATTGTTGAACAAGAACAAGACATTACGAAAATATAAGGCAGAAAATCAATACATGAGTAATATTTACAGTGCCATTTATTAAAAAAAATTACCGGCGCTTGCTTTTTGCGATAGCAAATAAAATACTACATCAACTGCAGAAAACCGTCGCCTGCTGTTGCCCGCGCTATCTGGCGGAATTAGAAAAAATCAAACGGCAACAGCAACGAAAGGTTCCACTAGACGTTCCGCTTGGAACTCTCGTGGATTAGGGCAACGTGGTTCTCTAGACGTTGTAGTCGGGGGCCTTGATTCACGCGCATCTCCGCCGTACGGCAGCGCTGGCATCGAGGCCTCCGATTTCGAGCAGTGGAATGCGGTAAATTTAAATTGGCTTGAGCGAACTTTTAGCGTATTATTTTGAAAGGAATGAGACTAGAGAGGAACAGCATGAGAGGTGAGCGGAAAAGAGAAGGCGTGCATTTACTTGCCAGGGGCGCCAGTCGACTATCGTCTTGCGTCGACATTTGCAACGAAAGGAGCAGATACGCGGCCAATGTTTTTATGCCCCGCCTTTGCGTTCTGAGATTCGAATGGCTAAAGGACGAGGCGAAAGAGCCAATGAGAACGCCGATAAGCAGGTAGTGAACATCTCGAGTTTCAACTTGAGCGTGTGAGGAAATGGGCACACTGTTTCGGGACGACGTGGGTCAGAGAGCGAACGAATTTAGTGCTACCTAAGCTCATTCCGAAACGCCGGCTGAATTTCTGCTTCTCTGGGGATTGAAGTGTTTGAAGACTGGAAGAGGGACATATCTGAAGTTCGGATGGAATGCGCCAACACTTGAGACTACTGATTTTCCTTGCGGGTGCATGAAGACAATGAGCAATGCTTAAGA
Organism: Haemaphysalis longicornis; assembly: GCF_048455015.1. Classification (NCBI taxonomy): domain Eukaryota; kingdom Metazoa; phylum Arthropoda; class Arachnida; order Ixodida; family Ixodidae; genus Haemaphysalis; species Haemaphysalis longicornis. The sequence continues at coordinate 437,356,734 of NW_027526203.1, read as the reverse complement.
ATCACTGGTGCAATTTGATCAGAAGTTCTCGTTTTGACTACGGATGTGAGTTGTGCGAAAGTAGCAACTCGAGAATAGTGTAAATTTTGAGGAGAATAGATACAGGACATGTTAGTATTTCTGTGGCTGCGCCTGCACAGCTCAAAAGGCATGTTGTCGACTACGAACTCTTCACTGATTACGTTAAGTGCAAAAAGGGTAACAGTCAGCGATATAACTTTGTAAAGTATATTGGTACCGCAGTAAAAGCTCGTTAATTCAAACCGCAAGGGGACGCCATCTCAGTTCGAAATAACGAATGTTAGAACTAACGAAAATGAAGAATAACAGTACGCGGCGATAGGGAAGCATTACAACATGCCAATAATGTGTTTTTTTTTTTAAATGCGTAATTGCCGCCTGCCTTTTCCTCTATAAGGCGACAGCGAGCACTATATTTGCTCTAAGTATATGGTGAAGGCCTCCTCTTCGCCTTTTTTGGGACTATAAAGGGACGGGCGGTATTCCATCCGCCCTGACATTCGAGCGTACGGCCGCACTGGTGCTGCGTTTTCGTCCTCTTGGTCGTCACTGGCAGCAGCAGGTTTCACTTTTCTGACCTATCGGTCAGAACTGCACTCGTGCTCAGACCGACGTAGTTCGCAAAGCAAACGTCTGCGAAAGCGTCCGCCATGCGGGTTTTAGTTGGTTTTATTTAATTTTACCTCCTCTCTCTGTTTTTCAGCATATTCTGGAGGCCGTACACCATGCACCAAGCCGCCGCGCGGAGGCGCGTAGTTTAAATTATCGGTATGCGAGCCCACTGACGTTTGAATTAACTGGCTTTTTCAATACATAGGCTTCTATGGGAGCTTGGTCAGGCCAAGTCGTACAGTTTGAATTATCCATAAATTCGAGTTACTGAAGTTGTAATTAACGAGATTTCACTGTTTAATGAAAATTACGTGGTTGGTGGACTTACACGTACGGGCACGAGTAAGCACAACTGTACTGTCCAATCCGCTTGTCCATGACCCGCAATTGTCTTTCCCGACTCCAGGGATAATTAGCCGGCTCATTAAGAGTGACAGTTACGTATTAGTGGGATAAAAAGAATTGGTAGCTGCGTAGCACCTTCGGGCAACCGGCGTCCACCCTGGCCGCCCACCAGAACTTAAGCGTTGGGGGCATGGACCGCTTCACCGAGAACTCCTGAACTTCATACACGTTAGCCTATTTGTTCGTTTATCTGTGAATACGTTGATCGATTACGTCACAGGGCAAACTTTGGAATAAAAAAAAACTTCGCCTCCTGTTGACACCACTTTTTCCCTCACGTCTTGTGGCAGAATTGACAGCTCAAGCTGAGAAGCGCACTTACTGCAGTGCTATTAATAAATGCTTAGTCTATCTGCGAGAAAGGCTGCAACGAGTATCACAGCGCCGCAATTGATTCGGCATCAAGTTCATTCACGCGAAATGAAGGCGCTGCAACTCTTCAGCATTGCTCGCGTCCAAGAGAGCGAGACAGAGAAAGAAGGCTCTTTACTGAAAAAGCAGAGAGGTTTGCCGGCGTTCACAGTCGCCTACATGCTTCTCTGCTGAGGTATGGGGATGGGGGCAAAAAGGCCCAAGAAAGAGCTGGGCAGGAAAGAAAAAGGCAAAAGAAACTGTCGTGGACGTGGAGCGATAACGGACTTTCACAAATTTGGTTTTTGGTCTGAGCTTGGTCCATATGTAAATTGCTATTTTAAAATTAGGCCAATGTCATCCAAATAAGAGAACAGACTCCGTAGAGCTTGGCGCTGCTTAGAGGGACAAATCCATGGTCCTAAAATAATCTTGAGTTATTGGTCCCTGTTTCAGGCGTCCAATGTTTTCAAAGTGTGATCGCGGTTCCATGTAGGCGGCACATTCTAGTAAAATGTGTTCAACTGTTTCTACACACGAACAATTATCACAGTGAGGATTTGGCGTCACTCCAATGCGAAATAGGTAACTATTTGTGTATGCACAGTTCAGCAGTAGACGATGATACAGCGTTTCCAGGTTACGAGGGAGCTGTCTCGGGAGTCTCGACTGTAATTCTGGGTCAATAGTGTGCAGAAAGCAGCGGATATTTTGCATGTTACTCCACAGACGGTTTCTTTCAGTCACGGCAATGTGGTGAGCCATGGCACAAGCGTCTGTTTTCGTAAAATACACCTTGCGGTATTTCAGGTGCAGAAGGCCTTTACGGGCCGCTTCGTAGGCTTTTTGGTTCCCTTTGATGCCGCTGTGTCCAGGTATTCACGTCCACTTTTCACTGGCCTACAGGCACCGTTAGAAAAAATAACTGGGTTATTTAAAGAGCTGCATGAACCCAGAACAATGATGTTAATTTTAGTGCAAAGTTCAACCAAATAAGCTAGATAATAAGACGGAAGTAATGGCAGTTCACCAGCTACTTTCTCTCCCAGTATTTATGACGTCACATGGACTTGCTTGTGCGATTGGCGGCTGCCGAACAAAACCGCCCTCAAGGTGTGCGTTCAGGGCCACTTGAATGCTCACATGAAGTTAGGACAGTGGTAAATCTGTTAGTTTTCCCCCTATTGCATCACTGCCGACATTGTGTAACGCGAATGTCCGTATCTCTCGTTTTTGGTGAAAACAATGCCCTTCTGGAATGAACTTCAGGAAGAAACCAAAGGCTAGTTCTTTCGAAGAAAACAAGATTACATTTTATCTTCATGATCCATATAACATACAACATTAGGCGGTACTGCTCCTTATAGGGGCCATGCAGAAAAAACACGCTTGGTTCATTCGAAATATTGCTTCGTTAGAATAACACTGACACCACTGTTAACGTAAACTTTGCTCAAATAAGCTATATAATTAGGACAAAAGAGGAATAGCCATGCTACTCACTAGCTCATTTCCCGCACAAGAACATATGACGTCATATGCACAGCCGTACACGCCGCGGTGGCTCAGTGGCTAAGGCGCTGCGCTGCTGAGCACGAGGTCGCGGGTGCGGTTCCCGGCCGCGGCGGCAGCTTTTCTGATGGAGGCGAAAAGCAAAAACGCCGTGTGTACGAGATTTCGGCGCACGTTAAAGATCCCCAGGTGGTCGAAATTAATCCGGAGCCCTCCACTACGGCGCGCCTCATTGCCTGCGTTGCGTCGGCGCGTTAAACCCTTCAATCAATCAATATGCACAGCCGTACGATTGGCTGAGGCCGGCAAAAGCAAACGCCAGTTCTTAGGCAGGGCTTATAAGCTTGCAGAACTAGCTATTTTCGCTTAAGTGTAATGAATATTCATTTTATAGCAGTAAGAATGGTGGGGTGAAACAATGGAAGTTACGAAAGTACACGGAAACGCAGAAGTACCAGTGCGTACTGCTGTTGGTACTGCGCGCACTATACTTGTGGTAGCTGCACAGCAGCGCGGCGCTTTGGGGTTTTCTCACATGACACTGACCGATTGGAGTAAGTGACATTGTCTGACGTGACCCTGTTTGTCGAACATACCCCATGTTTCACGAAACGATTACTACTTACCGTAACATAAACCAACTTCGTAGTTTCGTTAAAATAGTCACCACTTGAGTGGACACTCCACCTGGACAAAAATATTTTTTTTCTCAGTACTAACTCGATGTGCCTTTAGCTACTGAAACCTCAGAGCTACTCCAATATTAATGTTTGAAATCTGGTTGTCTCGATTCAGCCTGTGTCCGCTTACAGGCTTCCGCCCCTGTTCCTGTTCAATTTTGCTGTCTAGCCAGTGTGTTTATTTTTAAGGGGCCCATTTCACCAGGACTTCCGCAGACGTGCCTTTTTGAATTGCGGGACCTCCGGTTTGTTTTGCTTCGTCGCAAGCAGGGAACGAACCCTGTTGAAAGTCGCCGAGCCGTTTCGGTGGTCAGTGCAGCGAGCGTGGTCGCGTGGCTTCTTTTCCGATTAGGCGCCACCAAATTACGGTAGCGTGTGACAAATGACTCACTTCGCGTTTGAGGTCGCATCTGGGTCAAGCAGAACATGTACACGCCAAAGTCGTTGCCCCCGGGGGCAACACAACAAAGCGGCCACTGCACCCGCGCACGTCCGTGCCACCTTTGTTTTCGGCTATTTTACCGCTGGTAGGTGCGATCAGGCCAACTCTTTCCTTAGAGTTGTTTTTACCTTGTTTTACGGGCTAAAAAATCGCGTGTTGTGATTTTCGCAGCCCATGAGCTTGTTTCATCGTTATCACAATTCCTCGGTTAGCCGCAGTGTCTCCTATTTACGCCAGCTGCTTTTCCGGTGCAGATCAAGCCGTTCTTAGCTCGTGAGTTTCGATCTTCCGCATCGTCCGCCCTCTTCCATGTACTCCTCCCGATCATGGGACTGCAGCAGTTTAGTGCCTGTCTGTTGCACGTTGTCATGCCCGACTATACTTCCCTCAGGTCAAGTTAGGGTTTTTTAGCCCAAGCGCTGACTGCCTGAGTAAACGGGGCATCCTTGCCCTCAGTAAGTCAAGGCACGAACCCAAGGTTGCGCAGGCCAGCTGTATTGAGCAAGAAGCTACGACTGTACGCTACTAAACTCACAAGTTAGCGATGCCACTTTAATCTGACCTGTCCGAGGTAACTCCAAGTCGTGGGGAGTCGCACTGGAAGAAACAATTGTCACCCCCTCTTCCCCCGGGGGTTTGATGGCTGAGGCGTTGTGCGGCTAGGCCCTACGACGCCGGTTTAATCTTTGCAGCGGCGGCCGTTTTTATGCTGGCGGCAAAAAAAGAAAAACGGCACCTTCGAAAATGAAACGCGGAGACTGTGGGAACGGCGGAGCTGGTGGTCTTTACTAGCTTTAACTTAGCTTTTCTTTAGGTCTGCCTGTCTTATCGGTAGATCTGACACTGATTCCGCCGAGCACACCCGTCCCTCTCAACAGGGGTAACACCTGCATGTCGAAGCGTAATTCATCAGTGCAGCCAATCCCCCCCCCCGTGCGCCTCCCCACCCGAGCATATGTCCACTTCAACGCGTTCAACCCATGTGTTCCAGATTTTGGCGCTCGTTAAAGATCCCCAGGTGGTCAAAATTAATCCGGCAGCCCTCCATTACGGCGCACCTCACCGCCTGCATTGCGTCGGCGCGTTTAACCCCACAATCAATCAAATCAATATGTCCACTTCAACTCAGCTAAATCCAAAGCCAACGCCGCGCTACTTATACCCACTAAGGTGGATTGGCCAGGGACGATGAAAGGTGCCGTCGGTCTGACGGCTGATTCACGAATTCCCACTTCGCTGCGACGTCCAACTACCCGCTCACAATCCTGAACTGCACTCAACTGGACTGGCAGATGGCGACAACAGCTGTGGGAAGACGCCCCCTGTGGCTTCACCAGTGCCAAACGACTGCGACGTCAATGCACTCCCTCGAAGGGGCACTCAGCGGGGTTAAAATTATGGAGATTAGCGCTTTCGCATTCACAACTCACGAGAAGTGCTTAGGTGTACTCGGAGTTTTTTCCCGTCTCCATTCATCATTTCGCCCCATTGTAGGCCCGACGGTCACCAAGACCTTCGCTACACTCTTAATCTGGATCCACATAAGATCCACTTAGTAACTGGAACTTTTTTGCAAAAAAGTTCCACTTATATATTTGGAACCGTGTTCCACATACCCTGAAAATGTAAGTGGAACAGTGCACCACATATTTTTGCAGCTAAATTATCTGGATCGGCGTTCCAAATAAAAGTATACGGATCACTGTTCCAAATAAACGGGTAGTGTAAGTTACTGGAACACTGACCCACGTAAAATGATTATGGATTTATCCGGCGCGCCGTTCCAGGTACCTTCAGACCAGCTGTTTATATAAAACGGTGTTCCGATAGACGTTGAGAAGCTGTCTATGGGACTCCACTTTTCCAATATATCTGCTGTCCTGTTGGTATAAACTGAGGTCATTTGCCAGGCTGGCGGATGCATTGGTATCAGAAGGAAACCGCAAGCACCATTATAACGCAGCCTTGACATATGGCCCACAGTGATACCAACAATTGGAAAACAGAAACCGCTGCAGCAGTGTGGTCCCTGACAGTTCCCAACAGTTGCCTATCGGGGCACAGTTCTATATAAAAGCTGGTCTGAGATACCTGGAGCGGCACACAGAGACTTTGGCTTCACCCGCCGCATCCTGTTCTGGGTTTTGGCTGCATGTAAAAGAAACAAGACTCGCATTAAAATACATACCAAACCAACTATTAGCACTGATACAATGCTTTTCAAAACACTAAGCAAATTTTATTCGCTCGTATTATTGCGTACATTTGAGATACGGAGACATATCTGTTTCCACTTGGGCAGAAAATGACCAGCGTATAGGATCAAATACCAAAACGATATCAAGTGGCCAAAACGATCTAAGTGGTATTTTCCTATTTTCGCTAATATTTACCATTCTTTTTTACTAAAAAAACATGGGTAATAAAGATGGCTTTAAGCGCAACCGCGTCACAAACAGACTTGTACATCTACCCTCGCACTAACTCAAAAAGCATTACACAACAGTGAGCATAAAATATGCTGTTTCATTACATGAAATCAGGTACCGCAAATGCGGAAGTACCCACAGCGCTTGCCATACCATGTTTACGCATCCCGGTTCCAAAATATGCAGTTTGCTATTAATTGTAGGGAAAAGCCAAAAATACAAGCCATACACGGTTGGATTATCACAAGACCTGCAAGAGTGTAGGAAAAGAACACCCCAGCCAATACTAACAATATAACATTTGCACAGAAAAACTTATCGGAAGCATGTGGCACTATTGCACAACTAAAACACATCATATATCAATATCAAGCTAACTGTAATACCAAGCTAACTGTAGCCAAAACCGACTATATACGCGCCCTGAAAAAGCCTTTCACTGAAGCCGCGTTGCTTCCCCGACAATATGTAGCTATTTAAAATAACTTATCAAAAAAAGCTCATAGCACCCAGTGTGAATCTTACAAAATTTTACAAACCAGATAGCTCGGAGCATGTTACGCATTTTAAAATTTAACAAGCAGCCTAACTCTAAAGACGTTATTAATTCCCTCAAGAACAATTCAGACATCCCACATAACCAAGCCAGGTAGCGTTTAAACATACACGTAATCAATTTTACCAAGCGAACTTGGAAGCATTTTTCCAGCTGGAACATTTATCTCAGGTAAAATTCACAGTTGTGTGCTATACAAACCCTACTATCATGACGACAGTATGCTTGTGACCAAAGCACTGCCTCTAACAAGCAAGAAATGCAACTTAGTCCAAAGTAAACACCTTTTCAAGCCAAATATGTATATTTCGCATTCTTCTAGGGCTTAGGTGTCAGCTAAGATACAGTACAAAAATTGATTAATAAAGCCCCAAACCGTCTGTGTAAATAATTACTCTCACGTTTGCATCCATCAAAAGCAGCACTGCCATGGAAAAAAATTTCGAGCTGCACTTGAATAATAAAAACGTTACAGTGCAGTGCCATTAACTACACTAACAGAGTAACAGAGTAGCTGCAAAGGCAGCCTGCGCTTTGTGCCAATGAAAAATTTCAAAGGAAAGCACGACTTCACTTTTGCATTTGACATGCCGCTTGCATCTACCAATTATTTGAACCACGACATATCTTTCCGAATAGGCTTCAACGTCTAACAATAATTTAAAACCCCAAGTAGAGTGACCACATCAAGTCTTTCAACAGAGCTTTCAACTTAAATGACACCAGGCCACTGTTAAATGGCCAAGAACTCTCTGCAAAAGTCCCAAGAACTCTCCAAAGTCGCATAAGTTTCAGGAGATAAAGATGAAATATACGGCGAGGAGGATGACCACATCTTGATGTGACAACGCAGGCGGAAAATCCATGACGTGTTTCTTGCAGACAATATTTACGCTGTCATTTTCTTCTCTCAAAATAACTGGACCTCGAGAATAACTGGACCACGTCATGTACCTTTAAGGAAGGAAGAAGAAAATTTTGTTAGACGATGGCTTTATATGAGTGAGTTGCTTAGGATACCCCTTTTATAGCACAGTAATCGATTGAAATATCAGCGATTTCTTGGTTTCTTTTCTGGGAATGCTGCTAACAATGTACAAAAAATATTAGCACAGACTGTCAATGGCCGTTCTCTAATTCTGGAAAGCAACCACACTGGGCGTGGCCGTGGTGCCGTATTATTACAGCAGCAACTCTCAATGTGAAAGCAAAATGTTTGCAAAACTTGAATGCAAAATAAGTTTTTTTTTTGTCCACATGTTGCAGCATCCGAAACAGGCTGAATGTGAAGGTATTTCCCAATATTGGAGTTCACGATTTATTTTTAACAGTAAGATTTTGCTACAAAGAAAACTACCACAAATTCAGTCCCGCAAAAATAAAATGCCAGCTTCAATAAACACTACCATAAATTGAGTCCCACAAAAATAAAATGCCAACTTACCCAACTAAAATTAAGATGCAGGCGTTCCTGGCAGGGCCTCCTCGGAGTGCATTTCCAGGAAAGTTTTGCCAATGTGTTCCCAAAAGCTCTTACTGTCGTTTTCACCTACAGGTCAAGTTGTCACTGAAATGGTGTTCCGAAGCCATTACGTATATTGCAACTACCTAAAAAGGGACCATCAAAGTTCCAGAACTGGGAGTGCGTACTTACTTGTAGAATGCAATGATTTCATCCCGTACAACCCGCCGCGGTGGCTCAGTGGCTAAGGCGTTGCGCTGCTGAGCACGAGGTCGCGGGTTCGATTCCCGGCCGCGGCGGCCGCTTTTCTGATGGAGGCGAAAAGCAAAAACGCCCGTGTGTACGAGATTTCGGCGCACGTTAAAGATCCCCGGGTGGTCAAAATTAATCCGGAGCCCTCCACTACGGCGCGCCTCATCGCCTGCGTTGCGTCGGCGCGTTAAACCCTACAATCAATCAATCAATTTCATCCCGTACAACGGCTTTAATGTGTTTCCTTTTTGTGAACACACGCCTTCAAGAACGGTGAACACACGCCTTCAATAACCAGGAAAATGGCAGTATGCATTCCTTGTTCCATTGTTTTAAGTCCCGGTTCGCCCTATTTCCTGGAAAATAAAAACAGTATAAAAATATCGAAGCATAAATTTACGCTTCCCTCTGAGGGAGTACTACAAGAAGTCGTACAATGCCTGATTAGTTGTGCTAAAATTTACTTTGCAGCACGAGCCCTGGTAACGTTTTCAGGCGAAATATAAAAATATTTGAACATTTTTAGGCTCACCTGTCATTGCTCCATGCGGTGTGGTGAACGTCTGTATAATACGCAACACTCAAGAGGCACTCTTTCGTGGCTTTATGACTTCCACAATGCATTCATAATCTGCCACACTTGTCACGACGACGCCTCGGCGTGACGAAGATGTCTTCAGCCACAGTGAATGACACAGCCATGATTTCAGAGGTATATGTAAGGAATGCAAATAATTCGTTTTAATTTCTGTTCTTCAGACAAAGGAAAACAATTGTCGCAAATTACCAGTGTAGAGACAAATGTCTTCACAGTCAGCCATCTGGACAGGTTATACAGATCGAATACAGAATGTAGCAATCTGCTTACGCAGTATATTTTCTAAGTTCAAGGAAGCACAGAAATGGGTTAATGTGGGTGCACATAGTGATGCAAGAACTTATCACCTGAGCGTTGTCGGAAATTATTTCGACTCTCGGGTTACCACCGACATTGACGGCATAAAAATGCAAGAGTGGCTGATTTCTAACGCGGTTCGTGAAGTAGCAAGCACTAATTATGGATATTGAATAATTATCCTGAAGTCTCAAGTTACAACTGATATTAACAGCATAGAAACGGCGGCACACTTTCTATATACCCGCTGCGTGTTGTGTTTCCACATTTCTTCCCCTCTACAAAAGAAACGTTTGTTACTGCGGTACTGCTAAGACAACAACTGTCCCTTCCATTTCTCTACACTTCCGGCAATGTTATTTAAAATAGATCATCTCAATTGGTCAAAGGAATTGGAAGAAACATGGAACATAAACATGAAACATGGAATCATGGAACAGATAAACGTAAGATGACGCCTTGAAAACACATCAACACAACTCGAAATAGCGTCTACCTTGCGCGCAACGGGCAAGCTCGAAGACTCCCGGTCTGGTAAGCACAGTAAATGCATTCTACTCAGCAGACTAACACAACACCGCAATTACCACCCAAGTTTTAAAAATACCAATAAATCTAAGGACGGACGCTCCGACAAACTTGCTTTGAAGTTGTACACGTGTGCACGCGCGATTATCGCGAGCGACTAACCCGAGAAGATTCTCTACCGCAGATATACACAGCAACCGTGAATATACAACTAAGCAAAGCCACACAGTAAGGGTACATCTAATCATGAAACGCGCAAACCAGCAACTTCCTTATAGCAATGGCTAGCGTACGCAGTCAGAAATGTCCAGCCGACTCTGACCCACGAACACAGAAGTTTTGGTAAATTACGGCTGCAAACGTTTCTCCAACACAAAATGTTACACGCCGCGACCACAAGCATGGACGACACACGAATAACGGGCATAGAAGCGGTATGTTTATCGGACGCAGTTAACAAGGATGTCGCAGAACAACAACCGTTACCAGACATAAATAAGCAGCACTGACCTTTTTTGCGCCTCCTGGCAAAACTCCACGTCGTCGAACAGGAAATACAGCCCGCGGATATGAAAAAATTCCCAGTTGCACGCCGCAATCAACCCATTCGAACTGCTAACGGGACGGCGGTAACCGTGTAACGGTTCTCGCCAGCGTGACCGAGAATTTCTTTAGTAAATATCAGGCGCATCGCGCGAGCAATTGAGAAACCCGCTTGGGAATGCCACTGGTGGCGCTGCATGCGGAAGACCGTAAAATTAGCGGAGGGAATCCTGGAAGATGGGAGCGCTGCTGTCGGTTAAAGTGTTGACGCAGTCCCGATTTTCATCCGTCGTCGTCGTACCCGTTGCAGCCCCACTGTACCGTGAATCAACGCAAAAACAGCCCTGCCGTGCTGCTGCTGACGCATGCGCATGGAATGCGCTACTGGAGTGGCGGTCTTTTCCTCATGGCTTCGGCAAACTTTAGTTCTCGCGGAGGCTTTGGCGATGCGCCCCCATAAGAGCTCATACAAACTCGGCACACGTGATGGCTTTTATTTGATTCGGAAAACGGGCATATGCGTCTAAGCGGACGTTTACGCCCACTGAGGCCGAAACAAAGCTCAGATAATAGCCGCGTTAGCGCGTAAATACTGGCTAAAGTTGTTTCTCGCGGAGGGCCGTGAGTGCATGCGATATCCGAGCTTAACTTTGGATGACAATTTATGCGTTACTGTTTACAATGAACGCAAAAGGGCGTGGCTTCATTTACTGCTTTTCTTGACAACAAGCCTTTCGGTAGTCAATAAAATATACTGCGACGCTCTTAGATACCCACGTTATATAAAGCTACTTACAGCTAATTAGCGAGTAATAATACATCGGCCCGTTTCCCAGCCCTTTTCCCTCCTGAACACCAATACTACAGGAAAAAAGCAACTGGGGAAGCAGCTGGAGAAGGCGGATCATTCAATGAACTTCAATTACTATGACAAGACACAACAACAGCAAGTTAACTCTGCACATTTTTGCCGTTACTGCACAGCATAATTAGGAATTACAATGTCATTTCAGCATTAATACATACAAAACAATGCAGGTATCACGTGGTATATTTAGTTGTCCAAGTTTAGTTCCGTTCACCCAATCAACCGCTCCCTGCAAAGGGGCTTTTGTTTTTGCTTGTGGAAATTAAAAGGGACTCACCTGTTAGCATTCCTATCGGACTTACTACGTCATGACCAACGGACTTAAAAACCATCGTGCACCAATATGAATAGTTTTACAAATACATACCGATATTCACAACGGCCTAGTTTGCTTATTTTAGATATATGTCGCTTCTCTACTGAAACAAAGAAATAAAACTCTCGCATGGTAGACCGCTAGCGCCTTCCAGTGAAGACTGGATAAACCAAAATGCGTTTCTTGTTTTTTTTTATCTCTGCAAAGAAATGATATACAGCAGACTCCCGTTAAGACGAACTCGATGTGACCGTAAAAATGTATTCGTATTATCCGAAATTCGTCTTAAGCGGAGGTGTATTGCATTGTGAATGTTACAAGAGAAAAATGTTGGGGTTCTTAATCAGTGTTCGTTTTAACCAAGTTCGTCTTAACGAGGGTCTACTGTATTTCTAGAAGAAGCAAACCGGGTCGTTAGTGTCATTTCTGTGAATTTGTAAAACTTCTTGTATCGGTACATGGTGCTTTTGAATTAGTAAGTCTCATGAATTTGCGCCATGAATTAGTGAGTCCCATATGAATTGGATCAGGTGAGTCACCCTTAATAGCATGCACGAGACGAAAAATGCTAACGAACATCCAAGCATATATAACTGCATGCGTGACATGCTGACCTCTTCAGCTTTCAGTAAAGGCGTTCTCTCTCTCTCTCTCTCTCTCTCTCTCTCTCTCTCTCTCTCTCTCTCTCTGCTGCGTGCAGTGTGAAATGCGGCACAGTCGGTCAACACTATGTATATACCGCATCAGGGCATAAATAACGTGGACTAAGTACCTATTTTACAGCAGATTGTAGCCATTTATACGTTCCTGTAAAGCACTTAAAATTGTGCACGTACTACAACACAGCAAGCTGATGGCTGAGTATTGAGCAAAAAACGATGTTTCTACAACGCTTTGTGAACCAAATGCAGAACATGCAATAGTCTCAACAACTATATATATTTCTTTATGAGGTATCCACAAAAGCCCAATGAATTCTTCAGCACTACCGCGGCTCTGTCCCAAACGCAGAAGGAGAACCTGAGGACATCTGGTCCCTCTCAAATTCAAGTCATTGGTGATTTCAGACGTACTGCGCGTCTGCAATTAGCAAAAGACGATATTCACTAAAGCGGTTTGAGCGCCGCAGACAACCTGAGAGGGGTCGTGGAATTTCTATTTTCGCTAAGATACCCTTTTCTCGCACCTTTCATGCTTTGTACGGTGTTGTTATAGCAGTGGACATATTTTTTTCTGTCAAATAACGTCACTAAAAATACGTCTTAGCCGTCTTATATAAGTAAACTCCTCTAAGACAGTGCCATAGATATCGACGAAGTTTATTAAATTTTATGTGGTGTGTGCGTGTGTGACTGCATGCATGTGTGTGCGTATGTGTGGGTGCGCGGGTGTGCGTTCGTGTCTGTATCTATGTCTGTGTGCGTGCAAGTGCTTGTGCGTGCGCTTGTGCGCCAAAGCGCGTCAAATATATATGTGCTTCATTGTTCCAGTTAATGCACGATTCAGTGCATACTTCACTGCAGCGCACAAGTTATGTGGAACAAGACACGAGCAAAAAATATACAAAAGCACTGTCCAAAATTTTTACTGGGACATAAGTGGAACAGTAACTGGGACGCCCGATAGCGCATCCCCTCATTTATTCGGTTCCACATAATAACCACAAACCTAAAGAAAACAAATGCACAGTTCCAGATAAGATCCACTTATATCTATCGTTCCAGTTATTCTTCGTTTAAATCCAGATAAAAATATGTGGATCGCCCCGTTTAACTGGAACTTACATGGAACCAGATTAAGAGTGTACAGTGAAGTTATGCGCCAGGGGCGACACAGAAATAGGTGGTAAATATTGGTTCTGATGGCTTAATTAACTAAAATTTTAACTTAACTTCTTAGTGGCTGCAGTAAGCAGGCATGTTTGTATTGAAGAGTTGGACGCACTCAGTGGCTAAGGCGTTGCGCTGCTGAGCACGAGGACGCGGGTTCGATTCCCTGCCGCAGCGGCCGCTTTTCTGATGGAGGCGAAAAGCAAAAACGCCCGTGTGTACGAGATTTCGGCGCACGTTAAGGATCCCCAGGTGGTCAAAATTAATCCGGAGCCCTCCACTACGGCGCGCCTCATCGCGTTGCCTCGGCGCGTTAAACCCTACAATCAATGAAGCTTCTGTTATTAAATTTTTACAACTCCGCCTATTCTATTTGCAGCCTCCACTTCGTAACGGTATCGACCTTGGCCACTCGAAATGCTGCTTGAAACGTGTTGTTCGAGATCGCGCCTCGTCTAAGTAAGGCTCAAACCCAGTGCGTCAGTGAATTGCAAAAAGGTGCCACTCACTCGGACTCCGGGAACTGCACCTTGAAAACATAAAAAGAAAGAAAAAATGAAGAAATACGGCTTTCTTTCACCTTTGCTGAACGTGCCATTCGGTAACAAGTCCACGAAACCTCTTCCACTTTCCACCTTACTTGCTTCCCACCTGCTTCATTTCCGTCGTGCTGGTGTGCCCCTACAGGGGGAGCAGAATCGAGCGGAGGCAGCTGCGCTGGACGAGATCCTTCCGTCGTAACACCGCATTAGGGGGCCCAGAGGGATCAGTGTGTCGGGGGGCGGAAATAAACAACTGGAGGAAAGAAAGCGAAAGGTCCGTAATGCGGAAGGCGGCGGCGGCATTCCGGCGAGCGCGGTCCGAGCCTCCTTGTCCTGGCCAACGCGGCGTGCCAGCGGGGGGCCCGGACACCCCAGGTCCGCTCCTGGCAGTTGGCGCGTGTGCTCTCTCCCGGCGGCTGGCCCCTTGAAGGAAAGCCCCCCTCCCACCGACCTAAATTTTTCGCCACGCTGCCGAGAATCCGCCGTGGCCGCCAAGGGCGGCTCTTTCACTCGGGCCCCGCTTTCGGCAACCGGTGGCCGCTCGCAGGGCTCCGAAAGAGGAAAGCGGCCGCCTATATCGGTCAGGCCCGTCTGCCGCATCGGCGGCGGCCTTCGGGTAAACGCACTCTGTTGGCGGCCGTGAGGACGCCGCAGCCATGGCCGTCGCAGCCGGCCGTTGAACCGCCATGGGCTTTCACTCCTGGGAACCCTACCACTTCCACTACGCCGACGGTGAGTGCGCCGCCTTTCCAAGCCCGGCCGCGTTTTCTCTCGGCGCCCGCCGAGAGGAAAGGCGTCCCGGCTTCACCGCGATGTGCCGTACGCTATAGCTTACAAGTGATTCACCATTCTTCAACCTTGCCAATGAGCTGCCTGGTCACTGTTGCAGCGTGCACTTTCCGGAAAGCGCGGGAGATAAGGACTAGCTGTTCTAGTCATCTTAAAAAAAAAGTCGGCACCGAAAAGTTTTCTTTGTGGATTCCCCGCAAGTTCGCTGAAATTTATGCGGGCGACGTGAGTGAACAGGGTGGTTTACAGAAAGTGAGATCTGTGTTATTTCTTATGGAAGAGTTTTGCGGAGAAAGGTGCAGTTATTCGGGATAAAGGGTCTGGCTACACCTGCTAAGCGCGTACGTGGGTGGAGTTCGGGATATTCATGCCGAAGGGGTGGTTAAACTGCACGCACGACGTCCTAAGGTCGAGTCCGTGCGCGCAGCATATGGCGCCGCGTGGGTTGCCTCCCGTGTGTTTACGGAAGAGCTGGACAACTGTAGTTATAAGAGGATGCGTTTTCGTTTTAATCTTTTTTTTTTTTTTTATGAGATTCCTGCTGTTGAAGCCCATGGGAGAAGGTCTCGATTTCGCTACACGCGTGCCTAACGGCAAGTTTTCTCTCAGACGCGAGTCTCGCTCGCTCGCTCGCGTCCCGGATGGAGATGAAACTGAAACCATCATGCACGGTACGGAAAACGAACGCTCGAGCTCGTGGTGCGCACTGCGTAAACGGTTTTCAGGCTTGATTCGCGAGGAAAAGCTTCGATAAACTCCGGGCAGGGGTTTCATGGGAAGCGCAACAGCTGTACAATAGCGCGTGTCTTCATGTTCGTGTTAGCGGCAAATGCATCCAGCCAAGAGCTTGAGGCCCTGTTTTTCGGGAAGTTTTCTCGCCGCGATCCTCCCTCTGTATGACGTTCCGGGCAGTGATTATTGGCGGGAATCGTTTCTCAGAGGCACTCGTGCGACGTGTTACTAGTTCCAACGGTCAAGCGGTGTGCACGCACTTCTTAACAGCTTTAACAGAATTTTTGTTTCGCAGGAAACGCGATATTTTTCCGCCGAAAAGAGCTCGTCTCGCGCCCTTGTGCGGACACTATACTGAAAAGCTCTTTAACAACGCCGTTTATTAGAAAACCGGGCAGTTGTGGCGGTTCGTCATTGTTTACAGAGATTGATTGCACACATCCCATAGTGTTTGCCCATCGAGGGCTTGTAATTTTATTAAGCGATACAGCGGTTACATTGCTGCTTTTTGAAATTCTGTTTTCAAAAAAAAAAAAAAAAAAGTGAATTTTTATTTTTTACTTTCGGGCCTTTCATTTACATAGGTCTGTGTGTTCTCTGGTTTCTTTTTGTGCGTGGAAATGTTCACTCCCGCGGCCGGAAATAGGGACTCACGGGGTAACCCTGAAACGGGTTCAGCTATTTCGCACTAGACTATGATTAGTTCCTTCTTGCCGAAGTAGGGAAGGTGGCGGAAAGAAGGGCCAGTTTTACTATTTCGCAAACGTCTCTGTCGTTTCTTGGCCCGACGAAGGCAAAAATGCTGGAGTAGTAAGGCTTCTGGTCCCGTTGGTGGTGAAAAGCGCTCCGGTTATGGTTCATTATGATGTCTCTTTACAGTGGCGCCCCGAATTTCGTTTAGTAGGAGGGAAGGGAGGGGGGAAGGGGTGAACGCGCACAAAAGTAACAAAACAGAAAAAAAAAAACCAGAAAGAACAGATTCAAAACAAAAGAACCTTTTGATGCACTTCGTGTGGGTGCGCTCAACTTAACTTTGCGATGTTTGTGATGATTCATCACATTTGGCTTTCTTTAGTGAAACAGCAAACCGGCTGATCGTCGCGGTGAGAGTACTCTAAAGCCCCGAAACTGGTGTATTGCTCGAAGCAGAACAATAATCGTCGGTACTCGTTTTACAGTAGACACTGCCAGTAGCCTCGTCCATCACCCCCTCCCCTTTTACGAACCCGAAGATTATGGGTAAGGGGGCGGCCTGTTCGCGCTTCCCCTCCTCCTAGGCCTCTCTGTTCACTAGTGGACTGAAACGCTGCCTTTCAGCGGAGAAACCGCGCCCATGAGTATTGCATTTGTGTGCACTTTAGTTGAATTGATTGATTGCGCGTTAAACCCCCAAAATTTGAACCGTTTTAGAATGAAAACATAACGAGAGCTGATGCATGCATCTCGTTTAGCGCACCGACGCTACACCTAGGCTATAAGGCGCACCGTAGTGGAGGGCTCCGGATTAGATCTTTAACGTGCGCCGAAATCGTGCCACACGACGTTTGTGCTTCTCGCCTTCGTCGAAAAAGCAGCCACCACGGCCAGGATCGAACCCGCGTCCTCGGGCTCAGCAGCAGAACGCCATAGCCGCTGAGTCACCGCGGCGGGTCCCTGCCTTCGGTTATTTTCGGACCAGTATTAACTTGCTCTGAGCAATCAATCGGCTTGGGAATTCGTCGCCTTGTTCAATTATAGCGTTCTTCACAATAACTGGTGCCATCATGGCCTTTCTTTTTGTTATCGGAAGATGCTCGCTCGTGCAGCATGCCAGGAAGCGCTGGCAGGTATAAATATAAAATAGCCATGCACCGTCACTACTCCTGTAAAATAAAGGCTAGTCGAGGAGCGCCATAGTTATCGTGAATTGTTGTGTTTACCATAAAAAGGTCCGTGCAGTAGTTCGAACGAACGCCACGGGCACACAGGCCTCGTTTAGCTTTACCACCCGCTGCGGTGGCTCAGCTTCTAACGTATTGCGCTACTGAGAACAAGGTCGCGGCTTCGTTTGCCGGCTGCGGCGGTTGCTCCACTGCTATGGCCAAGGAACAAAAGCGCCTCTGTATTTGGTGCGCGTTAACAACACCCAGGTGCTCCAAATTTATCCCTCGCCCTCGAAAACGGCGCGTGCCGTAGATGTCTCCGGCGCGCAAGAATACCAATCTGTATAAACCGAAACGGCTTGCAGGGCCGCGAAAACGACTTCATGCGATAGTCGCCGTAGAGAAGGTTGCACGGAAGAGGGAAAGAGCGCCGGCCGTCTTTCTTTCCGTCTTCTTTCCTTCGCATTCTCGGCGGTCTTGCTGGCGTAGTTCCTGTCTGCCAGAAAGCTTCCTGGGACACAACGCCTGCTTTGAGCTCTAGTACTATTCAGGAACGCCTGGGAAAAGGCAGGACGACGGTGTTTTTGTCCCGTACAGCGTCGTTCTGCCAGAAACTGAATTCGGTACTAAAATCGCTCAACCTTCGCGCCCCTTCTGATGAGAACCAATCGCAGTTGTCATGCACAGGTGGCGTATGCAGATTGTAGTCTGGCGTCCCATAAAATGGTAGTGTGGGATGAAAACACTATGAATGAAGTTTTTAAACGCTAAAAAGCTGTGGGAATACTCGTCCGGAAAGTCAGAGCTTGAATGTAAACCTAGTAAGCCGTTGACCCCTATCCTTACAAGTAGCTTAATTCCGACCACTACTCGCTTATTTGTTCTGGGCTGTAACCACGCCGGAAGGCGCATGCCTCGCACAACGAAGTGGCCTGTGGGTGAAAGGATGGTGGGCAGGCGCAAAATTCAAGGGGATTTCAATTTTTATTTTGGCCCGTGTTGCAAAAACGGGCCCCGACGTAAGAGGTTCCGTTCATTTAAAAACTGGTTATACGAAAGAGGCATAATTCTCTACAGGAACGACATTTGAAGGAACCCCTGCCGTTTAAGTTATAACCTGTGCGGGAGAAGTCTGCGAATCACTCGCAATCAACGTCGCTAAGACGTCGCGAAGACGTGGTAAAGTGTAGCGTCTTTCTACAGGTTATGGCGTGTTGTATGCGCCACTGCTCGACCCGCGTCCTGCAACACATTGAACCAAGCGACGGTTATACCCACCATAGTTGAGTGCAGGAATGATCACTGTAGTAACAATAGTGCCACATCAAGTTCACGATGCCTGTGCGTTCATAGTATACTTCAAACCCCACATCTTGAGTAAGTTTAGGAATGACCCAAACTACGTGAAAAAGAAAAAGCTGCATAAAACAAAGACGTAAGCTACGCTTTAAGCAGGCTTGGTTTACCAAGTACTGTCGTTGCGTGTATTAGTTAACGGCAATTAACTGTAGGATGAGTGCAGCCGTTTTCGACATTACATTGTAAGTTTTTGGCTACGGGTTATTGGGTTACTACGGGTTATTTGGTGACATTGAAAACACTTTGCACGCGGGGACACGGTGTTACCCCCAAGGGTTGTCCAAATTATACTTTCTTACTGAATCTGAAAAAAAAAAAAAAACTTACGAAATATTTCAAAGAAATCGCTTCTTTAGGCTTTGCTGTTTTTTTTTATTGTCATTGATATTTCATCGCCCTACAATGGTTCTTAAGGATGTCCTCATTTTCAACTGCTGAAGTGCTCCTCACTTGGTTGTTTTATCAGTCAACATGTCAAAATACAGTTCAGATACTACCTCCCCCTGAACCCTTAAGGTTCAACCGTATAGGCATCCGCTGTTACTTTTTGTCATGATTGATGAAAAAAACATCGTAAGCGATGTTTGCTGCACTTTAACGAACTTTAGGCGGACGAAATTGATTCAGAAGCGTCCACTCAGACGCTACTGACAATCCAGGTGTAGCTTAGGCGCGTTAAACCGCAAATTTGGAAACATTGTATAGGCTCGCTGGACGCGAAATTGACCGCATGCACCTCATGCTTAAGCGGGAATCTTAACAACTTCGCCTCTTTAAGTAGTTTGTTCTTATATTGAATGTTGTTTCTTTTTTATCACAGAGACAACCCCGCTGAAGCTTGACTCCCAGCTCTTAGATAACGGCGCTTACGAGGGCGGCGACCTCAATAGAAAATGTGTTCTTACTCTGAGTATTGTGTCGGTTGTCTTCAACATTGTCGTCGGCGGCACGGGTTTCGGTAAGTGTTATCGCTCTCAAGGGTTTTTAAAGGAGCCTATTAAACTTTCGAGGAACGGGTTACACTCGATGTGATTTGTACTCTATGCTCCGTCTTTTGCACATATTTGTTTTGTTCGTTGGCGAGTCAACACTGCGACTTGCCGGCCTTGCTATCTCCCAAACGTGCCTCGTTTAATGCGGCTGACTTCTTTTTTGAGACTAGGAGCAGCCGTGTTAGTGTGCACGTTGGTGTGATAAGTCAACTTTACAATATTTGCAAATCCGCCAGTTTGTCAGCGGCAAATAACGCGATAATAACTTTTAGATCTTTTGTATTTCTCTGTGCTCTGTAGTGAGTCATTTTCTGCGTAATTATCTTGTTTAATTACCTTTTTACATTTTTTTTTATTTTATATCCAAGCATCCATTTTCAATGTATTTAATTTACCTGTTATGCCTCGGTGGAACTGAAAGGGTTTCAGTTCATGAGCCCGTTTAATAAAGTTTTCCCATGCTCATTAATTTATTTATTTCGGAAAAGAAATCTCTGAGCACATTTTGTAGAACTAATTGTGCACGAATCCGAAATCCGCGATCGTTCTACGAGACCTGATCTGACTTTAACCCGAAAACGTCTTGGTTTGTAATCGGAGAGCGGTACAACGTTGCTTTTTTGTCGTACCTTAGTTCATTAGCTCAGTTATGGTCATTGTAGTGAACTTTTTGCGGACTTTGCTGTTTCAGTACATACAGCGCTTACCACAGCATAGATGTGCTCCGCACAGCAGGTGCGGAGAGGCCCTATCCGTGATCCACATCCTCATACAATGTAAGGCACTTGACACAACACGACGAAAACACTTCCCACAACTACACACACGACATATTCCACCACACCCGTCATTTTTCTTAGAAGACGAAGCCCTGTTTTCAATCAAACGCGTTTTCGAGTTTCTTACTGACGTAAAATTTTTACATCTCATTTCTTATCATGCATGTTGACAACCTGGCCCTTTACACCAGTTATCATCTTCATTACGTTGTCTTTTACTTGGTTTATTTTTACTGAAATGTTCTACTTTTACTTCCATGCCACTTTCATGTAATCACTATTGTTTGGCGCTCTTTGCCCTTTGTCGGCCTTGCGCCATTAAACTCCAAACATCATCATCTTCTATCCACTAAGGACGCAGGAATAATGTCAGATTATGCCACATACCTCTGATTGAAACCTTTTTTTAAACACTAAAAGAGTTTTTGAAAACGCCAAAAATATAATAAAACATCGACATATATATATTTTTTTCCCTCCGTAGCAAGCCTTTGACGTTAATGTCGCGCCATGTCAGTCGTCAGAAAAAGAGGTAGAAAAATTAGAGAGAAAGGGGAAGGGAAGGGTGCGTACGAGGCATGATATCGGCTGAGCAACTTCTTGCATTATTTCGCTTCTAATACCGCTAGCATTCTTCCAGAGTTAACTTCTATGAAACAGTGCACGGAGCAAACTTTTACCACGCGTGAAAGAGAAGTAAACGTGATGTTTTTAGGTTTTCATCCGTATGGCGACACCTGTGTTGTGCAGCACGTTGCACAAACGTGATTGCCGACACCACCCCCTTCCCCTCCCTGATTCACCTGCTTAGGTTTAGAAGCACACCGGCCTTCCATTTCTTCCACAGACGAGCCACTTCCAGACGCTAACGCAGCTGGTTTCGGCACAGCATTTAGTTCTGCTATGTACCGTTGACCCTACGGTGGGGCAGAGCTCTATTTTCGTACGGTTGTCTTATTGTTGCTTATACAATTGCAATGAATACATACGCAAGACAAATGTTTTCGATGGCGTCAGCGTAAGAGCCGCATACGATACAGCTGTTCGAGCGAGATCCTTTAGTCACTAAACTGCTACGCTCGTCTCACCGGCCTGCGCAGACAGCACTTTTGGGTGGTGTAATTCCTCCGCCTCGATCTCGACAAAATATGCAAATCTCTGAAATAAAATTAAATCCCTGTGCAGAGCACCCAGCGGCGCCTATCTGTAACTGTATAGTCGCAGGTATTCTAAGCAAGTTACGATATGCTTCGGTCTGCTATGATAAATAAGCGTGAAGAAATGCAGTCGCTGAGCTCAGTGCGGGTAGGATCTGTTCGTGGGATTTAAA
Organism: Haemaphysalis longicornis; assembly: GCF_048455015.1. Taxonomy (NCBI): domain Eukaryota; kingdom Metazoa; phylum Arthropoda; class Arachnida; order Ixodida; family Ixodidae; genus Haemaphysalis; species Haemaphysalis longicornis. The sequence goes on along the minus strand of NW_027526203.1, from coordinate 437,334,648 downwards.
AAAAGCTAAAATTGATGCTGGCAGAGCATCAGGTGGTGCAGGAAGAGATTAGAATTGTGGTAAAGTCATGTCTTGTATAGGGCTGCATCCCTCACGGTGCGTGTCCTCACTCGTCGCTATTTTGTTGTTGTTGCACTATCAAGTTACACTATGAAGTTGTTGCACTATCAAGTCAGCCTGTAGATTTGAATTGAGGAAACGGTTACATAATTATATAATAGAACTGGAGAAGCATCAGAAATTGATGTAATTTTTAGGAGAATAGGCGAGAAACCAATTTTTGAACGGGTTTACAGGACAGGCGTCTGGTCTTCGAAGTAATATGCGCGTGAATGGGCGCAACCACCCCTCAGTAAGAAAACCTCCGGGATGTAGCCCCGAATGAAAGGACAGGCATCGTCACAGGAATTGGTGCGGCTAGATAACGTTTCCTGATGAAAGAAAAACCGCGGCAATACAAGAAAGTGATCAATTATTTCTCTTTCACCGCAAGCAGCCCAAAGACCGGATGGGCTGAGACCAGCGTGTTGCAAATAAAAGTTAAGCTGCGGTATTTTACATCTGCTGCTGGTTAAGGTAACCTCACACTGGCGGGACTCGCAAAATATGAGCATCCCAAGTGTGAGCTAGATGGGCATAGTCGTCCAAGCATGTGGTGATAGCACTTTCTTGTGTTATCCCTAGCCGATGGTATCGGCGGAATCTTGCTCGCGCCAGAAGAAATGGAGTAGGGCTGAGGTCCACCGGAGGGCCTTCCAAAGATCCCGGCCAAAGTATCAGCAGTTTCATTGAGCCATAGGCCCCTGTGTCCTGGTAATTATAGATGAGACGGATGTCGCGTAAATGTCACGAGGCAATTGAAGGTACGAAGGAGTAATGAATTTTTTTGGAGATGTTAACGCTCTTCATCTGTGCTTACGAGGAACGGTTTATATTTCCATTATGCCCCACATATTTATTATATGAACAGAGCCATATCAGCGTTCGATTGTTTTTGTTGACGTAAAATAACTTCGAACGGACATAACTTGTAAGCTGATGTCGCGAAGTATACGCTCCAGCGGCATTCCTACGAGAGGAAAGGTTGGAATCGGCGCAGAACAGGTAGAGAGAGTACTTAAGAAGAAACCTACTTAAATTATACTTGAACGAACAAAAAATATCTACGTCAATATTTCGGGCATTTTTGCGAACGCAGCTCGTTTTGCGAACGCAGTCTCCACTCGTTAATTGTAATAAAATCGCAATTACACTTGCATACCCCAGTAGAATCTCCACGTTTCACGAGAAAACAGCAAGAAAGAAAATAAAACAAGTTTTTTCCCCTAAAAACATTCTGTAGTGGCGTGTCATAACTACTACCCCTTCGTACTCCCCAAAACGCGCCTACACAACGCCGGTTTCATTTTCCGTTCGAAAAGAAGCCCCGACCTGTCCTGCGGGCTATCAGAACGCGGTACTGTAAGTGCACTGTGTGCCGTATCTTTATTGTCTGCTTCCGCAGCCCCTCCCGCTCCGAGGAAGTTTACTGTGCACCCGCGCCACACGCCCTGTCGGGTACCCCCTATTAATTATGTGGGGTAGCCCTGTCTGTGTGTGCTGTTACTGAGAGCAAAATTCCGTTGTTGTAAAATTGTTTTAAAATATCGCTCCTAATTTCGCGTAATCTTTCTTTTCCAGTGTTTGCTTTTCAGAGGAACAGCGCTTCAATTTACGCATTCGCGGTAAGCAGCGTCAGGTTGTTGACTCGTTCAGCGCTACGTTATTGACGCCTGCTTGCGTTATCTGTTTACTTACGTGCTTTTATTTGTTTGTTTGCTTTCTCAGGCCGAGTGCCTTTTGGACATGCTGTCTTCGATGATTGTGATATGGCAGTACTTAACCCCCCACTACTCGTTTGCAAGGGAACGAATGTATGTACGCATGTCAAGCAATTTTCTATATTCGGTACTTGGAAATACGTTTAAGGGGAAACCAAATAATTAACGACTTCTAGCACTCCGTATGATCCGTCAGTTCTGCAGTTACCGTGTTTACCGGGATACGACTGCGCCTGCGCGTGCAGGAACGGCGAGGAGGGCGAACCCCGCTGTAACGAATGCGCGGGCATGGCGATGGCCGGCCCGCAGAACTAATTCCCCCTACTGAAACGAACGCGCAAGTGCCCAGACGGGTCCCGGTCAACACGGTAACCAAGTAACAGACTGAGCATACGGAGCGCTAAAACTCTATTGCTTTAGCTACCGTGGCTAGCCAGGGTTTTACCTGTAGCTCCGGTCTCGTTAATGTTGCGCCATTGAAGAGCGAGTAATTTTCGCTTGGCTGGTCAGACAAAGTGTGTAATGACCTGTCTGTTAGCGGAGCTTTAAATCTTCGCAGTAACGGCAAATTAGGGCGCAATAATAGATTGTGGTCGCCTTATGGTCTGCGAGCTTGGTACTTCTCGCGATCCATTGAAGGGGGATGATTATATTTATTCCGGATGATTACAGTCGAGTTCGCTTATAACAGGCCAGTTATAATGAAGAAAAATACGCATTATATATAGAAATAAATGTTTACTTGCTGTGAGCTCCAAATTTCTGACAAATACTGCATGACCGTGAGGCCCCTAAAATGCTCGACTGTATCCATACAGAATGCAGCTTCATGGGCTGGATGAAATAACGTTTCATATTTATTCCGTAAAAGAAACATCTTGCAACAAGTTATTGTGAGTGCGTTCATTTAAAAGCCTCAAAGCCAAGTTGATAATAGCGAATCGGTCAGATCCTGGACACCAGGTCAGCCTAACCGATGTAGCCCAGTAAGGTGCGTGCGCAGGATGGTAAAGCCACCGATGATTGTGTCCATCTTGCCGAAAACCTAGACTTGCTGCCGTTGCATATTTTCCCCTCGGCTTCTGGGTTCCTGGAGATGTCGATGTCAAATTGTGGAGGTATGCGGGTGCCGTAGAGTATAAGCAGGTTGGGCATGTAATTAACTAAGAAAACTGCTTCGGCCCACCTTATCATAGAGCCCGGCAAGCATAAAAACCTGAGTTTGAGAGGCGCTTTTTCCGCATTTGTTTTTGCTGGAAAGAAAGGAGCGGGCGAACTGTGCAAAACGGTGCTTGTTACGTAATTGCAGGCCATTATACACCGCAGTAGCGGTCGAACACTTAGTGCGAGTAAATAGTTGCCCAATACCGTGGACGGAGTGCTAAAATAATTTGATGGCGGAAAAAAAAAACCGCAATCCCGTCTTTGCTCCCTTTTTTCTTAATGGCAGTTTGAATTCTGATATGCGGTGTAATTCACATGTCATGTCGCGTTAACTCGTACATGCTATGAGGTATGCAGATGATTAACCGGCGCTTTAGTGCTTGCCGTCACATTGTCCCACAAGACCACTGATAGCCAACCCGCAGATATGACGGGGCTGAGTTGTGCAACGAAAAAAAACCTTGACAGAGTGGCAGGCTGTGCAGGTGTAAAGTTTTTTTTTCTCCTTATATCGCTGCCCTGTTAGTGACTCAAAATAACAGCATGCACTAAATAACCTGCTCTTCAAGCGTGAAGCTTCCGTAGCAGGCATCAGAATTTATGACCTGAACGACAAAAACAAAGCAAAACACACTGAAAGCTTCAAGCAACTACCTTGTTCGTGTAACAGCATTTCGCGACGTTAGTTTCCCCTTTCATACGTTTCCGCCTTTATTTAGGCTAAACAACATAATCAACTGTAACCAGGAAGCGGGCTGTCTACCCAGTTCGATGTTTGCAGCTGCTTCGGCGCGAATTGAAGCGTTGGCAGGCTAATTCCGTAGCGTCGTAGATGTTCGCGCGTTATACGAGCGTAATTGCCGAGCCTGTTCCTGTCGGTCTTAATTTGTTGTTGTTGCTCCCGATTGTGTTGCCTCCTGGTTTTGACGACGCCTTGCAAGGCTGCCGTCAATCGCCTGTTCTTTCAGCGCTACCGTGCTCAGAGCAGCGTAGTTAGTCGCTCGAGTTCGCGCAGCGACACGAGCTTATTACCTCTGCTCCAGCGAATAACTCCCGCCCTGTTTCTTCCCTATAGAGCCTGCATGCTTCTGGGATTGTTCTTTATTCTCTCGGCGATCGCCATAATCACCAAAGCCATGGACGACTTAATCGTGCGAGAGAGTCCAACATGGGTAAGGCCAGCGCTTGTATATTTCTCTTACGAGATAGCCAAACGGGGGAGAAAGGATTTTCGACGTCGCTGATAACGTGTGTACCGTTGGGCATTATTGATCTCGCATTCACAACTCATTAGAAGTTCGTAGGTGTCCTTGAAATCTCCGCTTCAACGCCAGCTGGAGGTTCACAATAAGTGTTGCCTATTTGCAATAACCTTATGTTGTGTGCAGTTGACACTGATCTCAGATCCAAACGATCCCAATAATAGAGAGTTATAGCAGAGCGGAGAACCGGTCCCGGTACGGTACCCGGTAGGCGACCGGCGCTACTGCGCGTGCGCAGAGGCGAAAAACTGGTTGTGCGCATGCGCAGATCTATCGCGTACCATACAGGGACCGGTTCTCCGCTCTGTTATAACTCTCTAACTACAGTGTATACGAAATACCGGACGAAAGCGAACAAAATGCAGCTGGTAGCATTGGTCCTCGCACCTTCACGTCAGAATGGCCCTAGGTGCCGGCCTCGCTGCAATACCTCCTAATTCCGTAGCCCTGTGACTAACGGAGCAAGTCCAGTGTGTGCGAACATACTTTACTCAAGAACGTGAGCCAGCCGCCTTGTGGTGTACGTAATGCGGGCACGTGTTTCTGTATTGCGAAGCGCCATAACGCAGATGGAAGTTATTGCGTTAACTTTTATGTCGGCTTTGGTCATCCACCACGTTAGCTCCCGTAAATACAGTAGTTGGACATTATGGATCGCTATGATTATGCAGAGACATGGAATTGTCCCTGTGTTCTTTCGTTTTCCTACTGTTTTCTCTGTAATCATTGCTTCTGCTTTTGGATATTGTCGTAGCCACTCATCGGCTGGTGTTTAAATGAATGCTAAGCACTTGATCGGAGAGCTTACGAAGAAGGAAGTGAAAAGGTAATTGGAAGTTCAGTTCTGGGGAGCAGGATGAAAGACGGGGCAAGCACGTAGGCGGGTCCTTTTTCGGCATTGCAAAAGCCTTTGCTGATGAGATACACATTGAGGGAAAAAATTTTAGAAAGAAGCGTCACGGGACAATTGTAAGCCTAGTCATAAAAAGTAAAAAAGGAACGCAAGGCAAGTACACCCTCACGTGGCCGGCAAGCGGTAATTCTTACCGCCTGAACCGGCCACCCACCCGCGCTGTGTGCGTTCATCTGTCTTTCCGGTGCCGCACCGATCGGGCGTTGCGCGCAGCGCTGCCTGCAATCGCAACCCAAGATGCGCAGCTGACGGATCGGGAGGTAATCGGACGGAGTGGCCGTGGTTTTTCTCTCTGCGCCCGTACTGAAGTTTTGTGTGCGACCGCGTAGAAGTTAGATGACTGAGTACGACATCCGAGCCTTTCAATTTATTTCACAAAGCACACCGCACTCGTCTTGGTTGCGATAATTTCATCTTTCCAAATTGCCGCTCAGGCCCTCTTCTAAGTAATCCTTTGTTTTCGAGGGTGCAGTTAGTCCACAACTCACCACGATTCTTCCCAGGCGTAATGTCGCACTTGTTTTTCATATATACCTATCGCATGGATCAGTCCTCGGACAACCAGCTCACATACTACCTGCGACGTGAGGCCGAGGAGGATCGGTTCTTCCAGTGCCCGCCCCCAAAACCGGTGTTTCCGCACATTTTGTTCTCCAATGCACTGAAGGAGACAAAAACGTACCACAAACGTCATCACGACAATGTGGCACATAGAACGTGCCACCACACCGGAGCACCGATAAGGCGAACGTATGCAAATGCGCACGCCAGCGAAACCGAAGCTTTTGCACCACCTCTCAGCTGATAGGACCCTCGTTACACCGCTATGATGTAAAAGAAAGGCGGCGCGATAACTTTCAGCAGAATGACACTCAAATCGTCGCAGCAAGCCTGGCAAACGCCACGTAGCCGTAGGCCACTCCGTGCTTGTGAATAGCGCGGCCGTACGGCCGCGCTATCGAGCAAAGCCGGTCGTTATTCGAGAGACCCAACTTCAGAAGTCAAAATCGGCTCGCAGTTCTTGAGGGTGCTTCCTGCGAATGCGATCAGCCTTTCTGCTCGCTTTGAACAGTGACAGTAATTCCACGATCCGAGGCTGGGAGCGCAACGCTGGCGGAAAACCTCGTGCGGCGCCTTCGGGGCCACCGCTTCTCCTCCACTGGCAACTAGTCGGACCCACTAAATGCTACCAATGCTTATAGTCACTGTCACGCTGTGATTAGTTATGCCTGGTGACGCTACCACCAGCCTGGGGTGGGGGTACGAACTCCCAGGATGCAGTGCGCCGGAGTAGCCCGAGGGGAGGGGAATGCGGCGTCCGATGAGGTTGGCTTGCGAAAGCTGGGCCTCCTGACGTCATGCTCCCACCTGAAATTTTTCTTTCCTCCATTGAGAGATAAGCCCATGCCCCTGCGCTGTCAACATGCAACGAAGCTATGTCCGTCGCAGATGTGTGCCGCGTAAAAGTGTGGTGTGCTTGATTGCACGTTCTCCATATCCCCGGAACGCAGAGCCGGAACGTCACGCTGCCGAGGATCAGCGTGACGTTAACGGTAAAATTTTAGTGCAAGTCAAAGTAACAGGGCGGAACGATTTCATATAGCATTGTTTTCCCAACCAGTCGGCTACGCGTTTCTCTCCGCCACGGATTCCAAATGGGGATTAGGTGGGGAATAAAAATATCAGCGTTTCAGACAACAGTTATAGCTAATCAAACCGATCATACATATTTGAACTTTGCGAGCCATTCTTCTGAATTTCTTTCCCGCAGTTTCTCGTACGGCGCGCAAACGAAATGAGCTGTGCGTACATGAGCGGCGCACTTTCAGCAATCATGCGCGCCTGCAGCGTGTACTGTCGCTTCGCGCGCTGCTTTAGCGTCATCCTCACGCCATTGCGCCTTCCTCGTGGTTTCTTCTTTTCTGTTTTACGCGAAGTGAAGCTAACTCGCCTAACATGCGTTCGAAATACGTTCTACATTCATTTTCACTGTTTCCTTTGTTCCAGATACCCGTCCTAATTATCCTTGCCGGGGTTGGAGCAGCAGCTTGCTTTCTCCTGGCGCTTATCAAATTAATCCTGGCTAAACGACTAGGAAGCTTGTCGTTAGTCCTGGACGGTGCGTATGAACTTTGTGTAGCTTTCAAACGATGGCAACATAGATAGCGTCTGGCCCAGCCAAGCTCGGTTGCTGTCAACAAGTGAAGGTCGTTGCTTACATTCGAGACGCCGCTAGTAAATATGTTCTGCAGCGTAGGCGAGCTCGTTTTGTTTCTTTGACAACGGAAAATATCTCAATTTGAGAAAGCGCATTAAGCTGCAGTTCTCACGGTGCAAGCGATCTTTAAGAGATGCATTTTATTGCAGTGATCTTCGTGAACCAGCCGAAAGGAAGAGTTACCGACCCTTTAATCTTGTTAATGAATTAAATGCCCAGTGCTCAGAGCAGTGAAGCGTAAACAACTTTATAATCAAATGGCGCAAATTGCGTTCGCTTAAACGTACTACGCCGTAACACTAGATCCTTCGTCATAATACCAGATCTATGGGATGTACTACGCCTTAATAGCAGCCCTTATTTACGCTTCCAATTACCGGTTAAATAAATGTGCAAATATTTAATAATTTTCAGCCTTAAAGAGACCACAGAGATGCAACCTACACCCTTGTTCTATCCGATAGAACTACCGATTGATGATTTCCTCAGCTCCATTTCGTCCCCGAAGAAAAAGAACAAAACAAATACGGCCGAAGTTTCAAATTTCCCGCTATAAAACATCGGCAGGGGCGTATTTGATGAGGCACCGAAAGAGAGCAATCAGTGTGTTAACTAGATGCTAGTATTTAAGTGGTGTGACCAAGTAGTGGGCCTCCTAGATTATCAGTCTTGGATCGTCCGCGGACTGCCCGAGATGCGACCCGGCGCTCGATTTTCCCATGTATTCCTATGGGTCTACCGGTCCGAACGCAGACCTCGGACTGCCCGCGGACCGCCCAGGACTGATAAATCGAGGAGGCCTAGTGTCGAACGCACGACTAGAATCGCACAATCATGCTTGTCGGTTAGTCGGTGGCCGCCAATCGCGCAAACTAGTCTCTGTGACGTCAGTGTCATTGCGAGAAAGGGGTGAATGAGTAGCCATTTTTTCTTATTAGCTAGCCTAATTGGTTAGTTTGTTAAAATTCTCACGACTCGACTGTTATTTCGAGGTGATTACCTTTAGAATCAACCACACTTGTACTGTCTTTATGGTCTTTATAAACGTTAGAACATCACACGTGATAATAAGCCCTTAATTCTGTGTTCAATGTGCACATGTGTTGTACAGTCACCCAAAAATGAAAGGTGATCACGCGAGCGTGTGGCCTTCACTACAGGGTGCGCGATCAACGCCGCCCATTGGAAGCGTCGGACATGCGCAATCTGGGCGAAGGGCGCGCGCAGTTGCATGTCCTTCTAATATCAATTTGAGCATGCCTCGAAGCACACACCGTTCGCTTTTGCGCACTGAACTTAAGACCACTCACTCGCACTGAACTGAAGGCCACTCGCTCGCATGACCACCTTCAATTTTTGGGCGACTGTACACATGTTGCAGATATGTGCAATATGTAGAAGTTCTCAGTTTCTCAACTACCATTGGTGTGAGCTCATTAGAGTTACTTACAACGGCGAAAGACTTTCACAAGACGGCCCGCATTACTTAAACACACCTGCAACAAAATATTTACTTTTACTTCCATATTAAATCAAATAAATTTTGGTCATGATGTTTGCGGGCTCCTTACGAATTATTTAATTTTTGCGAAAATTGATTGTACTAAATTGCTAACAGCGAAGCTGCTTAACGAATCGTAATTTTTCGCGTCCGCAGTTAACAATACCAAGAAATTGCCGAGCCCGCGCACGTGAGCGCGGGACTCGCGGTGACCACCCGCCAGTTTACAAAACCAAGAAAATGCCTAGCGCTCGTGTGTGCGTGACTCGCGACGACCGCCCAGCGTCCCTTGCGCACATTTGTCAAGCGAAGCGTACCCATTGCGGCGACCGCCCGGCAGTTAAAAAAACCAAGAAAATGCTGAGCGCTCGCATACCCACTTAGGGAGATAGGCCAAGAGGCCAAGATTGGCCAAATAAATAAATAAATAAATAAAAAAGTTCCAGCGTTCGCCGTATTCATGGCAACACTTGCTCGGAACAAGAAATACGCGTGCTCCGCTAAGGTGATGTACAATGGTTATCACTCTTAAAAACAAGAAAGAAGCTCACACTATAAGCAACAATGGAGTAAAGTTCGTTTCGGCAGCGAAGAAGCGAAGTGGCTGCAATCGTGGATTTAAACCTTCGTGACGGTCGTGAAGGTTGCGTACAGCTCCGCTACCTTCAAGTCTTACGCGTTACTGTGAGCTTCCTTCATTTTTTTTTGCGCCCTTTTTAATCACTTTATTAAAATCATTGGTTTTGCTTTAAATGGTCTGGCGTATTTTCCTTTGATACAAATTTTTCAGTGCGCACAGAAGCGGCGCGTAAAGCAGTTTGTCGGGAGTGGGTCCACGCAGTTTTTTTTTTTTTTACGCACACCGGGAAGGAAATTAGAATAGTGAGGGCATTTCCCAAATACTCCCAAGGCAACACACTCAGAGACGTGTTTCAGGGGTGGGTCGTAAAATGCGTCATGTCCTACGAGATGAATATGTCAACAGCGTTCCGGGCAAGACGTAGCGATGCCTCGAAGCCGAAATAGGCGACAAACTCGTCGCGCAATACGCCGAGAAGGCGTTAAACGTCCGCTTCGCTGTTACACCACTTACAAGGCAGAACTTCTCATTCGACGGCTGCTTGAAGCGGACGGCAGGTCTTAATAATAAAAAAAAGGGCCATGCTGGAAGATGCGGGCATCAGTATTGGCGGAACCGAACCTTCTATTTATTTTTTTATTTAGACAATGCTGCAGGGCAGGATTAGGCCCAAGCAGGAGTGGGAAATTGATTACATCATATATCAGCCAAAAGTAATTATACAATCTCTAAGAAACATCAGCAAAAATGACAGACAGAATATTATTACACATGAAAAAGCTGCTCAATTGATGCATGCAGATTTGCCGAAGTAAAGACAGTGGCAGGGAGACTGTTCCATTCAGATTTTGTTCGCGGGAAAAATGAATATTACAGGCGTTTGTGCGGGCGAACATGGGGGTAAATTTAAAAGGGTAGTATTGCCTCGTAGGCCGGGAGGAAAGAGGGGCAAGGTATAATGATGGGCCGTTAGCGGTTCCAAAAATCGGCGGGCCAAAAATGATGGGCAGTTAGCGGTTCCAAAAATCGGCGAGAAATTTTAGTCGATTGCTTCTTCTCCGAGATTCCAGCGTTGGAATTTTGTTGTTCTGCATGAGTGTGGCAGGTGAATCATGTCGTTGATAGCGGTTATAAATGAATCGAGGAGCTTGCCTTTGAATTTGCTCGAGTTTGCCAATATCTTTTTTGTGTGCGGATCCCAGACCACTGAAGCATACTCAAGGCGCGATCGAATTAATGTGTTGTAAACCAACAATTTGATGTTTGGTGGAGAGTGCTTAAGCTTGTTTTATGAGTCCCAGTTTCCTTCTAGCCGAAGCACAAATATTATCAACATGAGTCGACCAGGAGAGGTTGACAGTAATTGTCACACCGAGGTACTTAAAGCTACTTGTTAAGCTAACAGGGGGGTTGTTAATTGTGTACTGGTATTCAAGAGGATATTTTTGTTAGTTATACGCATGACCACTGTTTTATCGGGGTTAAGTGTCATGCTCCATAGTTTGCACCATGGGAGTACGCCATCGAGACTTTCGTTTAGAGAAACCTGATCGTTAATGTTTTTAATACTTTCGAATAGCAAGCAGTCATCTGCAAATAGGTGGATATTAACGTCCTGGTTTATACAAGTTGTAATATCGTTTATATAAATCAAGAACAGTAGCGGCCCGAGTAGGCTTCCTTGGCGAACTCCGGAAATAACGGAGAGGGTATCACAGTGAAAATCATTTAGGTCAACAAATAGTTCGCGCAGATCAAGGTACGATATAATCCATTTAACAAGCGTGCAAGGAAAACCGAGTTTGTTTAGTTTAAATATCAGTCCAGAGTGAGAGATTTTGTCAAAAGCTTTGCTAAAGTCAAGGAAAATACGTCAATTTGGCCTGATTCATCTATGGTAGAAGAAAAGGAATGGATAGTGGAAATTAGTTGAGTGGTGCAGGACAAACCCTTGCGGAAGCCATGCTGGTTGGGAGAGAGAATGTTGCTCTTATCTAGGAAATCAACCATGTAGTTATACCCGCCGCGGTGGCTCAGTGGCTAAGGCGTTGCGCTGCTGAGCACGAGGTCGCGGGTTCGATTCCCGGCCGCGGCGGCCGCTTTTCTGATGGAGGCGAAAAGCAAAAACGCCCGTGTGTACGAGATTTCGGCGCACGTTAAAGATCCCCAGGTGGTCAAAATTAATCCGGAGCCCTCCACTACGGCGCGCCTCATCGCCTGCGTTGCGTCGGCGCGTTAAACCCTACAATCAATCAATCAACCATGTAGTTAGCGATTACGTGTTCCATGAGCTTACAAGAACTTGTCATATATATAGGCCGGTGATTTGGCAGCAATGCGTAATCCCCTTTTTTAAGCACCGGTACAACACGAGCGATGCGCCAGTCTGAAGGGACAATGCCAGTTGAAAAAGACAAACGAAAAATAGCAACCATAAAGCGAGCTAATGATTCAGCGTAGCGGCGCAGAAAGGCGTTACTACACTTTGATCTTCCGGCCCGCACGAGCATTTTGACTCTGTTTAGAAGCATAAAAAAACACCTTCAAATGTTATAAATTCTGTGCTAATATCAACCATGTTAAAACTTAATGTGTTATAAGGAGGAGACCTTGAAAAAACGGAATGAAAGTATACATTGAATTCATTTGCGATTTCCAGTTTGTCCCGAACGACCTTTTTGCCTATTTTAATGAATTCAACATTTTTTTTGTTTTTTAGAGCTGAGGTGGCATCAGATTTTGGATGGATTAGTTTTTAGAAGCTGGGCGAAAGTATTGGAGAAGTAAAATTTCTTTCTTGCACGGATTTTCTGAGGAAGCAACAGCTTTAGTTTAGAAACGTTTCTATTAGTTCCATGCTTTTTTATTCGCTTAATTTTTTGTACCAGATGAATAATCTCTCGAATAATCTAAGGATTCGCAATCTGAATTGTTTTTTTTTTTGTTCGGTACAAAATTTTCAAGGCAGAAATGGCAAATGGACTTAAACTTGCCCCACATATAATTATCAATTCCACAAAAGCCATCAAAAGCCAGATCAAGGTAATCGAGAAGGATTCGTCGCTTGCCCGAGAAAAATCTTTGACTACTTTCTGTTTCTGTTCAATCTGGGATCGCCGACTGTTTAGATGGCACGTAAAAAGCACAAGTTTGTGGTCAGATAAACCGTTCTCGACTGTTGTGCATGCATCATTAACGGATCTTGAGGGAAAGACTAGATCTAAGATGAATGACGCGGGTAGCTGTTCACGGGTAGAGGTATTGACGGCTTGGACGAGGTGGTTGCATGCTAGCATCATTTCAAAGACTGTATGGTCAGCACTACAGGAGGATTATAATTTTAACCAATTACTGCTAGGTAAATTAAAATCACCGGCAATTAACAAGCAATTTTTTGAGAACTTGATAGCGTGATCATAAAGTTTAGGCAAGAAATCCGGGTTAGAAGAGAGAGCTCGATATAAGCGAAAATAATGAGCTTATTTCCAAAACAGTCTATCTGGACGCAGAGGCTTTCGTTATCCTAGAGTTGGTCAAGTGGGACAACCGGTATTTCCTTCTTGAAAATAATGGCAACGCCCCCGCCATGCGACGGTCAGTCTCTTCGATACACCTTGCAGGAATTCGGCACTATATCTTCATCTGAAATGTCACTGTGAAGCCATGTTTCCGTTAAGATAGTTACATGGGGTTGTGGGTTTGTAAAATACTCTCAAGCTCGGTGGTTTTGTTAATGATGCTTCTTGCATTGATATTTAAGAGGCGCAAATATTGTTGTGAGGGGCGATGGAATTGCCACGGATTCTTCGGGGTCATGTTCGGAGATGTGATCTGTACTCGTGAATTAGTCTTAAAATCCCACACAAAAGTGTCGTCATCGATGCGCAGCTTTTCGTTAACGAGATAGACCTTCTTTCTACTGTCTTAATCAGCCTTCGCACTCTCGCACAATAGTTTGCGCCTTTGGAGTGTAGGTGTAGAGTAATCATTTAAAGTAAATATGTTGCTGCCTTTAAGATTTTTAGCATTTTTCTGAATGACCTGTTTTTCATTATAATCCTGCAGGAATAGGATGACTGGGCGATTTCCTAACCGTTTCCCAAGTCGGTGAATTTGACCAGTCGAGTGGCAGCCTACGTTAAGCTGTTTTTTGAAAACATCATCTAGTACCTTCCTTTAGGTGCGGAGTACCTTAGGACCGCAGAATGTCCGTCCGCGTCCGTGCGCATAGCATTTACAATCGCAAAAAAACACATGCACTGGCAGAATTAGAGCCTGTGTCTGGTAGACCGGACAGAGTTAGTGTCAGTCGTCTTACCCATTGGGCTACGACCGTGAGTTAGTACCCGAGAGTCAAACGGCGTATTCCCTCGCCTGTAACGGTGCGAAATACCTTAGGACCTCCCAATTTCCCTCCGCGTCCACCCGTGCGCACACCACCATCAAGCGAAAATCAAGCGAAACTCGATTTGAGCCGTGAGTTTGTTTCATTTATGGAATAATCAAGGTGCAACTCACGGCTCAAATCGAATGATGGTCGTGGGGCAACTTGTATGTCATTTCGAGTCCCCGTACTCCGCACCCTCGCTATCATCCATGGAGATGCTGCCATTTTTTAATGACTCTTCGGTTTAATCCTGCCCTTCGAAAAGACCATACACGACTAAGTTTGACCGGCGGCTTCGGTATTCAATGTCAACTGATGTGCAACAGAGGATTAAAGGGACGTTAGACTGGATTTAACATATTCAAATTGGGACGTTGAGGAAACCAGGCCCTGCAGAATCTTCTCAACTTCAACTTTTGAGCACTGGGCTTGTAACGTAGTTTCCGTAGCAGCTTGTTGTGCTTTCATCTCGTTAATGCATGTAAGAATGATGTCCAGAACGTCAGCAATAGTAGGGCCAGGATTTGACTCAACATCCCCGCAAAGCAGTAGTTTGCAAACATAACAGTCACCTATAATGCGCAAACAAGTCAGTGGGCATGGCACAATAACAACAAACCTGTTACTCGATTTTACACCGCAGGGTGCACAACTAACCTGAACAAAGAGAGGAATAGGCCTGGTAAACATGGCTGTTGGTATCAGTTCGCCATGCCCACTGCAAGAATTGGTGAAGTTCGGAATTTATGGCTTCGGTTTTCGGTGACGTCACGGTGCGCCGTCACAGTTCGCCATGTCGCCAAGGGGAGTTGTATGACACGTGCTGTGGTCCTGTTGTGGAATCCGAAGCGGGAGGCAGAGATGCTGTAGATACCAGGAACGGAGCATGCAGTGATCCGCCAGCTGGGGGAAATGCGATGCAGCCAGCAAAGATAGCCTGAACAAAGAGAGGAATAGGCGTGGTAAACATGGCTGTTAGTCTCAGTTCGCCATGCCCACTCAGTGGGCATGGTGAAGAAACAGTGCCTGGAAGGACGTGCAGAGCAACAATGAATACAAACAAAGGAAACACACCGAGGAAGCGACAGGATGCGGCACACCCATCCCTACATTAACTGTAACGGGTCGCCATAGTTCAGTAATTCCCAGCGGTTGCATTGGGTTTGGAACCACAACTTATGGCCGATGACATGGACCGCGGTAGCCATATACACGAGGATGATGCCAAATAGACCCTTTCTAATTGGCTTTCAGCCTTCGGGACGTAATTCGGCAAGAACCTTTTCGAGCTCAAACACCGCAGGAACCGGCACAATGAACCTCTGAACTGCGTACAGCGCTCTTCAGCAGTCGTTATTGATGGCCGTGCCACATAGTCTCCTTGCGCGTAGCTTGCTTTCTCAATCCTGGACTTCAAAGTCTCGCGCGGACCTATCAGGGTGTGTGACAAATTTCTATCTCGATAAATGCTTGCAGAAACTGTTGTATTAGGCTTATAAGTATTAGAAGTAACGCACTTCTTGAAAATATTGTGTGCGTGTTCTGGTGAAGATGGCAGCAACAAGTGTCGGCGAATAAAATGACTTTTTTGTGTTTGTAGTCGAGAAACTGAGTAAAGTTGGCATAAGAAAAGTGTGCGAAGGATGAAAGTGAGGTTTGCTTCTTTCAGGCTGCTTTTAGCGATTATTCATTTTTTAGAAGTGGTTGGTGCGCAGATGAGGTGATTTCTCATGTGTATTGCTTCAATTTTGTTTCAGGGATAAATTCCCTAATCAGCAGCTTTTGTGCCGTGGCCATAATTGTGAGCGACCTTGTGTACGACTCCAATCCTGAAATCTGGTATATGGACGCCGTGCTGAGTACCGTCGCAGCGGTCATCATGCTTCTCGTTGGGGCCAAGTAAGTCTTCTTTCGTAATGGTACCTTCGCGAAAAGTTCACGGATAAATATAACTCCTACCGGCAAGTTGCACGTAAGCGTTAATATCGGTAAATGTCCCGCACACCGAAAATATCACTCCAGTGATACTTGCGGCCACACTATATTCGGCGCACAAAATTGAACATTTTTTGACACTAGATTGAATTAGGGAGGTTCCCCGTGGTGCGATTTTGGTTTTGCCGTTCGAAATGGATTGTTTTCTTCTTTAGCCGCATTTACGATGGCCGGACTCGCGCACGGCACTGCGGCTGTATATCAAAGCTCGAAGAAACGTTCTCTCTCTCTCTCTCTCTCTCTCGCTCTCGCTCTCGCTCTCGCTCTCTCTCTCGCTCTCGCTCTCGCTCTCTCTCAACGTGTCAGTTGCAATGTTCCACTGCCGCTGCAACCGCGAAAGAACGTTTCAGCTTCACTCCATTAGGGCGTAAGTTAAAAATTGGAGTTTTTATTGAGCTGCCACGTCGTGATGGGAACGTGCTCTCTAAATTTCAAGTCTCTAGGGCCAGCGCGCCGTGAACCACCGGCGTGATCGAGTAATCGAACGTAATTTTTGTTTTAGTTTATATCAGTAGAAAAAAGTTTGGCTGCATTGCGTTCAGTATATACAATAAAACTATTAGTTCTCACGTGCAAAAGCCATTCGTGCCACCAGCGTCGCTGAGACAAAAAGTCAGTCGTGGTGAAATATGCTACAGTTGTATCCACTGCAATTCCGGCTGCAGTTGGCGCACGGTCGTACAACAAAAATTGCATCATGTTAAACAACTTTCACAAGAAAATTACTTTCACATAACTGCCATAATCCGTTGGCTGAAAAAATTATGAAGCTGAACTGCTGTCCTTGTTCAACATCTCTGCCCGTTCGAACAATCTGAAATGCGTACCTTACACGGGCGAATGTCTTACCGCCGCTGCCCACTCATCTCCCATACCACGTTTGTCAACTCCATCATCCTCCGTAATTCTCTAACCTTTGTTGATTCTCTAAGATCCACGGTTTCTCTAGTGCATCTCGCGTTGCTTCGTTTCTTTTGGGCTGTCGCGATCAACAGTTATGGTGCCACTGTATCAAAGGCGGACTCGGCATTTTTCTTGTTGTAATGCAGAAAAACAGCAAAGTTGTAAATACTGTGTAAAAGGCTATGTATGGGAAGCACTGACCCAGGAGTGAAGCAAGCCCCACTAAATTATTTTACGGCTACTTGGACCATTCGCCAGTTTGGGGACCCTAGGTTCTTTCCAAGACCACACCCTGGTGTTAAACGCATGGTGTGCATTAACACAGCTTGGTTCTATACTATGCTAACGGTAGGAAGATAGAAACCATTCAGGAGATCGCGAACAAGCACAGCACTTCATGTGATATGTGTACTGGTTTCTGGCAAATGTTTTCCTTCGGGATAAGGTTTTCGCACATGACACTGTAGGAGCGCAATTTTAAGCTATATCAAATGAGTTTTATTGGAGCTCTACAACCAACATGAGTCGCAGACTAGGTACTGTGTCCACGTTCTCGGTCCCGATATAGAATTTGCTCCAAAACTTGAAACGTCATTGGTATCGCCGATTGTGTACATTTTCTATGAAAGCACTGATATGCATTCATTAATATATTGCTTGCCATGCATTTAAGGATGCGTACAATGTATATGGCTTTCTACCACCTGCAATACATAAAACATGTTTTGTGTGTTTGCCTGCAGGTAACCCCGGTAAACTTCACATAACTTCCACGTTAAATTGCCTAACGATGATGGCAAAATTCACAAGTTAAATATAAACGAAGTTGCAATTTCTTTTTACAAACCAGTGCGAGTTTATAATCGCCTTTGAACGTTCCCCTTACTCTTTCCCCTCCTTTTTTATCTCAGGGTGCTGTTCGAGAACTGGTCTTTGGGACGCCATGGGCACATAACCCTTCACTGAGAGATGCGGGGACCACGAGCAGAGTTGAAATAGTGATGCGACATGGTGGCTCATTTTTTCCCCTTCACTGCGTGTATTGGAGCGGCACCTGCATACAAGTACCCCTCTGGCGCTCGCAGCAGGCCGCACGGCGCCAGAGCGACACTGCATGTCCTCTGCTGGACAGAAGGCGCAGGCAACGCTTGCACATTAACCTACGGGCCGTGTGGCCACCGCTCGCGCAGGTCATTTATTCAAGTACACATGCACGTGTGTCTACATGGCTACTGTGTCACATGCGACGCTGCTGACTTGCTGAGTGCACGTTGATGGCTTTACCGGCAACTTGCCATGCTTGAGAGCCGACGGGGGACTTCTCGCAAGAGCGCCTTTAATGCAGCTTGAAATGCAAGGGCGATCGTATACCGCTAGAGCATCGCCGATGTTCAAATTGCCAGTGTCAGAGTAAAGTAAAGGCCGTTGCCAGACTTGTCCCTCTTTGTCTAGCCTGGCGAAGCAACAACGCATCGCGCGGTCACCGGTTGGGGCCCACAGCTGCAAACTTGCCACGCTGCAGCGGAATTTCAGCCAGATCGCAAATACTTTACCCCATAATGTTTTAGTACTGAGGTCGTCGGCGCGCAGGGTTGTTCCGGTTCAAAAAGGTTCCCGCAATTGTGGCATGGCGCTCCGAATTTTTACGGGCCTGAGGTCGCTTTCAATGAGCTAGTGCCTGCGCATGCGCTGAGGCGAAACCAAACGCTTTAGAGTAATGCCGTTTCTCATTTTATGAAGCGCATGTTCGAACTGCGATACTTGTGGAAGAGACTTAATCGTGTTTCTAACAATGTTTTTACTGTTTTATTCTGCGCGAATTGTCATCGAGCGAGCAACGTTTAATGGCCACATGGCGTAACATTGACATGTAGCGCGATTTGTGTACACTCGTGACTCAAGGAGCTACAAAAATATTTATTGTTCGTTTTGTTGGTTGCTTTTCGTACTTTTGTCAGCTGTGAATGCAATAAAAACCGACGTGTACAGATGTCCACTTGTTCCGTGTACCTTTTGGAAGCTAATATACCAAACATTCGAGGGTTAACGCAGTGCTTTCCTTTTTGCTGGAAATGTACCTTCCAAATTATACTGCTTTATAGAAGTGTACTCGGCAAGCACTTGCAACTAATGAAATTAAGGTATACCTCTATCACTACAAAGAAAGGTATACAATCAATGCATTTTACCGATGATGGCATATGCAACCGGAACTTGGCGACATGCTCAACAAATAGAAAGCAAACTTAGCTTTCCTGTAGGGTGTCCCAGAAAAACGAGGCACTTCTACAGTGTAGGAAGGCATGATTTATACCACGTAACCCACAATTTCAAATGACTCAAAAACATTCCCTTCGTGCAGCGACAATTTTACAGGCAGTCATGGTGAATGGGTTGTGGCCTTCGACTTGGAAAGTACAGATATATCTACTACGGCCCCGCACGGGGCACCTTGGCGAAACCGCGGACCCCGAGTCCTGAAACATAAGTTGTGACCTACCGTGACGATGTGTTTGAAGATGGGGGGTTAGAAACCGCAAACGGTGGCCGTCGGAGCCCAGGTCAAGCTCCGGCGGATGAACTCCCTGTCTACCAGGCAGGGAGCTCTGGGACCTCTTCAGCTATCAGGGTAAGGCTGACGAAGACAGTACCCCGTCCCCTGCTTTTTTACAATGCCTCGTGGATAAATCAACCTCCACCCCCCGTAAACATGAGCGGTCCCTGAAAAGGGGCCGCATCGATGTCTCGTACCCATCCCTTCCACATTCAATCCCCTGAACCTGATAACTATCCCCTATTTTTGGTGACGAATCCCTTGAAAAAGACGAGCCTGTTGCCTCAATGTCAGTTTTTCTAATTTCAAAGTTCACAGAAGGAATAATCGGAGAGCACTACAAAGCCAAAGCAAAGAACTGGCTACCTGCTGGTGGAAGCCACCACCCAGCAGCAGGCCACAAAACTCCTGAACCAGACCCGAATTGCCGATCTGGGAATCAAGGTCACGCCCCACCAGAGCCTCAACAGCTCCCAGGGCGTGATCTCGGAGCCAGATCTGGCAAACGAGACGAAAGCCATTCTTCTAGAAGGCCTGAGAAATCAGAGAGAGAGAGAGAGAGAGAGAGAGAGAGAGAGAGAGAGAGAGAGAGAGAGAGAGAGGAATGACGGAAAGGCCGGGAGGTTAACCAGGTGTAGAGCCCGGTTTGCTACCCTGCACTGGGGGAATGGGGTTCAGGGGATAATGGCGAGGGCGGGAGAAGAGGAAGGTATAGGAGTGGGAAGGCGCACTCTCTAGTCCCGTGTTGGGCACTACAGTCTTTCCTGCAAATTAGTTTTGCTCAGAAAACGTAGAAGGGCTTTCGCCGCCTTTTGTGAACTCGATGGTGGAGACCGATGACCTAGGGTAGTCTCTACTGTAAGTGGTCGACTGTCCAATCTTTTGAGCGTGGTGAAAAGCACGCTTCTCTCCGAAGAGTATTCGGGGCAGTGACACAGCACATGCTCTATCGGCTCTTCCGCCCCACAGGCGTCACATTGGGCGCTGGTGGCCATCCCGATGAGGAAGGAGTAGGCTTCCGTGAAGGCCACTCCCAAGCACAGTTTTCAAAGTAAAGTCGACTGGGGTCGAGACAACCCCCCTTCTTCAGCGTGAGAAATCATGGTGTGACAGCAGTCAGGCGGATAACCGTAAGACGAGATAAGGAAATACCTATTGTGTCGTTCCAACTAATATGCGCCAAATGCACACAACAAGGTCATGCCACCGATAACTCTCCCTAGAATCAGTTGCTTTGCATGAACTTCCAAGGACCGCACGGCGCGCATTCGCGAGCCTACGAGGGATTCGAACTCGAAAAGAAAATCCTCTTTCCACCTGAGGAGGTACGCCGACGCAGCTCGCCGGGGGCGTAGCGGCATCTGGTTTCGGCGAGGACACCCAGTACCGCGAATCGGACCTGGTTCGCCCCCTCCCCCCCCCCCCCCCCCCCTCGGGTTGCCTCTGGCGGCCCGTCCCACCCCCACACCGCTTGCTGAGCCAGCAGCGGCTGTGGTTGCAACCACGTCTGTTCGGGATGCCGCTCCATCCACTGTTTCCTGTCCACCGGCCCAAAGCACATGCAAGGGCACGGAGGAGATGGAGAAGGAGGCACCCGAGGCAGCCCCCTCCCCCCCGCCCCCCTCCCCGCACCGCCTGTGCCACCCGGGTCGCGCCTGATGCCCTCGGGGGTCGCGACTCTGACGAAGGGTATCGGAAAGGGTGCCAAGTCCAGGGGGTCCGATCCGCGGGGTACCCCCCTAAATTTGATGACGAGATGGATGTGGCACCTTCCCTGTCTGCTTCACAGCGGAAGGAACGGGTCCCTTCATCCAAACCTCCAGAGAAGGTAAAGAAACCCTTCCAAGAGTCTAAGCCTGGAAAGACCTTACTTAAATAGTCGCACTCCAGTAGCTCTGAACACAGGAACACCTTAGGAAACAGCGCGAAAAACTTGGACAGGAAGAGGGCAAACAGACACGAGCGCTCGTGTCTGTTTGCCCTTTTTCTGTCCAAGTTTTTCGCGCTGTTTCCTAAGGTGTACCCAACTAGCCCAAAGTCAAGCTTTAGTACTTAAAGGGACCCTGCAACACTTACCATCGACTACTCGGAATTATTTTAAGGCGAAGTCAATTGTCCCAGCAATCTCCCCCCGCAAGAATTATGAAAATCTGTTCACTATCACCGTAACTACGCGCGATGAGAAATCGCGCATAAACTTCCCTCTCGACTTGACCGCAGACAGCGCGACGAAAGCTGCGTGCTCTCTCCCGGAGAGGGGGGCGGCTCGCGGCGACTTCTCGGGCGGCCTTCCATATATGACAGGCCGAGGAGTTTTCCCCTTTTCTCCGAAACGTGGAGGGCTCTATTTACGGTTTGGTGCCACAAAAAAGCAGGCACGGCTGCCTGCTCGCAAGCGCGCGCTCAGGCTGGTAGGGCGTTTTTGAAGCAATAAACGTTTGTCATGTGATCTGGCTGAAAGGGGAGTATAAAGTTCGTCACTCAAACTCCACGCGCACTCAAAACACAAAAGAAACGTCAAAACTGTGTTTACAGGCTCAGGCATAGAAGAGGTTGGCCCGACAATGGTGGATCGTCACAGGAAATGAGAGAAATGAGCCGCGAAGCTCACCAGCGACAGTCAATAGACAGCCATGGCCTCAATGAGGTCGCTTAGGCCATGCCAGGGGTGCATAATGAGGAGAGTTGAAGAGAGCGCAGTTGGTTTTTCCCCGTCTTTCAAAGCGCTTTGCGCGCTTACCGCTTCACGTGCACGTGTAATATTTGGCTCAGGTATTCCTGGCACTGTAATCTAAACGTCGCGCAGGTTTATTTGCACTGCTGAAAGAGTGTTGCAGGGTCCCTTTAATAATGGGAAGAGAAAATATTGTTCAATGTAACTGCAGAGGCCTTCTTAATAATCTTGATGTGTACGAGATCCTGCATGCTAAACAGCCCAGTGTAATGTGCGTCCAAGAAACCCATTTAAATTCCAATCGCACAAATTTCTTGAATAGTTATGATATACAGAAAAGACAGGGATGAATGCACACACTCTTCTGGTGGCAAAAATCGCCCGGAAATCCTTAGCATGCCACCTTGTCACTTTCAACGCTTTCCTTGAAGCTGTAGCAATCCGCACAATAATATTTAATATGTTGATACGGTATGCTCCGTTTACATTCATCCTAATTTTTCACTCTCTAGCTCTGACTTCAGAGGCGCTGTTTGACCAGCTGCCAGAACCATACATCCTCCCAGGCGACCTGAATGCGCACAATTCTTTTTCGGGCTCTTCTCGCACGGATTCCCGAGGTCGCCTGATAGAGAAGTTTCTAACATCCTCTGGAACATTCCTTTTCAACAAAAAACAGCCTACATACCACAACTTAGGAAACAATACATACTCACATCTTGACTTGGCTATTGGTTCTGCACTTCTTGTTCCATGTCTTGAGGGGGGTGTGGGTACGGACCCGTATGGTAGTGACCAATTCCCCACCTCACTAACATACATAGATAAAGGCCCACGCAGTCCATCTTCCTAGAACAGGTTCAATGAAGCGAGAGCAAACTGGAATACATCTAAACTACACTACACGTCCATAAGACATCTACACATTGAAGAAGCTACCCAGCTACTCACGGCGCACATCCTCGACACCACCGAAAAATTTATTCCCCACGCCTCTGGTGCCCCCAGCAACCAGAGGCCGTGGTGGAATGAGGACTGTAGGCGGGCGCTAGAGGCCCAGAACAAGGCGTGGGGTATCCTTCGTCGGTAGCCCATGTCGAGTAACCTCCTTTTGTTCAAAAGGGCAAAGGCGTTAGAAATTAAAACGTGTGCGCCGTGAGGCAAAACAAAATATATGGTGTTCATTCATAACATCAATAACTCCTACGCAGACGCACGAAAAGTATGTACATGAATACGCAAACTCAAAGGAAAACAAACACACAGCCTGCCTCTGGTCAACAAAACAGGGGACAAACTAGAAGACCAGGCTGGTACACTTGCACAACACGTCCAGCACGTGTCCTGTTCAGCACACTACACAAACACTAACGTAAAACGCAAACAATCGCACGAAAAGGAGCCTTTACTTGATAACGACAGGTCAACAATTTCTTATAACTCAGAGTTTCCACTTCATGAGCTGAGGGCTGCTCTGAGCACGTGTAAGCCCTCAGCTCCAGGTCCAGACAACATCACATATACAATGATACAACACCTACACGCAGACAGACTCACTCTTACATCTATACAATAAAATATGGCTTTCGGAGCACATTTTATGCTCTTGGAGGGAGGCCATAGTAGTGGATTTCTTGAAGGACGGAAGGGACCCGTCGTCCCCCTCAATTTACCGTCCCATAGCCCTGATGAGCTGCCTGTGCAAGCTCTGAGATTATAAACCGCAGCCTCGTGTACTTCCTTGAGTACAATGGTCTTCTCGAGAGCTGCCAGGCAGATTTCAGGGCGGGGCGATCGACGAACGATCAACTCGTGGCACTTTAACGATCAACTCGTGGTTTTTTTATTGTCTCATCACCGCCGCCACCGCTGCTGTTGCCATTGCTGTGCCATTGCTGTGCCATTGTTGTTGCCAGTATGACTACGCCTGACCCTTGCTTTGTTTGTAACGATCCTCTCCCTGAAAAGGGTTCATACCCGATATGTTCTGAATGTAACTGCGCGTATCATATCGGTCCGTGCTCGGGCCTTTCTAAGCCAAAAAAAAACTGGACATGTCATGCGTGCCTTGTCTCGGCAAATCGGAACGGGGGTAGTGTTCAAAAGCAGAAACGTGACCAAGAAAAAGCATTTGAGAGCGTGCTGCTAGACATAAACAAGAAGCTCGCCGATCTTCCAGAGATTAGAATGAAAGTCGAAACCCTGATGCAAATGCAGGAAACTGTGAAAGACATGGAAGCGTCCATGCAGCTTTTGTCAAACACGTATGATGACGTGCTGAAAGGGGTGAAAGAGCAGTCCACCGAGATCGCTATGCTTAAGGCCAAAATACAGGACATTCAAGCCGGTAGTGCTCGCCCTGATGTGCTGAAACTGCAGCAGCAAATCAACAGCTTGGAGCAATACAGTAGACGTCAAAACATCGAGATTCATGGGTTGCCGCAAACGCCAAATGAAAATTTGATGGACAAAATAAATGTTCTCGCCGCTGATCTCAAACTTGCGCAGTTGACTGATTCTGACATTGAAGGCCTTCATAGGTTGCCGCCAAAACGAGACAGAATTCCGGCTGTGCTCGTTCGTTTTGTATCGCGCACAACTCGTGATCAATGGATGGCGCAAAAGGGCAAAATGAGGGCTGCCAAATCGGATGTTTACTTTCTTGATAATCTGACGGCCCAGAACAAGAAACTGCTATGGATGATGAAGGAAAGGTGCGCCGAAATGCAGTATGAGTATGCTTGGCAGGACAATGGTAAACTACTTGCGCGAAAGGCCGATGGTCAACGTGCCATACGTATCGAGTGTGAAGCGGACCTCGAGAAGATTTGCTGAACAGTAGCACTGCGCATCGTCGTCTTCTTTCCTTTTTTATGGACAAGCCTCGTACATCTGAATATTACGATGCCGAAGCGTTTATCCGTCTCGTTAACTCTTTGAACCTTAGAAAGAATGACAACTTGTCGGTTTTTCATGTTAACATTAGAAGCATGAAAAACAAAATATTCGAGCTTGACAATGTTTTTCAATCCCTCCGGTACAACTTTGACGTTCTGGCTTTTACAGAGACATGGTTCTGCAATAAGGATGATGTTGTTGCTTTGCACGGGTATAGCTCAGAAGGGGTATATCGAAACGACCGAAGGGGAGGAGGAACGTCTATTTACATTAAAAAAGGGCTAAAGTATGAAATGTTATCCCAGTTTTCCAGAGTATGTGATCATTATGAGTCCATTTCTGTTGTGTGCCTTGATTCGATAATTATGTCAATTTATCGCCCACCGTCTGGCGATACAAAAGAGTTTATGCGTTATCTAACAAGTGTATTAGAATACTCCTTAAACCTCAGTCTACCCGTTATCCTTGTTGGTGACTATAATGTTGACATGCTTGCCCCTAACGCCCGATGTCAAACTTTACAAGATGTTATTGAAGAATTTTTCTGCCGGAATGTGATTAATTTGCCAACAAGAATAACTCCTGAAAGCCAAACACTCATAGATTTGTGCGTGACTAATTTTGAACCGAGTACTGTTACTGCAGGTATCCTTACAGTCAATTTAAGTGACCACTTACCCATATTTGCTTTCTTTAGTAAAATGACGAAAAAGAAATGTTTGAAGGACCATCCTGTGCTATGTCGTAATTTCAATGAGCCAGCCCTAGTTGCATTTAGGATTATGATTGAAGGGACTAAGTGGGATGACGTGTACAGTTGTGAAAACCCTGATGACTCGTACGACCTTTTTCTCAAGAAGGTTAAGGACTGTTATGATAATGCTTTCCCTTTAAAGCCGGTTAAGAGGTATCGACGATCCCGAAAACTTTGGGTTACTCAAGAACTTTGTAACCGAATAAGAGCAAGAGATAAACTTTTTGATAAATTCATTCGCCGAAAAGACCCTAAAATATTTTCGGAGTACAAGCGCGTAAGAAATAAATTAAACTCAGACCTACGAAAAGCAAAGATAAGTTACTACAAGTTAAAATTTGCTTCCATATCTAATGATCCTCAGAAAATCTGGAGCTTGGCAAAGAACATCATAGGTGTCCCCAACACCTCTCTTCCAAGTACACTCACGATTGACGGTGTACAATATAGTGATCAGGCCTTAGCTGAAAAATTCAACCAACATTTCCTTACTTCTTGTGCGCCATTGCAGACACATTCTTCGTGTGTAGGATTAGACGAGAGTACTTTTCCTGGAACTGCAAACACAATTTTCCTCACCCCAAGTACAGAGGTCGAAATAACTTCTTTTCTGAAGTCTCTAGCTAAAAGCACCGCACCTGGTTATGACGATATAAAAGCTGAACCTATCAAAACTGTAGCCTATATTTTGAGCTCCCCTTTATTGCATATTTGCAACAGCGCATTCGTCACTGGCATTTTTCCAAAAGGAATGAAAATTGCACGTGTGGCTATACTGCATAAAAGTGGCCCATTTGACAATATTAATAATTATCGCCCAATATCCGTCCTGCCGCTTTTTTCTAAAGTTCTAGAACATTTAATAAAAACGAGGCTAACTAAGTTTCTTGATTCTACTCATGCTATTGTAGACGAGCAGTATGGATTTCGGGAAAAAAGATCAGCTGAAATGGCGCTCCTAAATATAAAAGAGAAAATCGCAAACAATTTCGACCAAAATTCGTTCACCGTTGGGTTGTTCCTCGATTTTAGGAAAGCCTTTGACTCAATTCGACACGATGTATTGTATCATAAACTCCCCTTATATGGAATCCGTGGTGTGGCATTAAATTTGATCACCAGCTACTTGTCGGGTCGCTTACAATTTACTTGCCTTAATGGGTTTCGATCGTCGATGAGACCAATTTTATACGGGGTCCCGCAGGGCTCTATTTTGGGTCCATTGTTTTTTCTGCTTTACATAAATGACATTGTGCATATACCTCTGACTCCAAACATTACGTTGTATGCCGACGATACGAGTGCTTTTTTCTCCGGAAGATGTTTGCGTGAGATTGAGTCGTCAGTCCATACTTGGCTCCGCGAATTGTCAAGTTGGCTAATTTGCAATCATCTTCAACTGAACGTTAATAAGACCAAATTTGTTGTTTTTAAGCCCAAGAATAAACCTGACAATTGTAGTATATCCTTAGAATTTCGTAACACCATAATTGAACGTGTGTCCACATAGAAATTTTTAGGTGTTCTGTTCAATGAAAATTTAAATTGGACATATCATGTAAATAAAGTTCACGCAAGTATGTCCCGGGCTATAGGCATGTTATTCAAAATCAAGTGTTTAATTCCAACCTGGTTGATGCGTCAGTTATACCATGCTCTTGTGCAGTCACACCTTCATTATTGCCTTTTAGTTTGGGGTACCACAACCGTAACAAATTTAGACAGGCTGTTAATGTTACAAAAAAAAGCAGTTCGATGCATAGAGAATGTGCCGAGCTCACACCACTCGAAGCCGTTGTTTCTAAAACACAACTTGCTTAAAGTAACTCAATTGTTCGACCTTAAGCTTGCTGTTCATATTCGCAGTGAAATGAATAGAGACGCACTGTTTCTTGATCCATACACTCCAGTTAACCCGCGTTACAATCTTCGACCAGGGGCTCTTAAGACCCCATTTATTCGAACTAACTATGGTGCACAAAAACTAGATTATATAATACCCCATTTTCTTAATACAAACCCGGTAATATTCGACATAGTTCTTAAATTTACCTCACTGCTCAGACTTAAACGAAATATAAAACGACATTTTTGTACTTCAATTGTCTAGAAGTCTGCACTTGTTCCTTTTTTTTTAAATGAGGTCAATTTATGTGCTATGTGATCCGTTTTCTGCTTCTGTGTTACATTTGATGTTCTCTGTCGGTTTTCTTGTAAACATTGTATAACGTTGCTTTTGCTGGCTTCTTTCGTTCTTTTTTTCTTTTCTTTTCTTTTTTTTTGCTTCTTTTCGTTTTTTTTTTCATCACCATTGCTGATGATCGCCTTTTGTAGTCATTGTATAACGGTGTTCTTTTTTTTTTTTTTGAAATCTTTTTTTTTTTCCTCTCTCTTTTTCTCTTTTTTTGCTGCTCTCGTCAACACTGTGCAATGCCGACCGCAGGGGCAGTAGGCCGTCGTCAGGCAGAGTACATCTGCCTTTTGCCTCTGTACCCCAGGCTACTCCTGTCTGAATAAACTTCAACTTCAACTTCAACTTCAACTTGAATCGTATATTGAGGAGCCTTCGTGCGTACGGTCTTATGGTGTTTTTCGACATCGAGAAGGAATATGACACCGCTTGGCGTTACGGCATTCTTAGTGACCTCAAGTCATTTGGTGTCTCGGGTAACATGTTAAACACCCTTGTTAGTTACCTGTCGGAGAGAACCTTTCACGTTAGAGTCGGTAGTGCGCTCTCAAGGGTTCATGTGCAAGAAAACGGCGTGTCCCAGAGTGGAGTGTTGAGCTGCGCTCTTTTCATTGTTTAGATGAACTCTCTTGGAAAGGAATTGCCACCTACAATCTCTTATTCTATATGTGTAAACGACGTCCAGGTATCTTTTAAATCACGCAACATGTCAATTTGTGAACGCCAAGTTCAGGTTGATGTCAAGAAACTTGCCGGCTAGGCAGGCAAGGATGGTTTTAAACTTAACCCTGGAAAAAGCTCTTGTGTTCTCCACGAAGCGTGGGGTCCATCCAGACCCTGACATTACTCTTAAAGGCGTGTCCATTTCTGTGAATAAGGAGCACAAGTTTTTAGGCGTTGTTTGACCACAAACGCACATTCATTCCGCACATCAAGGAAATTAAGCATAAATATCTGAAAACAATTAATATCGTTAAGGTTCTCTTCCACCAATCCTATGGTGCCGACAAAGAACTCCTGCTGCGCTTGTATACTGCTTTGGTTGGGTCCCGTTTGGACTATGGCAGTGTGGTGTATGGGTCGGCGACTAAGACAGCATTGCAAATGCTTGACCCAGTGCTACACTTGGGGCTTCGTCTTGCGTCAGGTGCTTTTCGCACTATCCCTGTCCGAAATCTGCATGTCGAGTGTAACAAGTGGTGCCTTGAGAACCAACGGACGTACATGGGTTTGCTTTATGCTTTTAAAATTTAATCGCTGAATAGCCACCTTTTTATCCTGTCTTTAACAATACATCTACATCTCTGGTGTTTGCAAGTCGTCCATCTGTTCCTCTTCTCTCCTTGTTTAGAGAGAGAGAGCGAGCCTCGGATCTCAGCGTTTCGTTTTTAGATGTGTACACATAATATTTTTCAGATATTTTACCACCGTGGAAAGTTCGCTCTGTGTCTTGCGACTTTTCTTTTATGGAACTGGAGAAAAATCTGGTACCAAGAACTGCAATCCTGCAGCTCTTCTTGTCTCTGCAGCATAAATTCCAGTGTCCAGAATTTTACTCTGACGCCTCAAGAACTGCCACTTCTGTCTTTTGTGCTGCGCTCGGACCCAGCTTTAATGTCAGTAAAACTATGAATATCAATACTAGTATTTTTACAGCAGAGGCCTATGGTATACTTCTTGTTGTTAAATACATCCTTGAAAGTCAAATTCCACAATCTATTCTCTATACGGATTCCTTTAGTGTTGTGCGGGCATTGGCATAGTCATCCACTAACCATGTTCTCAATATTCTCTTCAACGCCATCATGTTTGTATATTCCCAAAAACCTGATGTGGTTCTTTGCTGGGTGCCAGGTCACTCTGAAAACTCCACCAATGAGGTGGCAGATCAAATGGCGACTACTGCCGCACTTACAAATAGAGTGAACATTACAACTCTACCGTACACCGACCTGAAACCACACATCAGACAACACCTTCGCCAAACATGGCAAGTACACTGGAATGGACATACAGACAACAAACTACACGTAATAAAGCCACTCTTGGTACCATACACCACTGACACACGTAACAGACATACTGAAGTTGCCTTGGCAAGGTTACGGATAGACCACACACATGTCATGTAACACACTCACACCTGCTCACTGGTTCCTCAAGACCAGTGTGTAGCAGGTGCGCAGGGGGCCTATCCGTAACACACATCCTCACACAATGCAAAGCACAAGACACAACACGATATAAACACTTCCCAGAGCTATACAGATACAACTTTCCGCTGCATCTAGCATACCTTCTTGGAGATAACCCCATGTTTTCGGTTAAAAATACTTTTATTTTTTGTCAGAGATTCGCTTTTTAGAACTCATCTTATATCATGTGTGATCACCAACTGGCCCTATACACCAGCCATCTTCATTGGATTTTATTTCGCCTCACTTTTGTTTTGTTTTGATTTTACTGTAATAATTTACTTTTTGCACTTACAAGTGTATCATAAATAACCATGTCTTTGGCGCTCTTTGCCCTAGCTGGCCTTGCGCCAATAAACACAAATCATCATCATCATCATCATCATCATCATAATCGTCATCATATCTACTACGGCCTGCAGGAATAGTTTCCGGATGTCTTTTAAATCGAGTGGCAATTAAAACGAGTGGCAATTATTAGGCGACTAGCAAATCACGTGCCCGGTAATAGAGGCAACAAGGACGATTGACCCCAATCCCCAGTCGTAGTAACGAAGGGAGGAAGAGAAAATTAAAGCCGTTCCACTCAATGGGAAAGCTGTCAGAAGTGCAGAGCAGTGAATCGCCATAATGGGTGGTGGCGCCGTTATCCGCTCACTGCTACCACCCATCACGCTCTTCGCACCCTGTCTCACTCCTCTCTTGATGAATATGCAATTCAAATTTCCCGCCTTCGCAGGGCTCGTGCGCTCCCTGCCTGAAACTGTAGCAGCGGGAGTTCTGTAATTTTTGTGCTTGCTTTAATTTTCTATGCTGGAGCTGCTTTGCGTCATTTCGAACGCGTTATTTTTTCTTGCGCGGCTGGAGGCTTTCTGGGTCATTTCGAACGCGCCATTTTTTTTCTTTCTGCGTCATTTCGAACGCGTTATTTTTTCGTGCGCGGCTGGAGCCTTTCTGCGTCATTTCGAACCCGCCATTTTTTTCTCTTGCGTGGCCGCTTTTTTCGCTTACTATCGTAAAAACCAACCCAACGAGCGTTCCTAACTAAGTGAACGCAGACCCGCCGCGGTGGCTCAATAACTAAGGCGTTGTGCTGCTGAGCACGAGGACGCGGGTTCGATTTCCGGCCGCGGCGGCGGCTTTTCTGATGGAGGCTAAAAGCAAAAACGCCCGTGTGTACGAGATTTCGGCGCACGTTAAAGATCCCCAGGTGGGCAAAATTAATCTGGATCCCTCCACTACGGCGCACCTCATCGCTTACGTTGCGTCGCGTGCGCGTTAAACCTACAATAAATCACACTAATTGAACGCGGGGGTTGCCGGTTATATACACTTATTTTGCCTGAAATGTACCTGCAGTTCTCTTTGCGCTAACAACGGGGAGGTGTATGACAAGCTTCAGCGGTTCACGAGTTTCGAACAACTATGACTATATAAACCACGTGGTTTTCGAAGCCTCAGCGTGACCCCCTGACGACGGCACACCAGGCTCTACTTGGGTCCGTTATCTTGCTGCGCCGCCTGATTCCGGCAGTCGCTTGACATCGACCGTTAGCGAGAAACGACGACAAGGCGAGCCCATGAAGTGCTCTGTCCTTAAAATACGCAGAGGGAAAAGAATTCCGGTAGTAATGAAAGGACGCAGTCGCTCCACTCGACACGTACGCAATGGCGATATGGAGAAGGTGGCGCTACTGTACGCACAACCTCATTACTGTACGTAAAAGGAGCGCGCTACTATAGTTTCCACGTGACACTTCATCGGTGTGGTGTGCACAGCGATGCAGTGTCAACCGTCTACAATGACCACCAGCCCTTAAGCAACTGCGACCGTACGGCGCTGACGCAACGGAAGGTGCGCAAGCAATACAATGTGTAAGATTCTACCTGCGATTCTCCAATCTTTCTCCCCCACCCCCTTTCCCTAATTTTTCCTTCAAATAAAATTTGTTCAGTCGGTATAAGATACCTGTATTTTTAGAGGTAGCGCCAACTTACCTTGCCTTAGCTATCATCCCACCTTTTGAGAGGAGCAAACAGCGCGCTGTTGCCGGCCAATGACAAGGCCCCTTTGCGGTACCTCACACGGGACCAGCTTTTTGAATCTCGGGTCCGTTCCACAACGTGACAAAACATAGCATTTATGCGTTTTTATCGAGTTCATAAGTGTAAGAGTGCGGCTCGAAAAGTTTGTACAAGCTCTTGCTGAGAGACAGTTGAAATGGGAACAGCATGTCCTAACGGAGAATTTGTAACACGCACTCCTAGTTTAAGCATGTAGCGTCTGTATACAATATTTTCAACAAATACGAAAAACGTTTAAACGTCAGACCGCCCATTTTATTGCATGCGCAAGGGTGTGAAACTTTATTGAAAGGAAAAAAATACACAAAGATCGGCCTGATGGTATTAGTTCTGGCCAGCTATTGTGTGTGTGGGAAGAGTAAGGGGAAGAAGGAGCATGAGGATAGGATGAGAGAGATGAAGACGGCTGAGGAATGAAAGACGAAATAATAGCTATGTACAACAATTATACAGTGCATGTGTTATAGTTCTCAATTGTATATATATATATATATCAGTGTGTCGAACCGAAAAAAATACGGGTTCGGTTACGGTTCGGGTTCAGGTAAATTTATTTTGTTCCGGTTCAGTTCCGGTTCGACTAATTCTATCCACGAACCGGTTCGCGAACCGGTTCGGAGTGTTGAACCGGTTCGTGAACCGGTTCAGAACTGAATTATTAGCAAGGCGTGAAAAATCAGTTTTGTATACTTTAAATTCATCAAAACTGAAGTACTTTTTTTCTTCACTCGAACTAGTGGTTTTTTGAAAATGAGCTGCAATACTACTGTCAAATTTGAAAATATTGGCCAGGTGTAACAGAAAATGTACCAGCCTCTTTTTCACCACCCCTATCCTAGAGACTACACAAAGCCGCCGCCAAGAGACATGAGTGTGTTATTTATTGGTGCCCCTTTCTTCGTTTTATTGTACTGCTTAGATGCTAATAATGACTTAAGACATTGCCCATTTTGCTTGAATTACTTCCTTGTTACGTCACTGCTGATGCTGGGTGGCAGAAAATTTGAAAGTTTTTTCGGTGTTTCTCACCACTTCTTGTAAAAACAACTTCCTTAACGAGTCACCAAAGGCAGATCTTTCAAACAAGGCAAGGTAGGGCTTTGTTTTCACGGTCCATTTAGGATCCTTGGCCAAGCATGTAAGATGACGCGGCGGAAAAATATCGCCGACCAGGGGCTGCGGCCTCTTCGTTATCGGGCTTACTGCGACAATCAAGAGCGAATGCTGCCTGCAAAACAATCAACAAAGAAAACTTCCACGTAAAGCGCGCAAACACACGCCCGCGCACACAACATGGCGTTTTATTCGCCTGTGAAGAGCAGCTTTACCTGTACAAGAGACTACCAAAGACGCTAGCGGAAATCAGCGAAACCAAACGTACAGTGCCCAACGCTGGGCACACCTGTCAATTCGAAAGAACACAGTCTCTAGAATTTCGAATAGACACGTATCTTCGCTTACCTCACCCGCCGCGGTGGCTCAGTGGCTAAGACGTCGTGCTGCTAAGCCTCAAAAACGCGGTTTCCATTCCCGGCCGTGGCGGCCGCTTTTCTGATGGAGGCGAAAAGCGAAAACGCCCGTGTGTTCGAGGTTTCGGCGCTCGCTAAAGATCCCCAGGTGTTCAAAATTCATCCGGAGCCTTCCACTGGGCCGCGCCTCATCACCTGTGTAGCGTCGGCGCGTTAAACCTCATAATCAATCAATGTTCTCTTTCTCCGTACAGTACGTTTAAGAATCTTATTTCTCCGGCCCCTTCGCCCTATTTTCCCCTCTTCCTCGTTTCGTGAGGTTCGCCTCGCTTGTATAAAGCCGATGTCTCGAACCAATAACAAACATATGTGCGTCCCTTTCTTCGTGCGTCCCGTTAGTGGCGCTGTTTTAATTCTTGTGATTATGCATGTACCTAAAAGCCAAAATTTCAACACTCTTTAGCTGCTGTAAATAGGCATAGGCAAATGTAGGGCTTGAACCTTGGCTGGTACACAGTGCAACAATCTCGTGGACTGATTGCACTTGCACTGTCCCAATGAGGGAGAAAGAGAGAGCGACAAACGTTTTATTGAGCCTTTTAAGGCCCCTTGTGGGGGCGTGGTGGCAGGCGCACTGGCGACCGCGGGAAGGGTGAATTCGGTGCTTCAAACATCGTGCAGGCTGCCAAGAGTTTGACATTTCTTCTTCCCAGCCTTGCATCCTGCTTGCTCGACCATCAGCAACATACCATTGCAATTAGGAGCCTTAATTGCTATACTGGTGTGCAGTCGTTTCACCATGTT
This sequence comes from Haemaphysalis longicornis, assembly GCF_048455015.1. Classification (NCBI taxonomy): domain Eukaryota; kingdom Metazoa; phylum Arthropoda; class Arachnida; order Ixodida; family Ixodidae; genus Haemaphysalis; species Haemaphysalis longicornis. Next base: position 437,300,281 of record NW_027526203.1, on the reverse strand, counting down.
GTGGCTATGGCGTTGTGCTGCTGAGCCGAAAGACGCGGGTTCGATTTCCGGCCGCGGCGGCCGCTTTTCTGATGGAGGCGAAAAGCGAAAACGCCCGTGTGTACCAGATTTCAGCGCACATTAAAGATCCCCAGGTGGTCAAAATTAATCCTGAGCCCTCCACTGCGGTGCGCCTCATCGCCTGCCTTGCGTCGGCGCATTAACAAACCTCACAATCAATCAAGTAATCAAATTGTCACCATGTTGTGACCGTGATGAGCGTGTTCGGAGCGTTTTGATTCATTGAACGGGTAAAAGTGAGCGACAGATTGCGAAGTTGATGGCGCGTGAAAGAAAGAAGCCCCTAATGACACTTACCACCCGTTATCAATAACGGGATGGTCGAACCGTTTTGTCGAGAACCGGAAACCGTTATTTCTTTTTTCGGTTCAGTTCCGGTTCGGGTTCAGCCGGCTCAAAAAATAATGGTTCGGGTTCGGGTTCAGTTCCGGCAAAAATACCGGTTCGGTTCCGGTTTTCGGTTCGGTTCGATATATATATATATATATATATATATATATATATATATATATATATATATATATATATATATATATATATATATATATATATAATCAGAAATGGGAAATGAGGGGCTCAGTAAGTGGGTGTGTGGGTGTGTTATAGGCCAATCTCGTTGATCACGTATCACGAAGTACCGCAACACTATAAGTTAGAACGTGTCGCCTATGCAGCACCGCATAAACACCGAACGAAAGAGGAGGAACGACAGCTCCGTGCCCTCCAGAGGAATTCCTTTCCCCATCCCACTAAATGTCCTATATTGCACCCCACCGTATATTCGCCGCTATTCCGCTTCTACGAAGCCCCCGGGACGCTTGGGCGTGGGCGGCGCCCATGCCCATGGCGATAATATAGCGCAGTCCGTCGCTTTTTGAGAGAGAGCTCCGACTTCAGCTCCGACTTCAATCAGCTCCGACTTCAATGATCAGCGACTGCTGGTGTCGATGGCCGTTTAGTCTGGGAAAGCTCAAAGGGTCTTGGACTAAAGACTTCTCCCCATTGTTTCTCGCAATAAGCACGTTTATTCTTTCTCACAATTGGGGTCACTCGTAAAGTCGATAAGGCGCTGGTAGCGGCGGGTAAAGGCTACGCCAAGCCGTAGTCAGTGAAACAGCATGGGGTGGTTTCGGTGAATACCTGGAGGTAACCGAAACTCACGGTCCGGGTCCAGCCAGTGTAGCCTTCTATGACGGATGTCAGGGTGGGAACAGTGACTAGTCGAGGCGAGGCGGAAAATAGAAGAGCGGTTGTGTCCGGCCTTGCAAAGGGCAGACGTACATCATCATCATATCCATTTGTATCATAATTGTTACGCTAGGATCGTGCAGAACTCAGTGACGAAGTGTATTTACAACAAGTGTATTTACAACACAGGACGAAGTGTATTTACAACATATTCAGCCACTCAAAGAAAATGACGGTAACTAAAAAAAAAAATGCTCACAAAGCGGGTTCAGTTAGCTTTCCGCGGCACTGGCTGGCGCTAGGCCCGCAAAACAGTTACGTTAAGCACGGCTCACAGGTATGTCTTGTTGGAGCGCAGTGGTCGTCGAGGGGGACGGTCGCAGAACTTGGCCGGCCGCTTCACGGACAGGTCACCAGCGAGCTGGTGTGAGACGCTCCGGAACACCTCCGCGACCAGGCAGACCAGGCCCGGAAGTCGTGGCCAGGACTCAGCAAACCGGCGGTCCGAGTAGGAGCATGGGGCCGCTGACGCGCCACGAACGTCGGTCTCACAGAAGCAGGAACCCTGGCTCGAGCCGGAACGGGACGACGCGGCAGTGCCTTGTGATCACTTGTGCTCGAGCCGCACCCAGACGGCAGCTCGCCTTGGTGACCGATGGCGACGGTCTCGTAACGGACGGCACGTCGACCGGACGTCTGACGTGGGAATGCCCAATCCAACCGTGCCCCGTCTCTGTCGCCCTGCGCTTCCCGGGGTCGCAGCTCTTGCTCGCACCACGCCCTCGTCTTCTTCATCTCGGTGGTGTCTTTTTCCCAGCGGCCGCTTGGTGTCTCGCGCGATGTGAATCTTCTTTAACTATTTTCACCGTGCCCCCTCCGAGCCATTCTTCACAATCATATCCGTTTGTAGAAACCTTCTTTGCCTCCTCGTGAGCCAAATTGTTTCCAGCTAGCCCGCAACGGCCTGGTACCCACTGAATGGTAAGAACATGTCCTTGCTACAGTGCAAAGGAGCATAATCCCATTACTTCCGCAGCAACTGCATAAAGTGGTCCTTGCCTCATAACACCATTGAAGACCTGGAGTGCTGGCTGTAAGTCACAAAACAGGCTCCTAGCTTGAAGGTAGTTCGCGGGAGACTACACGAATTGCCTCCCAGATGGCAATTAGCTCAGTAGCAGTGGGGGTTGTATAATCTAGTGTGAATCCTCGGGTAACGCACAAGCTTGGGATTACCACAGCCGCGGTAGACCTGGCTTATCACAGAACTGTCATAACTTTCAGTAAATACGTGCCACCGAAATATCAGTATAGCATGTACAGTTCCGGCGTACTTGTCTTTCAAGAACGCTCGTGTCAATTGTTTGAGGCCACTAATGGCAATGAAGACTTCTTGATGATTCCCCGGACAGAATCATCTGTGGGTACTATAAAACCATTGATCCGTCTTTCCGTTCCGTATTATCAAGACGTCTTTGCCATTAGTTGTTCTCAAACAATTGACACGAGCGTTATCTTTCATAAAAATCACCTGCGTCACTCAAATGAGGAAAACAAAACGGCAGTGCATGTTTAACGCACTCCTAGGCATGCTTAACTATCCGATTGTTTTTCGGGAACCATGTTGTTCTGTTTACTTGTCGCACTGCTGAAAACAAAACGCTTTACATCAAACTGTGCGCGCACTTTTCGGCGAGGACGTTTAGTTGCTACGAACCCCAAGCTTGCAAAAATCACAAAACGCACTCACGCGCTCTCTCTCTTTTTTTTTCAGTATGAAAAAGCAAGCTTGCGCGAAAAGGTGACCAGTCATCGACTGCAAAACTTCTCTCTGTGGCAGCCAGTCTTCCTCTTGAGGCATGTTGAGTCGACATCCGCATCGTCGGCTGCAGCGAGTCGGCATCGGGCTGCAGCCGCCTTGTAGAGAGTAAAGAGCCTACTTTTACATACAGAGCATACGTGCGCTCGCCAGGGAATTCTTTGTCTTGTTTTTTAATCAGTCTTCAGAAGGGCAGTGTCGCAGGGGCCTTCACGTTGGCCACGTCGTCAAACCTCTCCCCGTTGAACTTTTCGTACACCGCCCGTTCGGCACGGGTTGATGCCTCCCTGAAGCTGCTGTAGAGGGATCGGATGCAGTCCCGGAAGCTTCTCACTTCATACCCGGAGTACTGTACGAGCTCCCGTCTCCACGGATCCCTGGCGAAGACCTCGTTCGCGAAGCACAGTGCAGCGCCAGCAATAATGCTAGGCAAATGCCGACAGTAAGGCTCGTCGTCGAGAAGTGCCAGCTCGATCAAGTACTGGCCGAGGTGCCTGACCTTGCGTGGTGCTTCGTCAACCTGCGCGTAGCGCTCAAAAAAGTAGTTTGTCGTAGGACCGGCGAGGTCGAACGATAGCACCTCTAGCAGCATACGCTCTGTCTTAATAATTTGCTTCTTGGTGAATGCGTTATGGCTTAAGTAGGCGAGCTGCGCAACTCCCGGCGGGTGGATTTCTTCAAACTTGGCTGCAACCAGCAGCGAAGCTGTGCCAACACGGTGAAGCTCACTGCGTGTAGAAGACAGGGTGGCAAGAAAACGGTCGACGTAGCTCACCGCCCGGAACAGTGTCTCCTCGTGTAGTTTGTATTTCTCGACAGCCTTGATCATCCAGTCGACGAGGGTGGTCCGCATTGCGGAGGTGACGACGACCTGGTTGCGTATGTAGTTCTCGTGGGGTCGGTGCTCCAGCTCTCTCTCGCGAAGATATTTGTAAATATCTCGCGAATATGTACCGTCGCACTCGAGCTCCCGAAATTCTGTGAAGCAGTTGATTTGCTCTGAATCAAATGATGCGTCCTTCGTTTCCCTTGTTCCATCACAGTCGACGGAACCGTCGGTGGCCCGTGGCGTAGCTGTTGTCCCATTTATCGACGCCGGCGGAACGGCGACGCCGAGAGGGGTCATAGCGCACAGAGGCCTCACACATAGTGTGTCGGCTGTCGGAGGTTTCAGGGAACCATCGTTAGAGCTGAAGTCTTCGGAAACTTCAACGTGATTCAAAGGGCGAGAGCCTTCGGTCGATACAGGTATAAGTGCTGACCGCCTGAGTGCAGGAGCAGGCGCTTGCTTCTTTGCACACTCTACCCTTGCTTGCGTCGTCTGCTCAGCCGTGATTTTATTTTCAAGGCAACGCAGCGTTTGCCTTTTGTCAAAGGCTAGGGCATTGGCGCTTCCGGGCTTTTCGGTTGGCCTTGCGGGTTGTTCTAGTGGCCCCGAGTTTTCGTCTGGGTACGAGGCAGTTGCGGTCGCGTCATGCGTCGCCATATTTGGAGACTCTTCTTCAGCAGCAAAGCTTCCTGACAGTCTTCACCGGCCCTGAGCCAGTTTAGTGCCGGTCTGAGGAGAGTGCCGTGGCGAGCAGAGTGCCGGACTGAGTAGAGGGTCGGGCTGAGTAGTGCCGAGCTCCTTCAGGGGCGGTCGGTGGCGGCCGGTGCAGTAATAGGCTCTTCGGCCCCGACTACGACCACAGCAGCCACTCCAGAACGTCCTGAGCGCGCCTGGCCTCGTGCCACGTGGCACTGGCGATGATGGTGTTGGTGGTACAAGGCAAACGGCTCTTACCCGCTCAGGGGCATTGGCCAGAAAAGGGGTTCTTAGCGAGAGAAGCTATGCTTGGTTTTTAGAAAAAATAAAGTATATATTTATTTATAGGAATGCCTTAAAAGTATGCGCTTAGGAAAACAGGATTGTAGAGAGTATGAACAGAAATAAAATAAATTATATAAATTCCAAGAAAAGCAGGCAGCAAATACAAAGGCGTTGTGCTGCTGAGCACGAGGTCGCGGGTTCGATTCCCGGCCGTGGCGGCCCCTTTTCTGATGGAGGCGGAAAGCAAAAACGGCCGTATGCACGAGATTTCGGCGCACGTTAAAGATCCCCAGGGGGTCAAAATTAATCCGGAGCCCTCCAGTACGGCGCGCCTCATCGCCTGCGTTGCGTTGGCGCGTTAAAGCCTACAATCAATCAATCAAGCAAATACAAAGGAAATAGAGAATGTGGTGCAGTCAAGGTAGTGAGAAAAAAAAAAAAACGCGCGTAGTTTTGAAAGGCGAATCAGGCAAAGGTGACATGGCAGCTAGCAGAGGAGACAACCTGGTTCCGGGATGAATGAGTGTACCGCGCGGCAACAACCCCTACGGCAGAATTCCAGTACCTTCACCCTGAACTATCAAATTAGTGGAGCAGACAGAGGGGGGTTCAACCGATTGCGTGTGCCTTTTGAGTACCTCCGTAATATGGAGGCTAACCGTTGGTAAGAGATAAAAAAGTGGGAGATTGTTTCTGGTTTTCTGCTGAATGCACATAGAGGCGAAGGGACAAGATTGTAGCGGTGTAAGTAATTTAAATTTGCCCGTGACAATGGAAACTAGTGAAATTGACTTCGCAAGCTCGCGACTGGCTTATGCTTTACTTCCTTCAGCACCGAAGGTGATCGAGCTCTTAATCGACCAGATTTAGGGGAAATCCCCAAGGTGGAGTAAGTTTCTGTATAGGAAAGTTTGACATCCACCTCAATGCAGCCATACGGCTACAAAGGATACAGCTTTCTCAGAAACTTCGCAGTTGAAGAAAAATTAGTCCTGGTCCAGGCTTCGAACCCGGGACCACTGCTTAACCGGAGCAGTCGCTCTACCAACTGAGCTAACCAGGAGGCTAGTCGTTAGTAGCGCGAAAGCGAATTGATCAACAACTCGAAGTGAAGGACAGGTATTTGTAGCCGTATAGCTGCATTTAGGTGGATGTCAAACTTTCCTTTACAGTGATCGAGCTCTGTGCATGCGTTAGCGGAATCAGGCACCCCTTGAAGTAGGCAAAATATCCGAAAACACGCCGAAGTTATGAAGTTCATGGGCAGCAGAACCTCCACTACTGGACTGCCCGATGCCATTCCCGCCAGAGCATCGTCCGATTCATGAAGCCTGGCGTGACAGGGCACAGAGAAAACGAATCAGTAAGCCTTCTATTGTCTGTTGTTCAGATGAATCAAACTTACGAAAGGCTACGAAAATTGATATAAATTCCTGGTGAAAGATGCTGCTCACCTTTGGGGAAAAACACTGGCACGCCTTTCCCGAATTGTACGCCCACGATGACTGTGCACCCCTTCGAAGCTATAAGGCCAGACGCCCGGAGGCTGTCGGGATTTATCTCTCGCTCCCGTGCCATCTCGCGTGTTCGTGTCCACGGACTGGTGACATAGAATTAAATGTTGCTTGCAAAGCAGATTGGCCTTCACCTGATCAGTTGCACGTCTCTACGAGTGGCGACATTTTGTGGCAAACAGGCAATGTGGAATTTGTAGTTCAGAGAATGCATGAAAAATCGAACTTCGTAAGCAGGACGTGGACATGCCGAAAAGGGCATCTCATGCTCGGCGCAGAACTCGGCGGCACATCGCGAGTTGTCTAGCGTAAACTTGCGCGAACTAACGGGTTTCATAGGGGAAGCATACCCTGGTGATCCCTGACAAGTTCTGGCGAAACGCGACAAAACCCCGAACATTGTCTTTCTAGCAGAGCCGGATCTTCGTCTAAAAATGCGTTTGTATTGCCTGCGTATAATACCATTTCCGCGATTCGAAGCAAGTTTGCCATGTCAGTTGAACAGATCAATTGCTGTATACTTAAAAATGCGTGAGCACCTCGTCCCTCTCCCCGCGCTAACTTGAGGCTCGACCCGATGAGCACGCCTGGCTTCGGTTTCCGAAGCCGGCAGCACGGCGCACCTCGCGCACCCCTCGAGCACCGTGCCACCTGCGTTCTAACCGTGTCAGTGTTCACACTGGGTTGCTTTAGCAGCGGCATGGGCCGCCTGTGACTTCTTTTGTTGTTGACCAGTGGTGGCACATCGTTGCTGTCATCTCCAATCCGCTTTCCTTTGCCCCTGCTGCACCCTGCACTCGTTTCACACTCCAATTTACGCGGGAACGCTGGGTGCATCAGGGGGCAAGGAGCCGCGCTGCCGCCACTTCCCGAGCAACTCGGCGGGCAGCTGCTCGTAGGCAGCGCCACCGCCGCCAGCTCACCTTGACGTCACCTCTCTCCGCGCATGCCCTATCGTTGCCCGCGGATCCTTGACGATATTTTTGTCCCAACAGGCTATCTAGTGCTTACGCAATAGTAATAACAGGCCAAGAATAGATCCTTGTGGTTCACCGTACTAAATTTTTTCATAACTTGACCAGGCCTAACAAGTTTCTATGTATTCAAATATATGATATCGTGAAGTGTTTTTTTATTAAGCTGGGGCAGTGTCCCCTCAATCCATGCCATCTAGTTTTTGATTCAAAATATGTTTGTTTAGAACTTCATGCTTTTTTAAAATCAAGTTGCACCGGGTGATACAAAGCCACAAAAAAAAGTACACGCCAAGCGCGCTCATGCAAGCACTCCAATAGGTGGGGTGCGCTGCACAGCTTGCCATCTTGCTTAATCCGTTCAAGTTGTGTCTTTTGTGCTCGCACCATCCAATTCATCCCTCACAGCCCTTCCCGTACTGTCTCCGCTGTCAAATTCCCAGCCCCGACTACCAGAGTTATAGAAACCAGCTCACCACCGACCACGACTGCACCATTAATCTAACGGCCTACCACATACTGCCCACTGGACTATTCCTGGCTACGGAAAAACCTTACAAAGAACTAGTGTGTACTCCGTTCTGCGTGCCTGTGCTCCACCCTGTACATACTTCGCTGCCGCCTATGCTCTACATAGCAAGAGTTTGCGGCCCGGTTGCGACCGCATTTATTACTCGCGTGCAGCGGTTTCTTTAAAGCATGATCTGCCGGCCAGGACGAATTGGAAAGGGAGGAGTTCATGGGACGCCAACATCGCCGTCAAAACCTTCATTATCAGCATGATCAAACGGCTCGCTAGTGAGAACAGACTTGGCTAAGGAGGCAACTTTTCTGTCTGTTCACCTACCCCAAGAGCAGAGCCGCTGCCACCGGAATAAACGTGGGCCTGTCCACACTCCGCATCGGCTACCTGCAGCGTTTAACCCAGCCACCTTTGGGCACTGCGGATAATACCAGAACGGCACGCATGTGTAATGCGATTGCCCAGCAGCCACTACCAATGGCCTTTCTTTGAGAGTTGCGCTGCTCTCGCCCCCATCCCCGAAATGTCTATGGGGAACCAACGACTCCCGGCGTCCGATATTGAGATGGCACTCGACTTCAGTCGCGAAAGCAGTGAAGACGATTATAAATGCGGTTGTTTGAGCTCACATATATTGTCATGGACCCAAAGACGAAGCAGTGGTCTTGAAGGAAAAAAACAAGTTTATTGGAGCGAACTTGTGTTTCCCTAACAACTCAAAGAGTACACAAACGGCGAAGCAGCAGTCAACTAAGTGACGTGCGCAGGCGAGTGTCGGGTAAATCTTATGCCGTGGGGACTGCTCTGCAGGCATTTATCTTTCGGCGCGGGTGTTTCTCGAACCGTCGAATTACATCGCAAGCACTGTAGTTCAAAGAAGACTATTCTAGACTAGTGACGTTAGCTCGGAACATTCTCCCTGTCAAATGAGACGTCCCATGCGGCACAAAAAAGAAAGAATGCAACACGCGCTTCACTTGGGACACAGATAACAAAACCCGGAACAGCCGCTCGGTAAAAACACAACATAAACAAACCCAATGTATGGTTCGCGGCCATATTATCTCTATCTTTAACTACACAAATTGGAACCGAGTCGTGGTAGATCCCAGGGGATCCTGCTTGAGGTAAATGGCGGGATGGCATGAGGTAAATGGCGGGATGCAAGCGCGCTCAGCAAGAGGAGAACGATCGTTTATTTTGAGCAAACGGGAGATGATGGAGCCGTTCACTCGGGCGGGAGGCGTCCTCAGTCCAGGACGTCCTGAGCACGCGTGCAGACAGATAAATACTCGGTTTCATTTAAAAAAAAATTATAAATAAAGATTTAATGCTTACCTGCGGCAATGCGAGAGCATTGCATTTTGTTTTAAGCTATGAAATCCGCTATGTCTAATCATAGGGCTGTCGTGATTTTGTCATCTACTGTTGCAACAATGTCTTTGTCGTCCGCACAATATATGCGGGGGTGGTTTTAGCTTCAGCGAGTGCCTTCCTGTTCGCTGGTTGCGCGGCATATCTGTGCTCCCTGGCATCTTCTGAGACGGTATTCCGTGGACAACCACGTTTCACGGGCTCTGCTGGCCGCACAAGGGAACTAAAAAGAAGAGAGCAGTAAGATATGCCTCTGTGGACCTAATTCACCAAGCGTTTGCTGGTAAGAAGCGATGACAAGGAAGAGTGTGGCACGAAAGGGGCTCTTAATAAACTTCCCGTTTTCTAATTCCGTTGTTCTGTCACTAGGCGCTTCTGCCCTAGAAGTTTTCCATTGGACAGTTGCGTCCGCCCATCATAATAATTTGTTTTTTTTTTTCTGAATCTACTTAAATATTCTGTTTTTGTTTCCTTTTTTTGCTTATTTTGGTATTTAAAGTAACCTAGGTCCCAGTCTAATTTGGTAGACAGCTTCTTGTAAAATCTCCCGCGTAGATATGTGCCATGATGTGTGGCAAACAACCAACCAACGAGGACCGCACAGAAGCGGCCGGAATAGGGAATGAGCTGTGGCAGCTACCGCTTTAGAGAGAGAGGGGGACGTTTCATTGAGCCTTTAAAGACCCCTCGTTGGGCGCGGTGACCGGCCAACCTGTGACCGCAGCAGCCCTCGCCGTGACTACCCGTCGCATAGTCACGTCGGAGCTGCCCAGCGCCTTAGCCCAGTGCCCACCATCTGGTATGGGGGGGTATAGGTCGTGGGACCAGCTACAAAGGAGGTGTTTTAGCGCTCCACATGCAGGGAAATTTTGGGGAGGGGCAGAGAGTAGGATAAATATGGTGCATGCTGTAGCGACAAGGAAGGGCCTGGGCTTGCACCAGTCGGACAAATCCGGGTGTGCGGGAGGGAGCTGGGGGCGTGAGAGGCGGTAATGTGCCGTAATGTCATGGGAGGTTAAGAGAATGCCGTGGGCGCCAGGTCCACGGGCCGCACGCACGCAAGGCCGTCGTCGCCACCCATCGTCAAGGTTCGGGGGCTCTTCTGGGCGTTGTCATCAAGGCACTGGGGCTCCCGTCCTGCGCCTGCCGGGCTCCGGTGTTCCTGACGTCGCATGATCAGACTCTAGGCGTACCAGAACACCTAGCTTCGCCCCGTTCGGGCACTCGTCTGGGCGTGACACCTCCAGTGAGCGCTCCTTCGACGGCCACGTCGACTGGACGCTTTTCCGAAACTAGGGCTGCGTCTTTCACCGCGACAGTACGTGAGATCCTTCCCTTGTTTGGCCATTTGGGCGAGCCCCTCCGGGACCTCTGACGATTACGGATTTTTTAGCGAATTGTCTGCCTGCTAACGAACTTTCCGTTCCTCCTTAACCAACCCTGTATTGTCCCTGCTTTTTAACCTCCCGCTGTTCTGTGGTTATGTTCCCGTAATACGCGTTGCACGTATCGTCCCATTAAATGTAGTCCTTCTACATGTGCGCACACAGTATTCTTCTGACTTCCTATGGGATCCTTGGTCTATCATTAAAGGCCCCTTTTCTAAAACCGTTGCAGTACAAACAAAGCGCAAATACTAGGTATAACTGCAAGCTGTGAGAAATTGCACAGACGGCTACATTCTGGTGTTAAACCTTACTACCACCGCATGCTATCTACGAAGGAAACGAAAGAATTACACTACACGACAGCCATTCAAGATAGACAAGGTAACACACCCGGGCTGCGCTTTTTTGGCCTCCTGCGTTTCTACTTCCAGTTTTGTTTTTTAGTTTTAGTGGAGGCTTGGGCAATAATAATTGATTTTAATTGGTCTGAGCTGTCTATATCCAGACGCTGAGTCGTATAGGACTACTGCCTGTTACTCATAGATGGGCCCTACATGTCGAAAGTAAGTGTTTCGCCACGGCGCTTTGAGTAATGGTTGGCGGGTTTCAATTTCTTTCTTAACAATCAGCCTTGCTTCTACGTAGGAGCATTGGTATTTGTATTGTTGAAAAGAGGACCGAAACTTCCACAGTCTTTTAGCTCTGTGGATAATCCTCACTGCCTTATTTTTCTTTCTCACAGCGCCGGGATTAACGGGCAACGCAATGCCGGTCTGTGTAAGCCGATGCCTTTTTTTTTTTATCACTCCGGCAACTGTCACTTGTTCTTATCACCTTTCGATCGTTTTTTTTTTCTTCTTCGCGTAAGGCATATTGTTGGAAGGCGACACAGTATAGCAACTGCCCATTACGCAAGAGGCAGACACTAATGGGATCCGGAATCGGCCAAAGAAGGGCCCGAGTTAATAATAAACAAGCGCACGCAACTGTCGCTTTCCGGGAAGGCCAGCGTTGGCCGCGGTGTCACGAGCGCGGTCGCGTTGTATGTGTTGGCCCGGCCGCTTTGGGTTGACCCGTTCCGGAGAATCCCAAGTGGACCGCGGTGTTCGTTATCTTGCGTGAGTTTTCTGCCGCTGGGTTACGCCGTCGTTTTGCTTCGCCCGGCCAGCGGTTCCCATAACGACGGTGCCACCAAACACCCCTGTTCCACAGACCATGACGGAGGAATTGGTGCCCAAGGGCCACGGCCTGCGCTCGAGCTGCGGCCCAGGCGGCACAGTTTGTCGTACAGGTGGCCCCGCTAGCAACTGGCTACAACGAGCGGCGGACGCACGGAGACGACGCTCGGGTCCCAAAATGCCCGTACGCTGTCGCTGCAAGTTCTGGCCCTCGGCGCTTTTCGCCCTGTGCTCATCCTCGTGGTTTTTCTTGGCTTACGCTGGTAAGTTGCGCACTTCTCCCTACTTCTCAAATCTGGCGTTTCTTGTCGGCCTCGATGGCTGCGAGAAACCGTGCACGTCTGTTTTGCGAAGGCAAACAATCTACGTGTCTGCATGCGGGCCGCCTTTAGGTGGTGATGACGCGTCGTCTTCCAAGTGGCATCGAACGAGCGCAATTTATGGAGGGGCTGAGCATCCGTAACCAGCGCTCCTTCATTGGTAACATCTTGTCATGGCATTCTTGGTTGAATTGTTTGCTGGCTGCACTGGAGTGTAGTGGACAAATTTATTTCATAACTCATATCGTCGCGATTATAGATCAAGGGTATTTGGAGTTTGCCAACGAATTACTCAAGTTTTAGCTAACAAGACGCAAACAAAACAAATTGAAATCTCTGCTATCCCTGAAGTGTGTCACGTATGGCTGAGATTTTAATTTTCATCACTATCATATACTAATACAATTAACGAATACCCCCACAGACCCTAAGATTATGCCAATGCAGATACAATGGCAAATGATACCCGAAGATACTTCACGGAGGGCATACTACGGTACTTTCTTTTTTCTTGCGTGCTACAAAATCTGGTACAATTATTGGTTAATATGCGCCTTCTTTTGTTTGTTGTTTTATTCAATCATTGTGCCCAATGGTTGTAATTAGTCGTCGTGTCAAGGTGAATTCTACATACATATACCAAAACCACTGTGTCTAATTGGTCACCCGGTTTAATTTCTAGCAGTTCCGCTTTGACGGGGCGGCGGGTAGCCGACTCGCTACCATGGCTCAGTGTATATGTGGTTTGTAATAAGCTCTCCTTTCATACAGGCGTCGTGCTGCTGATCACGAAGATACAGGTACTCTGTTTGAAGACGGCAGCACCTCCGTGTGTTGAGCTTTCGGCGCACGTTAAGGATCTCCAGGTTGTCAAAAATAACACGTGGCCCTCCACTAACGCGGGCCTTAAAGCCCAGGTAGAGCTTTGGTGTGCAAACCACCAGCAATATTTATTCTTACTTGGTTAATGTGGAAAATTTTGCGTGTTGCTTTGTCTATTGACGACGCTGCGTTCGTAATGACCATGCTGGTTACGCGCGAATTGGAATTACACCACCTTAACGAGTCCCAGCCCTTGTGGCGCTTCCTGAATGAGACCAACATTGGCTGAAATCTACGTGTATGGGTCATAAAACTAAGGACCGCAAACAAGCCACGGCAACTGCCCTGCCTGAATATGTCTACTTTCAGGCTAGCACTGCCTGGTGCGTATGCTAATGCTTCTCCGCAAATATAACTTGTACGCTTCACGTTGTGCTTCAGCTCCTTCCGCCAGATGTGCAACAGGGCGCCTCACAGTGGAGAGTCGCACAACACTTTAGGCGTTTTCATCATGTTTCCAAAATCCCGTGCACACGTCTTTTTTTGTATTTTTGTATTTCGGCTACATGAGAAATGCCCCAGCTGCAGCCTAGAATCGAGCCCGCGACGTCGTGCTCAGCAGCACAATGCCTGAGCTGCTACTCTGCCGCGATGGTATGGGTATGCCGGGGCGGTTTTAGAGGGCGATTCTTCAGCGCCCGTCCGTGCGTTTTTTTGGTCCGTGTTGGAGTGAGAGAGTGAATGGGGAGCACAGGAGAGGGTGGAAGAAATCGCGCTAACAATAAATGGCGCTTATAGCGGAGAGTTTGCAAGAAGGAAATTGGTAGCAGAAAAGAATGGCGCAAGTGTGAGGAGGAAAGAGGAGTGCCCCATGATCCCCAGCGGTGACCCGGTAAGAGATGGCGCTAGAGTATCGCGCCGTCGAGCTACGCTGCGAATGCGTCCGCTGATACCAGAATTGAAAACAAAGCGCTGCACGAACAGATTCTTGTCTGCAGCGACTGCTGTGAAACAGACCCACGCGTCTACCACGCGCTGCCTCTCGCAATCTCCCGACCAGTGAGGCAGTAGGGCCACACTCCGCTCAGTTGACAATGAGCCGCACAGCACTCTGTCCGCACCAGCGACGCTACTCACGGCGTTCCCTTAGTTATAATACAGTAATGAGTGCTCTGTATCCGCACGTACGTGTACGCTTTTGTAGAATTCTGCGCCTCAATATGTGGCAAAACTAAAACGCATCTACACAGCTGCGCTCAAACTCTGTATTAGGGAGTGTCGCAGTTGTCGGTGTTTTTAACTGCACATTCTAGGTCGGCTTCGCTGCAATGCACCTTGCTGACCAACCGTTCCGTGCGAAGCAGCAAATTGAACAAATAGCGAGGCAGGGCATTACGCTGTGGGACCGTCTCAGGGCAAGACGTCAGGCTCGCATTGACACGGCGCCGACCACAGTTTTTGATCCTAATAACAAGCTGCGCCTCGTAATTGGCTTATGTGGCTGAGTCAACCTCAGTGGATCGCCATCCAGATGCATTTTGGTAAAGCACACCCACACTCACTTCGGAGGGAGAGCAAGGCTGCATGTGGCTTTCGTTGTAACAACTGGAAGATCGGGTGCCATAAATGGCCGCATGTCGCAGTTTTGGCATGGAACAATATTTAGTATAAAATATTTAAAATATTGTATACCTATCACGCAAGATTTGCATTCAGATATAAAAACTGCACAGACTGGGTGCTCGGTGGAATCAGCCCTTGACACAGCTAGGATCTCGATCAACTACACATTGAACAAATCAAAAAGCAAAAAGGCGAAAAGCAAGAAAACCCTTGCGTCGAGATCTCGGCGTACGTTAAAGATCCCCAGGTGGTCAAAACTATTCCGGGGTTCTCCACTACGGCGCGCCTAATGGCCTATTTGTAGCTTCGGCGCGTTAAACACCCAAATTCGATATTTTTCTCAATTCGCTCCTTTTAGCAGAGCTGTTGGTTAGTCTTACAAAATATTGCGCTAACTGGACAGGCAAAGTAAAGACGACAAAGAATGTGAATGACGTTTTGTTTGTCTTTGTTGGTCTTCCTTACTTTGCGTGTCCAGTTAGCGCTATATTTTGTAAGGCATAATTAATTACTAGCCCAACAGCACAATTTACTGTTGCTTAGTCGAGTGCACTGCAGGAAAGCCAACGTAGGTGTGCAGTTAAAAACACCGACGATTGCGACACTCCCTAATCGGCATTTGAGCGCAGGGTTAAGCTCACGATATACTGAGGGAAATGTTTTTGAGAGAGGCATGCATGCAAGTACAGTCACAAGCCACTCCCTTCTGTATTACGAGCGCTGTGAATAGCGTGGGCGGCGCTGGCAATGTGGAATATAATAAAAAAGGGGAAAGAAGAGTCATTAAATTAATAAATTTAAACTTAAGGGAGGTGGTTTGCGTCTTGCAAGGGAAGAAGGGGGCTAGAGGGACGGAGTATGTGTGGAGGGGTCTCACGACACACATTCGCCTCGCGCAGTCTACTATGTCATAGGGGCCGAGCAGACAAAATGCATCATCGCAATGGCGCTCTTGTCCTTAGATGCCCTTGCGCAAGAAAAAAAAAAAGCTTCACTAAGGAAGGCAAAATGCAATTTTGTTGAGTTTGAAAAAAAAAAAAAAACCTTGTCTTTGGTAACTCACCCAACTCAATTCTAGCACCAAAAGAATTTTTTCAACCCGAAAATGATAAGAAGTACTGACAAAGATTTGAATCTTGCTCTGCACGGCGGCCCAATTGATGCAATAGGGAGAATTACAAAAGCAGAGTGATTAGTGTCTTAGCTGCACTTTACCATTCAAGTGGTATAAGTTGAAACGGAACTAGAGGCACCACTACAAACACAGTCATGTTCTTGGCGGTGGCTTTGGTCGGCAGCCGTCGATCGCGCAAAAAAATCCATGCGACGTCACTAAGAACCGGCGAGAAAGTGACTTGTGAGTTGCCGCTGCTTCATCCGTTTTTTTTTTTAATTTCTAACTTCGTTGTTAGAACCTTGCGTTAATATTAGAACCATCGTTGGGTCACTGCAGTCTCTTCAATGACCCAAACCTGTAGTTTCTCTTCATGAATACCGG
Source organism: Haemaphysalis longicornis (assembly GCF_048455015.1). Classification (NCBI taxonomy): domain Eukaryota; kingdom Metazoa; phylum Arthropoda; class Arachnida; order Ixodida; family Ixodidae; genus Haemaphysalis; species Haemaphysalis longicornis. Next base: position 437,284,190 of record NW_027526203.1, on the reverse strand, counting down.
GAGAGCGCAGTGGTATATAGCGCCGTCGTTTGTAGACCGAGAGGACGCCGGCTCGAGCCACGCTTGTCCGAAGGTTTTACTTGATATGACGAGAAACTATATATGTCGATCCAACACTACCCTGACGCTCCGTAATGACGTGAGGTATGAAACTCAGCCGATAAAGCACAATAAATGGTAAAAGTCTCCTTTTTTTTTGCGGACGTTCTCTGGTAGCAATCATGCATTTGTTCACGTCGTGAAATAAACCGTTGCTTTAGCTGCTCACGTCTACCTCGGCTGCATCGGTAGTCGGTTCACGCTATACCCAAAAGCTCCGAAAGTGTTCCTCGGAAGAAACACTACTATCTAGTGGAGTCTAAATGGAAGACTAATGTCCCAGCTGCTTCACCTGAGAAAGCGGTCGGAGACGATACACTCAGAGCTCCTGTTGGGTGCACCAAGATAGTAAATTTCCCTGCGTTACATGATTGGTTAGGCACAATTAAAAAAAAATACCGGTACTTTCTCAAAGCGACAAGCTAATAGCATGCAGTTGCACTCACTCTCGTCAATTGAGTCTGCTTTTTTTAAAGGTTGGTGTTTGATAGTTTGGAAAATTTTGCGAGTTTGACGTCGTCAGCGTCATTAAAGGTGAATCTTCCCCTTCCCATAGCATACACGATGGAAAGAAAGCTTTTCCACTATCTTGTTTTCAAACCAAACCAGAAATACAGAAAGCCTTTGGGTGCTCATAATTATTATCTGTTTCTTCATGCTGCATTCGATACACCGGCGTTGGCGCTATCACGTCCAGTTGTTCGCCCGAAACGTTATTCGACGCCCACGGGCGTGGCGCTCGGTGTTCTCATTGTAAGCGACCATCTTTGACATTGTTCAGCCGCTGTACAAACCGTAGCGGTAAACACACGTACTGTAAACACAGTTAGCGGGGTCGATAAAATGCGCGCATTAGAATCCGTCATCGACGTTTCCCTTACTATTGTATACTATAAAAACATTAGGCGCACAAAAAGTAACTACTGTTGAGAAAAGAAAACGACGTTCCGCCTCAACACGCTTCATGTCTGCCTTTTCGCGCTAACCCAGTTTAGTGTCTAATGAAGCACATGGCCTCGCAACAAGTTTAAGGTTCCTTGTAATGGCATACTGTCGGGCGCACTGGAGCTGCACAGGGACATTTTCTTTTGCGGGTGATTTGAGGAGGTCGAATGACCTATTACAGTGTGAAGGGGACGAGGTTGTTACAATTCGCGTCAAAGCCTCCGGCAGAAAAATAGTGCATTATCGGGTTTCGTGAAATAGAACTATCAAAACCCGGAGGCGCTAAAGATTAATTGATCCGACGGTAAAATCGCGCAGTGCTTCGTTGACGTTACCTAAGTGAACGCATACGTCAACGGATGACACTTGACCCCTTCACCCCCCGAGTTTGA